>NC_141153.1:109565045-109897624 GCF_053477565.2 Lygodium microphyllum
TAGCAAGTTGCCCACATTTTTGAAAATATGCACGGGATCCAATAAGTGTTTGACCTGTAAGTGGGTCCAATATGATAACTCGTAGAAAACTGAGAACCGCCGCATTTCGTTTGGATGTGACTCTGCATGGACCATTTTCAGCTCGTACCAGCTTGTGGCATTCATATGTGTTGGAGGTCATCCAAGAAAACCTTCCCTGATTTCATGATCCTCTGGCAAGAAAGCAATGTGTCCTTGATATACCCTCTTCTTCATGATTCGTGACCTTTGGGAGTCTAACTGTGGCCCGCACAATGGACATCCATGATAACCTGAGGTAACCAGACCTGTTTCAACACCACGACCCAGTGAATACAAGCTTGAACGAGATAAAATATAGATATTACCAACGAGAACGAAGGCCTATTCACCTGAGCACTCTCCGAATCCCAGAAAGTCATGCATCGTCCACATGAGAATGGCTCAAATATTGGCAGACCGATGGCCATCGCACTTGCTCATATCTTGCACGGTGACCCCCTCCTCCCACAAAATCTTAAGCTCATCGACTAATGGACAAAGATACATGTCCATATTTTTGACTTTGTAGCGGCCGGGGACGAGTAAGCTAAGGATGAGATGTCCTTTCTTTGTAGAAAGCCATGGAGAGATATTGTAGTTGACAAGGACTATAGGCCACACACTGTAAGAAGTTGAGCGCAGACCGAATGGGTTCACACCATCCATTGCAAGACCGAGCCGAAGATTCCTTGGCTCTCGGGCAAAGCCTGGGAAGGTAGAGTCAATGTGTCTCCATGCACGTGAATCCGCTAATATTCGTTGAACTCCATTCGTGGACCTATTCTACACATGCCACGTTGTCAAGATTGCCATGTTAGACGTACGAAACATGTGGTTTATGCGAGGGATAAGCGAAAAGTGTCTGAAAACTTTTTGAGGGATGGTTTGCCCTTGCAAGTCCTGTCGATACCTGTGAGCACCACACTTTGGACATGTCTCCATAGTCTCGTATTCTCCTCGAAACAGTATGCAATCATTGATACATGCATGGATGTTGTTGTAGTCCATGCCAAGCTTTCGTAAAACATGTCATGCATCATCACGAGACTCGTGCATGATATTTGCAAGTGGTAATATATGATATTTTAATAACCTGAAAAAAATCATAAACACCTTGAAAAAGCACAATTTTTTTTAATAATAGTGCCAAAAAAAAATCAACAAAGCGTATGTACAAGGTACCTGAACAACTCGATCACACTCGCATCGCTGCATCCATATTTTGCTTGCACACTTAAGAGTGCAAGCAGTGTCTTCAGGTGAGATACTCAGCACCCATCATATAATGGTATGGATGCTTCCTCTCTAAGCAGATCAGAAGTCTCGACATCCATGGAAATCAATGCATCGATCATTGCCTCCATCTCAGGCTCCAAGATTGTAGGTAGGTCTGGAAGGTTGCCTGTCTCCTCTGGCATTGACGGTATAGATTGGCCTTGCAAGTGGTGGACTGGCTCATGCACTCCATCCATCGCATGCCCACAAACTCTTCTAATTGGCCACAAAGGGTGTACCCCTCCTTGGGACGAGACATCACCTCCCTGGATAGAAAATTTGCCAGCCAAACCCAATCTTATTATATATGGTATTCAATTATCTTGCGATTACAATGTATGATTGATATTAACTTTTCTTACTGTTTGTTAAAAATCTGCAATCGCCTGATCAGTGATCTCAGATTGAAACTCGCCAAATCGTCGTACATGTTCTATAGATAATCAACGTTTTTGTCTAATTGCCAACTTGCATTGAGAGCAAGGACATGGGACACGTTGATTAAGATACGCCTCACGATCTTGAACAATGGGACCTTCATCGTTTTCCATTTTGTCTACGTTACGACAAACAATTTGTTTTTGTTATCATTTTTTTTTCTTAAATTATTATCCTCTCCTTCTATCTCTCTCTTTTTTTTTTCTTTTTTAAATTGTTATCCTCTCCTTCCATCTCTCTCTCTTTTTCTACGTTACGACTATGACCAAGACCACAACTATGACTACGACCACGACCACGACTACGACCATAGCCACAATCACGACCACGACCACCATGACCACAATGACCACGACGACGACTACGACCACGACTACGACTATGTCTATGACCATGACCACGACCACGACCATGACACTACGACCACGACCACGACCACGGCTACGACTACGACCATGACCACAACCACCACCACCATGACTACGACTACACTGATTAAGATACGCCTCGCGATCTTGAACAACAGGACCTTCATCGTTTTCCATTTTGTCTACATTATGACAAACAATTTGTTTTTGTTATCATTCTTTTTTTTCTTAAATTGTTATCCTCTCCTTCCATCTCTCTCTTTTTTTTCTTTCGTAAATTGTTATCCTCTCCTTCCATCTCTCTCTCTTTTTCTACGTTACGACTACGACCACGACTACGACTATGACTACAACTACCACCACCACCACCACCACCACCACTACCACCACCACCACCACCACCACTACGACTATGAATACGACTATGACTACGATCACGACTACGACTACGACCATGGCCATGACCATGACCACGACTATGACTACGACTACGATGATCACAACCATGACCCATGACCACGACCACGACTATGACAACCACGACCATGAATACAACCATGACCATGACCACGACCATGACCACGACCATGACCATGACCACCATGACCATGACTACGACTACGAATACGACTACGACTATGACCACGACCATGATCACGACCACGACTACGACTATGATGACCAGGACCACGACTACGACCATGACCATGACTACGACCATGACCACGACCACGACGATCAAGACTATGGGTAGGTTGCACTCAATTAAGAATAGGATTGGCGATTCACCTCATCTTCTCTCCATCATCAATAGAATTCTCCTTTACCATTTACAACTCACCCATCTTCTCTCCACACTATTACACACTACAATCTTATGAGGGCATGAGATTGGGATCTCCTGTTGAGTGTTGAAATGACCTATTTTTTGGCTGATTTTTGTTGTTTTTGAGAGCTGAATGGTTGATTTTATGAGATGATTGATTGGTTTGGAAGTGGTTTGAGAGTGTTTTGGATAGGTTGGAATGGTTTTATTAGGCTCATGATGTTTATTAGTAGAGATGTGAAGTTCTATTGATGTTCTGATATGTTCTGTTTGGTCTTGATAGCTTCTGTTGAGCTTCTATTTTGTTCTGTTTTCTCTCTGTATGGAAGGATGGAGTATTGATTGATAGGGTTTGAGATTGTTTGAAAGCTTATTGAGTGATTTTTGATGATTTGGAATGGTTTTGGTATGAGTTATGTGGTTTTGATGCTTTCTGTTGACCTTCTGTAACTCTTTATTGAGCTTCTGTGAGCCTCTGTAGACCTTCTATATGCCTCTGTATGTGTTCTTTGGATGAGAGTGTAGCTTGGGAAAGTTTTCTAGCCTTGGAAAGAGGTGAATACAAGTGCAAAAGAGCTAAAAGAAGTCAAAGAAGTAGCTGCTGAAGACTCAAATAAAGACTGGAGTGAAGTGACAGTGGTGAGCTATGAAAGGACACTGTAGTGGCTCTGGTGCCTCTTCATATCAGACATACCACTTGGGAGGTGCATCCACGACCTAAGAAGGATCATTGAGGGTTATTATTGAGTGATTGTAGTGAGGATATGATGTATTATTGATGGAGAGAGAGAGAGAGAGAGTCAGAGATAGTCAATTCTATCAAAGTAGTGTAATTGTCTATGAGAGATTGAGAGAGAGAACTATGAAGACAATGAAGATGAATAATATGAGATTGATTTCCATTCAAATATGGTGTATTCCTTTGTGTTCTTTGTTCTATTGATGGATTTTGTGAAGATATTGGGGAATATGGTTGATTCTATCAAATCCGTGGGAGAAATCTACTATGATGCTGCGTGAAGAATTGTTGTTTTCTTTGTTTTGATGATCAAAAGAATGAAATAAAAGCTTGTTGATGTTACAAGATAGATTTTCTTGCAAGAGATCTCTCTTTTCCTTGGTGTTCCTCTTGGGGCTCCATGTTTTTGGTGCGTAGCCGGGGAACTTGTCATCAACAAGCACCAGAAGAGGCTGAAAATGAAGAAAATGGCATTGCCAAGAAGAGAAGAATTCAATGGATGTTTGTAAAGTTCCTTCTTCCACTAAAGAGTTGGAATTTCTCATAATCAAAGCCACTCTTCACAAGAAGTTCATCCCACAATGGCGGAAACATATCACCATCATGATGCATGCTCTAGGTGGTGGACAGTTTCCTCTTCCTGTTGAAGCAGCATAAACTTGCATCTTAGTGGCAAACTGTTTGGGAACAAACTGAAGAGCAGAAATGGAGAGAATGACCATCCATGGAAGATTTGGCATTTATTGAGAAGTTTTCAGACATCATCAAGTGGGAAATAGTGAAGAAGCTTCAGGATTCTTGGTCTGTGGAGGTTCACAAAAATAAGAAGGAAAAGAGTTGGAATTTGTTCGTAGACGCTCAACAGCAAGATACATGGGATGCTTGGTGCACTGATAATCTTCTATTTGTTCAATTAGCAACCCACTGGAAGTTGGTAGACAGAGTGTTCTTTACAATATACACTGTTGAAACCATCAGAAGCTTGCATTACTATGATGATGGTACCACCACAATGCTTAGACGTATGCATTTTGACACCTTCAGAACCGAATACCTTCCTCTGTGCAGTGGCATGAAAGCAGAATTCAGAGACCTTGAAAAGGAAGAAGTAGAGGAGATGTTGGCAAGAGAGTCCTCCAGAGACTGAAGCCTTCTGTTATCCCTCTGTGGAGCACTAACAACATAGTGGAGCCAACCCCCTGATGAATGACGCAATAAAGAGGCAAGCGTTAGAACGATTCCAGAGGTACATGAGAAGAGAGAAAGCAAAAATCAAAGCCGAGAACGAGCTCGCAGGAGAAGCCGCCTTTGACGCCCTTGCGGAACTCTTTACAGAAGTCCCAATGGCACATCAAGCCCTTCCTCCTCCTGCCTGGAGGTCCACTTCCAAGCCAGATCTGTCCTGGAAATATTGATGATAGGCCAGTGTATGTAGTCCCGTTGCCAATTTTTAAGGGAGAGTACAATGAAGACCCCGATCTTCATGTAGCAGAGTTTATGGTAGCATGTGTGGCTAATAATGCCAGAACCCCTGAGCATTGGTTAGCAATATTGCCCGCCACTTTCAAGGGTGCGGCGTTTCAGTGGTATGAGAGACAAGCAGCAGGAAGTTTTGGCACATGGAATGACCTGAAGTTGGCCTTCCTCACTAAATTCAGGCGTGAAGGTTTTGAAGAGCGGATGCAAGAGGAATTTATGAATTTAAGTCAGTCCTCTGGAGAAAGAGTAGAAGCTTATGTCTCACGAATGGAATCCATCCTGAAGAGATGGACTAACCATAATCTAGATGATGGCATTCAGAAGGGAGTGTTTCTCAGAGGATTACAACCAGAAGTCCGTAAGTTTGTGGAGCTGCAAAGACCAGCCACACTGCAAGCTGCAACAACAGAAGGTGCAAGACTGTACGATGAAGTGGAAGCTAGAATGGCGATGAATCCAGGAAGAGGAGGCCTAGCTCCTCTGATTCCAGGAATGATGTACCCACCAAATGCAGTCCCAAGGACAGTCCCCTACCCCTACCAACAGATGCCCCCAGTATCACAGTACAGTGCACCAAATCCACAGTGGCCACAATCAATGCCTCAAATGATGGTTCAACCACAACAACAATGGTCCCAAACAATTTCCCCAATGCCAAATCAGCAGCAACAGTGGAACCCTACCAACTGGAGCCAACAGCCAACAGTTCAAACGGGAGCTCTGAATCAGAATCAGAACAGAGACCCCTCTACACCAGCCCAACCTGTTTATGCAGTGATTACAGAGACTCCTCAAAACCCTACTACCAGTACCTCAGGAGGAGAAATCTTGAAGGATTATTTATCCAACTCAATTGCAAATATCAAAAAGGAGTTGATGGATGTGATTACAGAGCAGCTACAGACACTGAAAGTGAATACCGCTAGCATGTCCAATATTGCAGGAGCAGGAAGAGATGTGATGCGTTCAAATACTTGGTGTGGTAAGTGTCATCAAGCAGGCCATTTAGCCACCAAATGTACACGAAAGCCAACAGCCCCAGGAGCTTTCTGTTCCTACTATTTGCGGAAGAACCATACAGAGGATATTTGCTCTTTGAAGGAGATGCATGATAGGAGAAGGAAGGAAGAAGACGCAAGATTCAACTTGCTGGAATCCAAAATGTCAACATAGGATATTGGACCCAAGCCTAGAGAGTTTGGTCCTAATTTTGGTCCAAGGAGGTTTCCCTCTCAAAGTTACAGAAGAAGACAATCTGGCAGTGGTCAGAGATCAGAAGTGGAGTGTTACAGATGCGGAGAAAAGGGACACATTTCACCAAATTGTCCAAATCCCAGAAGGTCAGTGGATTACAAGCCCTTATGCAGTCGATGCAAAGGAGAAGGCCACACTGCAAAAGACTGTCCAAGCCCAGCCCCAGTGAAAAACAGTGCTACTGATAGTCCAGCCAAGGCCCAAGAGCCTACCTCCAATTTAGTGGAATTGGAAGTTGTTGCCATCACGCGTGCAAAGAAGAAGGAACCACCTATCCAAAAAGAAAATAATCCTCCTGCCAGAACAGTGAAGTTCAATCTTTCAACAGAAGAACAGAACAGAACAGAGCCTTATAGTGCCGTACAGAGCACTACAGTGCCACAGAGAGTCACAGAGACAATTCCAGAGACAGGACCAGAGTTCCAGGAGATAGAGGAGGAGGAGGTGCCACAAGCGGCAGAAGAAGTCCTCATGATGCCCCTGTTGGAAGGAAAAGGGAAAATGAAAATGGGTGTTGCCCGATTCCCTAACCGGTTAGAGAAGCCAGTGGATCCTATTAAGGAATACGATCTGGTCAGAGATCTAGATACCTTTAAACCAAACCTCACATTTCGACAATTATTGATGTTGTCTCCCAGTTGCCGAAAAAGGTTCAAAAGTATACTGACAAGAAGATGTGGATTAAGGATTGCTCTCTTAATAGCAACAAAGTCCAACAAAGCTCTAGAGCCTGTAAAAGAAGTGGACGTGGCTACCGCCTTCCTAGATCCGGGTACCCCAGAGACTGGCGTGTGGATAGAAGGATGCTTTATTGCAAATGCACTGATTGATGGTGGCTCATTAGTGAACATTATGACGGATGTGACAATGAAGGATCTAGGCCTACAAGGTGTGCAACCTACACATTGGCTCATCAGACTGGCAGATCAGAGCAGAATCAAGCCTTTGGGCATTCTCCCATATGTGAAGACTACATTGGCTGGAAAAGATTATTGGCTAACCTATCTGGTGGTGAAGCCAAACTCTTATGGTACATCCTATCCCCTATTACTGGGCAGACCATGGCTTTTTGAAGCTAGAGCAAGGACGGATTGGTTCAAAGGAACCTTGACCTTGGGTAGAGGACCTAATAAAGTGGTGCTGAAGCTATATGGTGCTCAAAAAGGACATGGATCCACCTCCTTGGAATTATCTTTTGACTCCCCTAATGAGGCTACAGATGGAACATCAGCAGACGAAGATGCTGTCAAACAAATCCTTCCCAAGAAAACAGTGGCACATTCCTTAACAGTGGATACTGTAAGCCAACTCCCAAAAGATGCAAAGTCCCTGTCAATGGGTGAATACTTCCTGCCTGAACCAGGAACAATTTTTGAAATCACTTCTGATAGTGAGCCTCACCCACCTTTGCCAAGAAAAGATGATGATGATGCACCATGCCAACAAGCACCAATCTCACGATTCCAACAGGCATCAGAGGGTCCCTGTTATGTGACATTCATGGACGCGTCATCAGAATATGAGTCTTCAAGCCAAGAGGTAATTAATCTTGAAACCAAACCCGAAACGGCTCTAATCCCATTTCAACATCTCATGGAGCAACCTAAGTCTCCACCAAAAGAAGAAGTTGGGTCTAGTGGAACATCAGATGAGGACACCACTCCATTGAAGGAGTGGGATTTGTACCTAGAAGCGGTCCGTGGGACCTTCATCCGTGAAGTAGAAGGAGAAAGGCAGTTAACTTTTGTGGATGCAGATGGCACTGAACGCCATTTGAAGGTGGGTAGCAGCCTACCAGAAGAGGAGTTGTCAACTTTGTACAACTTGTTGAAAGAGAATTTAGACGTGTTTGCATGGTCCTACAAAGATCTAAAGGGGATTGATCCCACAATATGTCAGCATCATATTGATTTGGAGCCTGATGCCAAGCCAGTACGGCAACGGCAGAGGTGAATGAATCCAAATTATTCAACCTTGGTGAAAGCAGAGCTACTGAAGCTTCTAGAAGCCGAGTTCATCTATCCAGTGGCAAATAGTGAATGGGTCTCACCCATCGTGGTTGTACCCAAGAAGAATGGCAAGCTTCGTATATGTGTGGATTTCCACAAGTTGAATTCCAAGACGAAGAAGGATCACTTTCTTATCCCTTTCACAGACCAGCTGTTAGACACAGTGGCAGGACATGAGCTTTCTTTCCTTCTGGATGGATTCAGCGGATATAACCAAGTGCAGATAGCAGAAGAAGACCAATCCAAAACAACCTTCACCACAGAATGGGGAACCTACGCTTACCGAGTGATGCCGTTTGGGCTTTGCAATGCCCCTACTACCTTCCAGCGAGTCATGATGGCCGCATTCCAAAATCATCTGCACGACTTTATTGAGGTATATTTGGATGACTTCTGTGTCTATAGTTTGATCTGTGAACACTGGGGACATTTGGAACAATGCTTGGAGTATGGGATTTCCCTCAACCCCGACAAATGCATCTTTGGGGTCTCTTCTGGAGTTCTATTGGGACACATTGTCTCTGCACAAGGGATATCAACAAACCCTGCAAAGATCGAAAAGATTGCAGCTTTGACAGCACCAAACAACCTCAAACAGTTGCGAGGATTTCTAGGCCATGTGGGTTACTACAGAAGGTTCATAGCCCATTTTGCAACAAAGGCAACCTCCTTGCACAAGCTTCTGAGGAAAGACACAGAGTTTATTTGGACGGAAGAATGTGACAAAGCCTTCAACATTCTGAAGCAGTGTCTGATTGAGGCACCCATTCTGCAACCTCCTGACTGGACGAAGGAGTTTCATGTACACATTGATGCATCAGTTGAAGGGCTAGGTGCTGTCCTATGTCAAAAGGGCCCCTTGAAATTAGATCAACCGATCTATTACGCAAGCTGAAAAGTCACTGATAGGGAACGGAACTATACAGTGAAAGAGCTAGAGTGCTTGGCAATGGTGTTTGCCCTAGAGAAGTTTCGCCACTATCTGCTGTCTACCCACTTTAAATTTTATGTGGACCATGAGGCCCTATCCTTCCTAATGAGCAAAGCATACGTGAAAGGACGAATGATGAGATGGCTCCTATTATTCCAGGAGTTTGACTTTGAGGTAATTACCAAACCTGGTCGTTCCCATGTTCTGGCTGATCATCTGTCGCGTATCCCACAGACTGCAGACGAGGAGCAGGATGATCCGGACCTCCCAGATGCTTCCCTATTCCTGGTAGAAACTATAACCCCCTGGTATGCAGACATTTCCAATCTGCTGGCAACCCAACAGTATCCTCCTGGTATTTCTAATTGGGAAAGGAAGAAGCTTATGTTAGAACCAGCCCCCTATACCCTGTTAGGTGGAGCACTGTACAAGAAAGGCAAAGATGAAGTGCTTAGAAGATGTGTTGCAGGAGATGAGATTGGGATTGTTCTGAAGGCTTACCATGACAAGCCGTGTGGAGGCCACTTTGCAGGAGAAGCCATAGCCAGGAAGGCTCTGCTAGTAGGATACTGGTGGCCGACCATCCACAAGGATGCCTATGATTACTGCAAGCGATGTGATGCTTGTCAGCGAATGGGGAAACCCACCAAAACAAGAGCTATGCCATTGCAACCTATCCTTCTTTTGAAGCCGTTTGAGAAGTGGGGCATCGACTTCGTCGGCCCAGTCGATCCTCCCACCAGAAGGAAACAGAACAGATACATCTTGGTATGTACAGATTATGTCACAAAGTGGTGTGAAGCTAAAGCCTTAAAGCGGGACGATGGTAACAGCGTGGCCCTATTCATGTACGAGAATATCATCACCCGTTTTGGCAGTCCCCTAGAGCTGGTAAGTGACAGAGGCACTCATTTCATTAATAAAGTCATGGAAGAGTTGACGGAGCTATATAAGATCCGCCATCGCAAGTCCACTCCTTATTACCCCAGAGCCAACGGCCAAGTCAAAGTCACCAATCACATTCTCTGCTCGATTCTGACAATAACAATTTCCGCACATCATCGTGATTGGGATGATCGACTTACAGAGGCCCTCTGGGCATACAGAACCTCCCATAAAGCAGCAACAGGACAGACACCCTTCCAGCTGGTGTATGGTACAGAAGCTGTTTTCCCTGTTGAACTGGAATTGCCCTCTTTGCGAGTGGCTATCAAAGAGCGTTTGGGGGATGATGATTCACTACAACGTCGTCTCCTGCACTTGGAATGTTTGGATGAAACTCGCAGGATGGCTCTATAGTGCATGGAAGCCACGCAAGCTCGACGTAAGGCTTACCATGACAGCTTCATCAAGCACAAGGAGTTCAAAGAAGGTGATTTGGTCCTAGCCTATGATTCACGATTTGGCAAGTTTCTTGGCAAGCTTCAACAGCGGTGGATGGGCCCATATAAGGTACTTGCTGTCAACCCTAATGGCTCTGTCCAAGTGCAGACCGTTGATGCTGTTGAGACTCAAGCTCATTCTGTTTACCTTAGTGAATAAGGTTAAGTCACACTGACTTAACCATGATTAGATTTAGGTCAGTTTATCCTTGAGTGTGGATGGTACATACAGTTGACTTGTGTGTGACTGTGTGTGGATAATAGAGAATGAAATGAACGGGAGCATGTCTGCTACCCTTTCAGCCTGTGCCGTTTGTCCATATCTCTTTCTCTATGAATGCTAATATGGTATCAGAGCTCGCCAGGTAGTAGGGATGCAGAGCCAAGTTGGTGGTCATGGCTATGACCTTCAGAGGAGAGCACCTTCAAGAAAGCGTTTATTCTGATATGCCAAAATCAGTGCCCTTTTTTGGCCAGTGATTCTCCAGAGAGCACGTGAAGATTATAGAATGTCAGTGATGGAGTTATATCCAGGCAGTAGAGACGGATGTTAGAATCAGACAAAATAGCAAAAATTGGAGCTCCCTCCATTTGATGTGTGAAATGCCACCATAGCAAGTTTCCAATGCTGTTAAAGATGGCGTGGGATCAGAGTTCATTGTCTTCATGATGCTGAAAAGTCAAAAGGCCATTCATTTCATGGTGCAGGAGCAGCACGATACCCTCAAGTGGAGCACGACAGACTGAAATCAATAAAAGCGTCATCGTATACTGCTGATGAGTAGAGATGATAGCAGAGTCCTGGACGACCTATCGTGCCAGCCCGTTGTGCTATTGATGCCTTACTTATCCATTGTATTTCATACCTTGTCATACACAGATTGGTATCCAGTGCATAAGCAACAACGTTTGAATGTAGTTTCTGGCCCTGTGTTGAAGACCAGAAGGTCTTCGTTGAAGGAGTTGCAAAGGTTGATCGGAAGGCCTCTGACAATAGTCCTGCTTGGGGTCGCATTACATTCCCAACAGGAGGTGATATTATCTTTTACTTGCATTCGTTGCTATTGGAAGATTGAGTCATGGAATGTCAGTGGTTGATTGGGATGTATTGCGTATAGCAGATCCATTCATAGCAAGATTTGTGAATCAATGTAATTCTGAAGTCACCAAAACGTAAACTATGCTCTCTTGATGAGAAGAAAGGAAAGTATCAGTGCAGAGACCTATACCATCGAAAAGGTTCCTGCAGCCACTGGCCAGAATACAAACTTGTGGCCTATGATTGGAATATCAGTTTCCCTGCACTGAATTAGCCAACTGAGAAAAGCTAAGTTGAGCATGCAAAGTTGGACATTGTTTGGGGACTGACTCTTGGGTTTGGTGAGGTGCATCTACAAAGATGGACATGGAGCCTTGGTTGCACTAAATTGAGTGTTGTAGCATGTATATTGTCACGTCATTGTGACCTTGACAAAAGAATGTTTGTAATGAACATGTGCTCTTTCAAGGCATTTTCCTCATCGTGGTCCACAATATTTTAAAATCTTGCAGATATGGGCTGAACAAACATACAATAGCCTCCCTGCCAAGAATTGCAGTAATCATATCACATTGGAATGCAAAGGTGTTGATGCATTGTAATTGCAGTTAAATGGGAATAAAAGACATGTACTATCTGAAAATGCAATAGTGGTTATTGTTGCAGTTTTACAATAAAAAAAACTGGTTGTACTACAGATCATGGAAGCGTATTGCCTGCTGGCATTTTTGGAAAATTAACTGGTTTTGCAAACCTTAAGGCTTTAAAATGGCAAACACAGGAGAGAAGGATACTATCACTCAGATAGTTGGTGAGAAACTGGACTATAACAATTTCGTTCTATGGAAATTCGGGATGTCTAATTTTTTAATTGGAAGAGGCTATTGGGACCTAGTCACAGGTCTTGAAGATGAGCCTAAGCTACCGAAAGATAGACCTCCAACACAGGATCAGTTGAAGGCACACAGGACTTGGTTGGAAAAGGCCAGCAAGGTCTTGCATTGGTTGTCTCTATGTGTGTCAGACACAAAGGCTATGCAAATTGCAAATTGTACTTCCCCAAAAGCTGCTTGGGACTTATTGATGAAGAATTATGGGCATGTTACTCATGCAAGAAAGACACAACTGAAGCAAAAGTTCAGCCACATATCCAGGAATGGAAGGTCTATTGAGGACTATGTCAGTGAGATCAGATCCATTGCAGAACAACTAGGATCAATTGGAACTGAAGTTGAGGATGATGATTTGGTAGCCACTACCCTCCATGGACTTGGACAGGAATATAAGCAGTTTGATACTTCCATTTCAGTGCGTCAGGAGCAGCCTGACTTTGATGAACTTGTAGCACTTCTTTTGCATGAAGAAGTGAAACTTGGACTTAATACAAGTTCCAGTGGGTCTAAAAACAGTAGGGATAGTGTCTTCTACTCAAATCAAAGAGGTAGAGGTGGAAGAGGAAGATCAAATTTTCGAGGAAGAGGTGCTGGAAATGCATATGCAGCCCGTGGACAGCAAGCTACTGGATGGCAAAATAGGCAGCCTCAAGCAAATAGAGGTGCCTCAAATGCTTGTGGAAGAGGAGGTTATTCACCTAGAGGAAGAGGCACTTGGCAGCACCCTCAAATGAGTTATGGACAGCAATCAAATGCAAATAAGGATTGCCATTATTGTGGCAAATACGGGCATGTAGCTAAAGATTGCTACAAAAAGCAAAATGATCAGAGAGCAAGAGGGAAGCAACATGGTAATTATGCTTCTTCTAGTGGTATGCAGGAGGATGACAGGTTGTTTGCAATGCAACATGTGAAGAAAGGGTTGCCTGTACACGACAAAGCAGATGATGTATGGTATATAGACTCAGGGGCATCTAACCACATGACTCCTCATGGAGAGTGGTTTGACACATTGGTAGAAGGTGCTCATGGATATGTTTGCACAGGGGATGATACGCAACATGACATTATGCATACAGGTACTGTTCCCTTGAAGATGCATGGTGACAGGAGAAAGAGTCTTTATGATGTATTGCATGTACCCTCCATAACCAAAAACTTGCTTTCTGTGGGACAAATGGCTGAACAAAATCTACAAGTTAGATTCAATAGAGATGGATGCTACATTGAAGAGTATGGTCAAGGATGCAAACTCATTGCTAAAGGCAAAAGAAATGGCAGGATATTTACATTGGATACGAAAATTCCAGCATTGAATGCTGCTATGTACTCACATGAAAATGCTGCAATAAGGGACATTGAGATATGGCATAAAAGGATTGGACATGTAAATGTTCAAAAGTTGAAGAATATGCAGCATAAACAAGTTGTACTTGGACTTCCTAAGTTCAAGCATGCGGAATTGGGACATGTATGTCAGTCTTGTCAATTTGGAAAGCAATCAAGGCTTCCATTTATGAGGCATGTAAGCACTACTACTAGACCATTACAGCTTGTACATTCTGATGTATGGGGACCCTCACAGAATGCATCTCTTGGGAGATCACGTTACTATGTGTCATTCATAGATGACTATAGTAGGTACACATGGTTGTATGTGCTAAAGCACAAGAGTGATGTCATGGATGTTTTTCAGGATTTTAAGAGACATGTGGAGAAAGAATTGGCTTGCTATATCTCATGCTTGAGATCTGATAGTGGTGGAGAATATGTTTCTAAGGACTTTGATTACTTCTTGGCAGCTCATGGAATTAAAAGGCAATTGACATGCAGGTACACACCACAACAAAATGGTGTGGCAGAAAGGAAAAACAGGGTGATCATGGAATCGGCTAGAGCCATGTTGAATGAGAAAAGCCTACCAAATGCATATTGGGCAGAGGCTGTAATGACTGCAGTGTATGTCATGAATCGTACACCAACAGCAGGTATACATGAGGTGACTCCTTATGAGAGGCTTTATGGGATAAAGCCAGACATCAGCCATCTTAAGGTTTTTGGATGCTTGGCATATGTACATGTTCCAGATGAAAAGAGGAGCAAGCTCGATCCAAAGGCAGAAAAGGCCATTTTTATTGGGTATGCACAAGATAGGAAAGCGTACAAATGCTACAATCCTTCTACTCATGAGACATTGATCTCAAGAGATGTGGTATTTGATGAGCTAAAATCATGGCATGAGAAGAAGATCACTGTGATGAATGATGAAAATGGCTATCACGAGCCTTATGTACATGCAGGTACAAATGAAAGTGCAGCAATTTCTGGGCCTTCTAAAGATGCTACTACGTCAGTTAGTCCTTGGACAGGTAGATTGAGGACTTCAGCATCTTTGTCCACCACTGACACGGGTATGTCAGTGAGGGGGAGAGATGTGGATAAAGGCAAAGGAAAACTTGATGATGTTACTGGGCCACTCACCTGTGGTTATGATTCACCTGATACTGACAGCTTGGATAGTGAGTTTGGTATTCCATCAGTTGTGACTCCTGGTGTGAGACATAGATATATACCACCTCATGAGAGAGGAGAGTCTCATACTGCACCTCAGTTGAGGAGATCAGAAAGAGTCAGGAAGCCTATGGATAGGCTTACATACAGTGGTTACACAGTGAGACACTATGCATATATGGCAAAAGTCACTAGCTTCAAGGAACCCACAAAGTTTTTTGAAGCTATTTTGGATGATCATTGGTGTAAGGCAATGGATGAGGAATATTCAGCATTGGCTGAAAATGACACTTGGGATTTGGTTGAATTGTCTGAAGGAAAAATGGCTATTGGTTGCAAATGGGTATACAAAGTGAAATGCAAATCAGATGGCACATTGGAAAGGTACAAGGCAAGACTTGTGGCAAAAGGGTATGCACAACAATATGGTCTTGATTATGAGGAAACATTCAGTCCTGTTGCTAAAATGGCAACCGTGAGGACAGTGATTGCTTTGGCAGCATCTAAAGGATGGAGTATGTATCAGATGGATGTGAAGAATGCTTTTCTCAATGGTGATTTGGTTGAGGAAGTATACATGGATCAGCCCGAGGGCTATACACATCCAGATTTTCCTACATATTATGTGTAGATTGAAGAAAGCATTATATGGGCTGAAGCAAGCACCTAGAGCTTGGAATGCTAAGATAAGTGCATGCTTACAAAAACTTGGCTTTACTATGGGCAAGGCTGATCATAGCTTATTCACAAAGAAGACAAGAGCTGGTTATGTAGTATTAGTCATCTATGTGGATGACTTAATCATTACAGGTGATGATGTCATAGAAATTGGAGAGATCAAGGAAATGTTACATGCTGAATTTTAGGTCAAAGATTTGGGAGATCTAAAGTATTTCCTTGGGATTGAGGTTATCTCTACATCTCATGGTACTTGGTTGTTGCAGAAGCAGTATGCACAGGATATGTTAACCAAGTATGGTATGTTGGATTGCAAAGCATTGAGCACTCCATTGGAACAAAATGTTAAGCTACTTGCAAATGTTGGACATGAGATTGAGAATGTCACTATGTATAGACAAATGGTGGGTAGCCTGATTTACCTTACAATTACTAGACCGGATCTTAGCTATTCAGTTGGACTGATTAGTTAGTTCATGCAGAAGCCTATGAAGCCACACTTGGATGCAGTGAGGAGGATCTTGAGATATGTAAAGGCTACATCAGATTATGGTCTATTCTATGAGCATGATAAGCCTTTGGAGCTTACAGGATATACAGATGCTGACTGGGCAGGAAGTATCTATGACAGGAGATCTACTAGTGGGTATGCATTTTCCCTTGGTAGTAGTATGGTCAGCTGGAGCAGTAAGAAGCAACCTACAGTTGCACTCTCTAGTACTGAGGCAGAGTATAGAGGTGCTGCACTAGCTGCATGTGAGGCAGCATGGCTCATGAAGCTTCTTGATGATTTGGGCATGCAGGAAGTCACGCTCAATTCTTTCAATAACTGCCAATCTCATTTCGAGAGATGACAAAACTCTCTTGTGGACAAATCTCAAGTCTATACGATGTTGCAACCTTTTTGCATATGTGTTGCATCATTCCACGGGATCATTCCACCCATTGCTTAGCGTTTTCCGGTCACGGAATTTACCTCCAGCCGAGTAATAGGGTTTTAGGGTATCCTCCAAACCATTCCTAGTTATGTTGGCCCATGGTACTAAGGATAAACAACTCCGTCGGAGTTTCATCACTTTGAACGAATGATCCTTAGGATAAAACCTTAGATCATTTTATGTATGAAAATCCAATTGATTCGACATTTCATGAACGTGGGTAAGATCTTTAGATTCGCGGGTTTTGTCTTGGCAACCAGTGTAATGCTAGGTCGAATTATTATTGCACTAACCCTAGTTAACACTTGGGATACTTATCATATCGACTCAATCATGCCCATATGAATCCTTGTGGTCTAGTCAATTCAATTATGCTTGTCTTGCGACAAGGATGATCCTTCTAACGGAGGACAATAGTTATAACTCCGCCAATTCGCGTAAACATGCGGTTTATTGTTTTTACGCAACACATGGTCCATGATAACTTTATCCTTTTCTGGTGCACGATAATCTGGGTACTAACTTTTCCTAGGACTACTAGGTCTTACATCAATAGTCATACCTACAACCTTGTTGTCTACACTTTGGCATCTTATGCTTTGACTCCTAAATGCGGCTCTTAATGAATGTCATTTTTCGCATGACGATTACGCAATACACAACATTCTCCTAGCTACGAAGTAGTCAATGAAACTCATCCAAAGCTAGTGTTAACTTATTCCATCTTACCTGCTATTTGCAAGTTCATAAGATCATCTTTGTACTCTATTATTCCTTTTCGGATAATACCTTATGGGGTTAACCTTGCCTCATGAAATCATTACGAGAAGGATGTTGCCTAACATGCGGCACACGCTTATTTCTACCATGTCTAGGACGAAAGATAATGCACTTATAAATCCCATTTCCTTGCCTAGGATTAGACTCATTACTTTGATAATGTACCAAAACTACAGGCAACTAGCCTTCTACTCGTTCAAAATCATGACATAATTCAACCTTGCCTAATGTTTCAAGAGATGCTTTATCACATGTATTTCTTTCCAATTTCCGTATGCATTAAAATTAAGCATAAAAATGCAATTGCCTTTATGAGCTAAGCGCGCCTAATCTTTTCCTTATGCGGAAATAACTCGAAAGAACCTGGACTTGTGGAGTCGGGGAGATGTCCACTTGTACGTTCGGAGATGAGCCTCCCGCGTTCGCACCTTGTGATCTTTTGGGGGCCATCGTAGGCGTAGATTCGGTTTCTGAATTCGCTTTTGTCGTCTACGGGTTGTCTTGCCTTGACATGCAACCTTCCGACCTTTGCCTTTCCTCGTAGGCGGAAGATTTCTTTACGGGATGTCGCTTGCGGTAAAAGGGCTTTAAAGACTTATTGCGGAAAGCCTTTCCCGACGGTCTAGTGGGGGTCCTTACGGCTTCACCTTCCCCTCTTCAAAGTCCCGGGGAGGGGGTATTAATGGACCTTCGGGGAGATGTCGTGGGAAAGGGGGTTAAGGAGCCCCCCCCCCCCTTAGAAGCTTCTAAGAAGCTTCAGCTTCTTCAGGACCACGTGGGGGGGGTCGTGAACAGCGTGGCGGCAGCTGAGATGGCCTGCGACAGGCGGACGGCCCGGCAGCGTGACTGGTGGACAGGGCGGACTGGGCGGCAGCTACGGCAGCTGGCGGCAGCACGGCGGCTCTTGCACGATGGCGGCGACTCCCATGGCGACCAGCACGGCCCTCCCTCTCCAGCACGGCCCTCTCTCTCTCTCTCAATTCCTCCTTCACAGCTCCTTTCTCTCCCTCCCTCTCTCCCACAGTCCTCCCTCTACCACACCCCCTTGATGGGGGGTGTTTATATAGGCATGGGGGTGGGGAAGAGGGCCTCCACACACGTGGAGGACTCCCCTCATGCAGTCCCTCACTTGGCCATCCCCCCTCCACACTCCCTCTCCTCCAGCCATGCATCGGCTGGGGGAAGGGATAATAGTAAAAAAATTTGCCTTAATTTATCCTATTGCCCTTCCCAAGCGGTTGTTCCCTTGCGGTTTTTCGGTCCTCAACCCCGGCCTTTAACTCTTGACGTGGGACCTCATTTTCGAGGGTGTGGATTAGGTTACCAATAATCACGAAGTAGGGAATACTCTTGCACAGGGTTTACACAGCGTGCGGACAGTTAATATTTACGGTACGGAGTGTGCGGAAATATTACATCATGGAGAGAGAGTGATGATGAATAGGAGAGGGTGATGATATGGCAGCATGAAGGAGCATGGCATCCTCCTCAAGTGACAGCAATCGGTCTCTCTCCTCCCCCCAAGCTTAAGGGGGAGGTTATATAGCCTTTAAGGAGGGATGGAATAGCCACCCCGTGGCATAATTGCATGCCTTCTCCCTCCCCCATGCTCTCCACCTTATCACTCCTCTCAGGGCTGAGGGGGGAGGGGATTCATTAAAAAAAATTATCAAAATTTTAACAATTATCCATTTACCTTTTTCCTTAGAAGAGGTGTTCTCGTGCGGCATACGGGTTTTTAGGCTTGGCATCCTTTGCACAACGCGGCTAGAGTTTACTGACGCGTGCACAGGGTAAGCACTTAACTACCACATTTACCAATGCGGGAGATTATGTTAGTTTGCTTTTTGCACAGATTACAGGTCTTCAATATTTCGAGGTGGAAATATTACAGGTACTGGTAATGTGGGAGAGGCTAGCAGAGCAACCAACGCAACAAATGCCCTTACGAATCAAACCCAGGTTATTTTGATATCCTAAGTTTTATAATTAATTCTGTGTTATTTCAAGATGAATATTTTCAACTAAGTTTTCAGCCAAGGTGAGAATTGATCGCCACTCATAAGAGGGTCTAAGACCGGTGGGGTGGTTGAGGTTTGACAGTGCTAGAGAGTTCAACAACTAATTTTTGCTAGTGGGTTTGCTCCTGGGGTTGTAGCTTGGCCGATGGGTTTGATTGTAGCTATGGTTGACTGTATTTGGGCAATTCATTAGTAGTAGCTTGCAATTTTGGGTGATGGATTGATTCGGGCGCTACTAAGCAAGGTTTTAGTGGTTCTATGGACTTGGCAGCTTGATTCTCTTATTATTCGAGTGTTTCTAACTCACTATTTCGTGTGGCCAACAAGCTTGAGGGTGAAACATGAGTAGGATTGTGGGTTGTTTTGGATTTAGGTAGCCAAATCTAGGGGTTATCCTCATAGTAGCCTTGATCTTGCAATATGGTCCTGGGGACCCATCGTGACTTGACTATGCGTCCTTTTTTTATAGATTCTTCTTGGCCTCCTAGGTTTCGAGTGTGGGTCATTAGCCTTGCAAGGTCATGGGTTTCTATTCCTCCTTGTTGCTTAGGTACCCATTTGAATTGGGATTTATGGGCTTCGGCATTGGGTTTAGTGGGTTGCTGGCATTGAGGCTTGGCAGGTTGTGACGAGTCATGACCCCCCTACTTAGTCTTGAAAATGGGTTTCTCTACCAGTGGATTTGCAGATTTAGAAGGAGTCAGACCGCCCTTGTTGAAAGTTGTAACTATGCAAACATTACCCACGGCTAGGTGGATGCACTGTGGCTCGTAGTTGACATTGCAATGAGCTTGCTTCTTAAAGGTTTGTCTTAATAGCAAAGTCCCCTATTCAAAATGCTTGACATGCTTGTCAAATCAGTGTTTGCGTCTTGCATTTTCGCATATTAGCACATGGGTGGCTTGAAGCTAGGTTTTCGATAATAAGTGTTTGAGTTTAATCAAGCGTTCTATCCCCATGCTTCCTTCTCATCCCATCTCTCTTGAAGGGCTATCTTGAGACTTGGTATGAAGAATTCCAAGGGAAGGATCGCCTTTGTATAGTATGTCAATCTAAAGGGAGTCTATCCTACAGTCGTCGTGTTGTAAGCCATGTGATAGGCCCACAAGGCCGCCATCGGTTTGTTATCCTAATCAATGTGTGAAGTAGAGATGACTTTGGTCAAGACGTTCACTAAGATTTTATTTGTGGATTTGGCTTGACTGTTTGCTTGAGGGTAATAAGACAAAGATTTGTGATGGATGATTAGAAAGGAGGACAGGAGGTGAGCTATCACTTTGTTGATGAAGTGTGTGCCTTGATAGCTAACTAGTTCAATGGGGCAACCAAATCGTGAGATCACTTGCTCCCATAGGAACTTAGTGGTGGTCCTAGTGTCATTCTTTCTCAAAGCTTGTGCTTCTGTCCATTTTATTAGATAATCAGTGGCCACAATGATGTATTTGGCTTGTGAATACTGTGCCATAGGACTAATGGGTCCAATGAAGTTGATCCCATTTCTCAAGGGTTGTCATGCGATAATTGGGGTTAGCTCCATGTGATCCTTACGAATTGGAACTTTAGTCCATTAGCACTCATTACAATGCTTCACAAATCATGTCACATCATGCAAGTAGGTAGGCCACCACAATTGGGATTGCAGCACTTTGTAGACTATGGTGTCTCCGCTGAAATGTCCTCTTGCGATTTTGTCATGTGCCTTTGTCAGTACATCATGCATCTCATGCTCGCACATGCATCTGCACAGTAACCCATTTTTCCCTTGCCTGTAAAGTTGGCCTGCTATCAGGTGATAAAGTTGTCAAGATTGTGGGAGAGAAGGAAGGAGTCTCACTTGTAGCTTTCTTGCTTGCACAATGGGGGAAGACACACAAGGGTGGAGGCTGAAAACAGTTTTCCTCTTCTTAGTTGTGTAAGCCAAAAGAACTCTAATACAAAGAAATAGAAGAACCCAATATATGGGTCTCAAACCAAAGACAACTAACTAAGGTGGCATACTAACTGAGCCACGAACTAGAGTAGATAAGGATAGCTGTCGTCTAGCTATTATTCATGGGCGGTGTACCAACCGCATCTACAACTGACAAGTCGGTGACATAAATACACAACTGTCACCCTGGCGTATCACGAGTGGAGCTCGATATCTCAACACTCCCCCTCGAGCTCAATCCCAATTCCTGCACACCAAGCAGGTCTCTGAACTTGCGCAGCTTCTCTGCGCCCAATGCCTTCGTAAATATGTCAGCTACCTGATCCTCTGTGCTGACATAAACTAGATCAATAAGACCTAGTAAAACCCTCTCTCGCACATAGTGATAATGCACCTCAATGTTCTTTGTTCTAGCATGATAGACTGGGTTATTTGCCAAGTGTATACTACTCATGTTGTCACAATAAATGACAACTGGCCCATCTGTAGACTGATGCATATCATAAAGTAGCTTATGCAACCAAGCTACCTCACATGCAGCCATTGCTGCACCCCTGTACTCGACCTCTGTGCTCGACAAGGCAACTGTAGGCTGTTTCTTGCTGCTCCAAGTGACTGCAGCACTCCCAAAAGAGAACACATATCCACTGGTAGATCGTCTATCAGAAATACTACCAGCCCAATCAGCATCAGTGTATCCATGCAACTGTATCTGAACCCCAGTTTCATAAAATAGTCCATACTGCAATGTGGACTTCACATACCTGAGTATGCGTCTAGCGCATCCAAATGTGGTTTCCTTGGAGCCTGCATAAACTGACTTACCAATCCAACAACATAGCTCAAATCTGGCCTGGTAATAGTCATATAAATCAAACTTCCTACTATGCGTCTGTACATAGTAGGGTCTTCCAGAAGCTCACCTGCATCTGTGCTCAGCTTCACATTTTGCTCCAAAGGAACTGAAATAGGCTTACAGCCTGTCATCCCATATTTGGACAGCATGTCCAATCCATACTGCCTCTGCAAGAGCTGTATCCCACTTGGTGATCTAATCACCTCAATGCCCAAGAAATAACGCAGCTCTCCCAAATCCTTCATCTCAAACTTCTGCTTCAATAGCATTTTCACATGAAGGATATCTTCATCACTGTCACCTGTCATAATCAAATCATCAACATAAATGACAAGTAGCATAATACCTTTCTCTGTTTTTCTCACATAAAGTGAGAAATCTGCCTTGGAAATCTGAAAGCCAATAGTGACAAGATACTATCCTATCTTGTCAGACCATGCTCTAGGTGCTTGCTTCAAGCCATACAAGGCTTTCTTCAACCTGCAAACAAACTCAGGATGAACAGCATGCACATAACCTGGTGGCTGCTCCATATAGACCTCTTCTTGCAAATCACCATGCAAGAAGGCATTCTTTACATCCATCTGATGTAAAGACCATCCCTTTGATGCAGCCATAGCAATGACTGCTCTTACGGTTGCCATCCTTGCAACCGGACTGAATGTTTCTTCATAGTCAATGCCATATGTTTGTGCATACCCCTTGACTACTAATCTTGCCTTGTATCTGTTCACAGAACCATCTGCATTGTGCTTCACCTTATAAACCCACTTACAGCCAATTGCATTCTTACCTTTAGGCAAAGGTACCAATTCCCATGTAGCATTTGCTTCCAAGGCATCCATTTCTTCATCCATGGCTTTCTCCCATTTTTCTTTTCCCATGGCTTGCTCAAAAGAAGTGGGTTCTGGTTCCTCTATCACCTTGACCATATATGCATAGTGAATGGCTGTAAATCCATCATATTTCAGCCTATCCACAGGATACCTAACTCTGGTAGACCTGCGCAAAGTGGGTTCAGTTCCAGGTGCTCTCAAAACATCCTTGGTCTTCCTTACTCCAGGTGTAACAATAGAGGGGATACCCAACTCATCATCAATGCTCTGTTCTGAGCCACTGGATTCACCATCCACATAAGAGTGACCTGCATTCACATCAAACATGGGCTGATCAACCTTCTCTTTTCCTTTTCATGATACCTGCATACCACTATTTGTTTTGCTTTGAGAAGATTCTCCTGATCTCAATCTGCCTGTCCATGGCGAAGAATGTGAACCACTGCTAGAGGATGCTCCAGGTCCACTAATATTTTGTGACTGCTGCTGTGAATTCTGTGCAGCATTACCATTTTGTGCATCTACATCATCAATCACATTTACTGGTTTATACCAACTACTCATCTCATCAAAGACAATATCTCTGCTCACTGTAAACTTACGAGTAGAAGGGTTATAGCATCTATACCCTTTTTGCTGCAGAGAGTAACCAATAAAGATGCACTTCTCAGCTTTTGGATCCAACTTGGATCTCAACTCATCTGGCACATGTACATAGGCAATGCAACCAAAAATTTTCAAATGAGAAATATCTGGTTTCCTACCAGTATACCTCTCCTCTGGAGTCATCCCATGTATTGCTGCAGTGGGAGTCCTGTTCATTATGTAGACTGCTGTAGCAACTGCTTCAGCCCAGTAAAAATCTGGCAAGTCTTTTTCGTTGAGCATGGCACGAGACACCTCTCCAATATGTCTGTTTTTTCTTTCTGCAATTCCATTTTGCTGTGGGGTATGACTGCATGAATATTGCTGCTTTATGCCATGCTCCTGCAGGAACCTTGCAAACTCATTTGAGAGGTACTCTCCCCCTCCATCTGACCTTAGGCATTTTATTTGCAGGCCTGTTTCTTTTTCAACCATAGCTTTAAGAGTTTTGAAATGCCCAAAAACTTCACTTTTCTTTTTCATAAAATACACCCAAACTTTTCTGCTATAGTCATCAATAAAACTGACAAAATAATGACAGCCTCCAAGAGATGCAGCTTTAGTAGTCCACACATCAGAGTGGATTAATTCCAATGGCTTCTTACTCTCTTGAACATGTCTAGGAAATGGTTTCCTTGCCTGTTTTCCAAACTGACAAGCTTCACATACCTTATGCATTTCTGCAACCTTGAATTTAGGCAATTCTGCAACAATATTTTGGGCCTGCATTGATTTAAGTCGCTGTACATTAACATGACCAATGCGTTTATGCCAGATATCAATATCTGCAACTACACCGGTCCCATGTGCAAACATTGCTGCACTCAATTCAGACATGTCTGCATCCAACGTAAACATTCTGCCCTTCTTCTTTCCTTTTGCTATCAAGCGACCTTTATTTTTCATATCCTCAACAAAGCATCCATGAGGATTAAATCTGACCTGCAAGCCCTGCTCAACCATTTGACCAACAGAAACCAGATTCTTGGTGATATTCGGGACATGAAATACATCGGACAGGTATTTCTTTTTCCCATCTTGCATAGACAAAGGAATTTTTCCAATCTGCACAATCGAATGTGCAGTATCATCACCAGTCTCCACAAATCCTGGTTTTTCCATTTTCCTTGCATCCTCCATCCATTCTGCATGACCTGTCATGTGGTTTGACGCACCTGAGTCAACATACCATACATCGTTGCTTTCTTCTGCACTTGTCACAGAATTGTTCATGTGCTGCACCATAAACAAATGCTCATTTCTGTCATCACCCTGTCTACTAGAAGATGCATAATTTCCTTGTTGCAGTTTTCCATTCATGATGTCATTCTACTTTTTGTAGTAGTCTTTAGCCATATGTCCCATTTTACCACAATAGTAGCATTCAATATTACTGTTTGCATTTTGGCCTCTTTGCCATCCACCACGACCTCTTTGGCTCCCCCTGCCTCTAGAGTTGCCATGTCCTCCTCCATAGGACTGGTTTTCTTGAGTTTGCTGCATATTCTGATTTCTACCACGGCCTCCAAATCGGCCTCCTCTACCTCTGCCTCTACCTCTTCCAGCATTTGAGTAGAAGACAGCTTCCTTTGAAGTTCCTCCTGAAGAAGAGGCACCACCATTTCTCTGCTCCTCAGAAATTAGAAGAGCAATCAACTCCTCAAAATCAGGAAATCGTTCACGAACTGAAATGGATGTCCGAAACTGTGCATAATCCTTTCCTAGACCATTCAAGGTCACAGAAACTAAATCATCATCTTCCACTGGCGACCCAATGGAAGCAAGTGCATCTGCAATCTTCTTCACCTTCATGTGGTAGTCATTGATGCTCATATTTTCTCTTTGCACATTGTGCAACTCTTGCTTGAGCTGCATTTTCCTGGCTTGCGTATTTGTGCTATACATCTTTGACAGAGTATCCCATGCCTCCTTTGGCGTACTTGCATCCTGAATATGCACAATCATAGAGTCTGAAATGCTGATAGACAGCCAGTACATAACTTTCCTGGCTCTCTCATGCCATGCTTTGAATGCCTGCATTTGCTGTTGATTGGGAACATCAGGAAGAACTGGTTCTTCTTCATTTCCTGCAACAAATTCCCAATATCCTTTTCCCATAAGGAAATTCGTCATTCTAAACTTCCATGCTTGGAAGTTGTTCTTGTCAAGCTTTTCAGTTACAATCTATGAAAGAGAATCAGACGCCATTACAGAATCCTGCAAAAAATTCTGTCACTGCAGAGAATACAGCTTCAGCCTCACAGGGGCAAATCTGCAAAGCTGACGAAAGTGGTATTTAACCACACAGTCACTTCCTAGTGACGATTTTGCATATACAGGAACCAAGGATGATTCTGTAACTCCCAATGTCTCTGCACACGAGCATACGATGCAATATCTGTGGTAACTTTTCACCGACCTGTAGAACAGTGGTCGCACAGCATAAAACAGGGCTTTTTCCTGAGTGCATGCAGAAAACTTCCGCCTCCAAAACAGGCCCCGAAATGGCCTCAAATAAAAAAAACAAGGTCGCCGAGGGCTAAAGCCTTCTCCCGCAGCATATACTGCCCTCTTGCTTCACCGCGAAGGGCGTCTCAACCTGAGACAATGCACTCCTGCACTTTCCGGCTGTGCTACCTGCAGAGATCTGCTCCCAAAACAGAAAATGAAAGCAACACTGCTCCTCTTACCAGAACACCGCGAGCTTGGCTTGCTTTCTTGAGCTCCTTACCACGAACAAGGCTCTGATACCATGTCAAGATTGTGGGAGAGAAGGAAGGAGTCTCACTTGTAGCTTTCTTGCTTGCACAATGGGGGAAGACACACAAGGGTGGAGGCTGAAAACAGTTTTCCTCTTCTTAGTTGTGTAAGCCAAAAGAACTCTAATACAAAGAAATAGAAGAACCCTATATATGGGTCTCAAACCAAAGACAACTAACTAAGGTGGCATACTAACTGAGCCACGAACTAGAGTAGATAAGGATAGCTGTCGTCTAGCTATTATTCATGGGCGGTGTACCAACCGCATCTACAACTGACAAGTCGGTGACATAAATACACAACGGTCACCCT
The DNA here is from genome assembly GCF_053477565.2 of Lygodium microphyllum. Taxonomy (NCBI): domain Eukaryota; kingdom Viridiplantae; phylum Streptophyta; class Polypodiopsida; order Schizaeales; family Lygodiaceae; genus Lygodium; species Lygodium microphyllum. The sequence goes on from NC_141153.1 coordinate 109,592,006, forward strand.
GGTGTATCACAAGTGGAGCTCGATATCTCAAAAAAGTTGGATCTTCAGGATGAGCTACCTAAGTCGAGCCTTTTCTATTGTTAATCCCAACATGAAGAAAGCAAAAGAAAATAAAAAAGATGCAGGGCAAAGGCGGAAAAAAGGTAGCTCAATTGAACAAAGAAGAGGATAAAAAGCCAAAAGTGCGAGGGCAACCTTAAAAGTCCAAGGCAGCTGCAAAAAGGAGAAAGGTGCATTTTTAAATACAAAGGTGCACCCTGAAATCTTGTAAAATGTGCCAAGCGGTGGAAAATCCGGAAAGCTAAAACTGAAGACAAAGACGAAGGCCAAGGCAAAGAGAAATGAAAGACAAAGGCGCACAAGGAAAAGTGCAAGTCAAAAACCCTTGTAAAAGAGCGCAAGTGCATCATGGTTTAATTCAAGGAGCACCAGGCTCTCACCCGTGCAATTTGTAAATGTAGACGGACGGGGGAAAGGAAGCTAGGAAGATAGAAGGACAATGAGAAAAAGGGCCTAGGCTACGACTGGCCATGTAAAAAAGGGGAAAAGGGGAGGACCGCCCAAAAAGGGATTTAGGGTTTTGTATATAAAGTTGAAAAGTGAATGAGAAGCTCATTCTTGTGTGTGGCAAAAAGGGGCTCTCCTCTTCTTCTTCTTCTTCTTCTTCTTGCTTGCTTGAGCTTGTGCTTGAGAGAGGGAGTGTGAGAGTGTGAGGGAGTGAGTGTGTGAGGGTGAGGGATCGTGGGGTGGAGAAGCTCTCCATCTTCTCCTCTCTTCTTCTCTTCTCTTCTCTTCTCTTCTCTTGCTTGCGGTGACGGAGCTTGGAGCGTGGAGCTGGAGGATGGAGCTTGCTTGAAGCTTGCACTTGGATCGTGGAGCTACCGGAGTGCGTGGGAGAGGAGGTAACTCGAACAACATGGAGGTAAGCTCACTACACCCATAGATATGGATGGCGCGTCAGCTATGTGAGAGGTAGCCATTAGTGCTCCGCTTGGAACGCTTGAAACAATAAGCGGTCCATGGGTCTTGGCGGTTGAGCGAAGGCTCCCACATTTTGGTTCCATTGCCGGGACCAACGGATTCAAGCCTTGAGCGCTTTCGTGCTTCGAATCGAGCATTGAAGTAGGGTTTTTCCCGAACCAATGCTTGAGATAGATAGGAAGTGAGGGGGTTGAAGATGGTATTCGATCTCCTTGGCAAGTAGCTGGTTTTTTGCTTTTTTGAGGTTTATGTTGTGAGATGGAGTAGTGTAGTTATTTGCTTTGTGATTTGGATGCATTAGGGTAGGAAAAAAACAAAGAAAAAGAAGAAAAACAAGCATCAAGGTTTCTGCTGTCATAACAGGGCATGAGGGTTTGATTCGTTTGCTGATTTGTATTTTGAGTTTATTGGCTATTCCAGGTATATACAACTCTTCCCCTCCATCCATAGCTTCTATCTGGAGGTGTGTATGACAGGTCGTGACCTGAATCGTGTGATTTGGGTGATTTGTCATTGCACCGGCAAAAAATGCACCGTACTCGGCATGTCCGAGTGACGGCAATTCTAGGCCGAGTCCCAGAATCGGCCCTCGGTCCACTACCACTCGGACCATTTGACTTGGCCCTCGGACCGCTCAGCCATTCGGCCCACTCGGTCCTGTCGACTCGGCCCATTCAGCCCACTCGACCCTTGGTCCACACCCATTCGGCCCATTCGGTCCACTCGGCCCTCGGCCGGCCGAATTTGGGACTCGGCCCAAAAACTGCAATTTTTCCAGAATTCCATTTTGGCCAAAAACTGAGTTGCCACCACCAAAATAGACTCCAAAAATCGTATAGAGGCAAAGGCACATCATAGATCTATCACTAGGCTAAAATCCACAGCAAATAGTTCAAAAATAATCTACCAGAGGTCCTCCCAATCATGCATGGTATTTACCGTAACGGCCCTTTGGGACGGGGGGACTGCCCCCTTGGACCCCCGTAGAGGGGGCTCTGCCCCCTTCGCACCTCCCCCGGTAGGCTGGAGAGAAAACCTCTACACAAGCATAGATCTTCACTTGCAAAGCAGTAAACAGAAGCCCATACCCAAACAAAGACAAACAAAGACCCTAGAACCTCAACGGGCCAATCTAGCCATCAAGGGCAAAAAGGCCACACCACAAGAACACATGTACATCGTGTTCAAACTACGTCTAGTCGAAGCAGAATGCAACATCATCAAGCTATCAATGCGAGGATGACTAGACATGACAATCTTGACGATAGATGTACCTTGAGCAGCACTGCATAGACGACCCAAGACCTTAGTAGAGAATCCACGTCTGATTGTGTAGTTAGGGACTCAAAGGCATGAATTAGAAGGCTTGAAGCTGTAAACCAAGACCCGGAAGATGAAGACATAGTGCCACTTGCTTATCTTAGGGTCAAACTCACCACAAAAAGAGAGCATAGTGTTGATGCTCTCATTGATGAAGGAGCAGATTTCAATATCTTGACTTACGAAGCATGGACTCTACTAGGTCAACCAGAGCTCAAATCGACTGATGCAACTCTTAATCCTTACGGGAAATACCTACAAGCACTTTTAGGGAAGTGCAGAATCCTTGTAACTATTGAAACATACAGCTTGCCAATCCTGTTCTATGTTCCTCCAAATAGCGAGAATTGTGGAAAGGAAACCCTCCTAAGAAGGCCCTTCAAAAAGGAAACAAAGTGTGAAGCCGACTATATAGCACAGAGGATACACCTAACACTACCAGGTGTGAGGATAATCATGACTTTTAGCAAGGGTGACCTCACAAAACCTCAAGGGAAGGGCAAGGAGCATTCTGACACACCAAGAAAGCCTAGTAATGAGAGCAAGGAGTTGTTGAAAGAGTTGATACAAGCGTAGGTTGAACGAAGAGAACTAGTGAATGAGGTCATACTTGAAACAAAAAGGTTAGGAGACAAGACCAAGGATAGGGTTTGAACTTACAAATATCGTAGAAGACCACAAAAGAAGCCCAAGCCTTATAGTCGAAGGCATTGATGGAGAGCTAGCACAACGCCGCGATGGATATCCAAGGCGTTGCTTCATGCTCAAGGGTATTATGTAGGCAACCGATGGATTTGGGTACCAAAACCCCTTGCTAAACCACCTCTGTCAGAAGCCCAAATTAGGTCAAAAGCAAAGAGGCGTAGGAGGAAACCTAAACGAAAATCCAAGTCTCGAACCAAAAATATTGGAGTGATTGAGCCCCTCACGATTGAAATCAAGAAACCAAGCATGACCTATCAAAAAGTAGATCCTCAGTCTAGCATTCTTAGCAAGTAGGTATCAGAGGTAACTGTCAAGCATGCACAAGGTCCACTAGTTCCCAAGGAGCCTTTAACTTCCCAAGAGGATAATGAGCACCACATGCACAACATTACTCATGATAAGGCTGATTGCTCAACAAAGCTAATGATATAATCTTCTAACAATCAAGAGCAAATTCTCCAGTCAGTGCCAATCCCACGTAGGAGTCCCAAATCTCCTACATCCTCTTCACCTAAATGGACACGGGAAGCACGGCAGCAGCAGCCTTGTACCGTTGCTCAACCTGCACAAGTGAATGCACAAAGGGCAACAAAGGACACGACCACTTTTGATCTGCCTAAGGACTTGACACCATAGTCTACCAATGGTAGCCAGTCCATTGAACTATCCACCACTACTTCCAATCAAGGACCATAGCAATCACAACCTTTGGCCGTGACAACACCCATTGCAGAACATGTCCTTAGCAATTCACCTTTGGAAGAGATTTCACAACAAACATCCTTGACACCTCCAATCCTTCCAAAGCACCTAAAGCCTAGGCTTGAGGATAAATCTCTCGAAGACTTGGCCAAAGAAATGGTGCATCTGTCCAATGAACTAGAGATGAAGTGCATGGTGAAGCTTGATCACAAGCTGACAGCCATCACATGTGCATACGTCCATGTGGACATCGGAAGGCCAACACTAGAGCACACAAAGCTCATAGCTAAACCACTAACTTGGTATGAGCAGCAACATGCTTGTTTTTGCAATGCAACTATTGTTGAAGAAGTCATGAAGGACATCCCAAAAGCCACAGCTAGAGGATTGCGCTTGATACCCTTATTTTATACAGCTCTATGTGAGACAAACAAGGAAAAGCTTGAAGCAATCAAACGAAAAGGGAAAGGACAAGGTACCTTTGCACAAAATTGGTACTCCAACCAAAGTTTGGCAGCCAAAATTGGCCACCGACTAATGATACTTGCTGAGCAAAGGAAAGCCCTTTGGACATCAATACATGATTCCACGTATGTTGCCCCAACCTCATTGAGAGTGTTGGCAATTGCCCATGATGTCCAACTTTCTACCACTATCCAAAAACATCCCTTGTATGATAAAGTGCTTCTAGAAGAAGATCTACACGTGGCTAGTAGGCTAGGAGTAGGGAGCATGGTACTAGATATCAGCGCATATGACTTCTGCCTCACTCAAGCCCCTGCAATCCTAGATCTCTATGCTTCCCACCATCAATACAACCCTGACTTCTTCAATTGTTTTCTTCCAAGCCTACATGACAAAAACCCTAAACCGTCTCATGGTTCTGCACTAGAGTCACCCAAACCTCCAGAGCAAGAGAACAACAGCTCTAAACACAACATTCACCTTGGCAAGAAGCAATGGAGACAGGTTCTAATAGATAAGGATAAAAATCCAGAGCAAATGCCTAACCAAGAGCAACTGTCAACGCAATCAAATGCCGGGCTGAACAGAGGAGAATTAGCTGGACATCTAGACTCTCCAAAAAGAGAGGTAGTTGAACCCTCGCAATCTAGCAAGGCTATTCAACCTAGTAAGACCGTAGCAAAATCCCATGACGACATGCCACAGAAAGAGAATGCTAAGGCCTAACCAAGCACATCCAACTGACCTAGTTCAAGATCCTGAGTCCTTTAAAGGATACACCTCTAGTGCCCAAGAGAAAGAGAAGAAAACAACAAAAACAGCGACAGTTGCAAGCTACTACAGACGACAAGAAGATTGGGACCAAGAGTACTAAGGAGATGATGAACAAAGCATCTAGTTTATCCATAGATAAACCCATTGCCATCTCTCCTAACAGCGGTGAAATCTCAGGCACATTCATGTGTTTTGATGAATCAAAGCAACAATTACCATCAACTGTTGCTTGCGGCACTCAATCCACCGACAGAGAAACTCGCATTGATCAATCAAGAGTGGATACAACACTGTCACAACAGGATGCTAAGACCACGCCGGTCACATCCAAGGAGAACCATGACACAACTACCATAAAGCCTCAGGAGAAACATGAAAACCTCGTAGGCATAAGCAATCTTGGCATTGATCAATCTTGCTTATCTAGGCATGAGCCCCCTGCTATGCTAAAGCCTAAGGAAACCCTTAGAACTTTGCATGAGATAGCAACCGAGGAAGCCCTCATAGAACATAGAGATGTCGCAGAGTGCTTGACCGAGTGGGACACCAAACTGAAATTATTCGCACGTGTCTATGTTCATGTAGACATGGGCACATTCCCTAGGGAGCAACTTGAGGAATATTTGCCTTATTCGCTATCGTGGGAAGAGCAAGAATATCTTGACGGACATTATGACAAGCTCTTACATGAACACATGTGACTCATCTCTGACGAGGAGGCTGACGAACTACGCTTAACCGTGACATTTAATGAAATACTCTACCAGCCAAATCTCTTAGAGATAGAGCAACTAAAGCGACAATCAGAGGGTAGAAGCCAATTTGAAAAACGTTGGTTTGAAAACCACGCTACAATGGCCAAACTTGGAGCCCAAACCATGACAGTCTTAGAGGAGCGACTGGCCAAATGGCGGTCCCAAAGAGACCTGACCTATGTGGCACCAACTTCATTTCGAGTTCTAGCTACAGTTCGAGGTATGGACCTAGTTGGAACTAGCCTAGAGAGCCCTTTGATTGATAAAGTTCTCACTGAGGAGGAGCTACATGTTTCCAGTAGACTCAAACAAGGCACCATGCTACTTGATGTTGCCAAATATTTATTATTGCTAAGTAGGCTACCACAGAAGCTAGATATGTGTGCCACACTCGAGTACAATCCTGAGTTCTACAATTGGTTTTTATCCTCACGGAGTGACATGGTTTCATGAACATGTACATAAATAAACAACGTGTTTTGTGACTGTGTAAATATTACCAAAAGAAGCAAAGGCCAATACACCCCGTGAGCAATGATGACCAAGTGCAGGTGATACGCATCAAGTCAAAACTAAGGGATTCAGGTTGGCGATGTCTTGTTTAGCTGGACATTTTCATTATGGTTGAAGCATGTGACTTGCATGTACTCTCACGCCTTTCCAAGTGAATGCAAAATGACACAAGTAAATGCCTATAAGCATTTAATATCCAAGTCACCACAAGACCACCAACCCCACAAAGAACCATTATGGAGGAAATGACAGGAATACCAAGAAACAAAAGCCATGACAGAAGTACCACTGGATGAGAACCCAAGGACACTCTCTGCAGAAAGCACATATTACAACTGAGCATGGCCAAAGCATAATCATCGATTACCTCCTCCTTCTTGGCCAAACTCTATGTTCGGGCAGGAGCCACGCTCTCAACAAGGGCGAATGTCTCTTCATCATCCATGATTCAATTTGCAAGATGCTCTGCCCTTGTCCATGCACAGCTCACTCCAAGTGCTACCTCAATTGTTCGATGTCTCGCATGTTACAAGGAGGTTTGCAAAATCTCAAGTGTATCTCTTCATCTCAACAACAGTTCCTCTGGCATCAAGGCTAGTGACACAATCATCTCTGTAATATCCATTCTTCATAGCCTTTGGATCCCAACATTTCTCAATCCAAATGAAAGGCTAACAGCCTCAATGTATGGCATTGATTGTATTCTTTCTTTCCAGCACAAAAAAAAAAACAAAAACAAAAACAAAAACAAAAAGCACACACGATCACAGCATCACATCTAAGGGTCCTCAAATTCGGTACGTCCAGTGACCTTGGTTGACTGGCTCCGTCCCTAACCCCCTAGCCCTTTGTACATCCCCGACAATTGTTCAGGGCACATTAAGGGCAGGACATACCTAGGGAGCTCGCCTTGCCTATGGTTAGACCTGTCACCGGGAACCACTTGCACAATTCTTTTACACTCCATCTCAATGCCATTACAATCAACAGTGGTAAGCAAGGCATGAAAGACAATGGAAAAGTACACCATACTTTTCAAGCACTACAAGTAGCCACTAGCTACCAAAAGCTAAGACATCAAGGAGCTCAATTATGCTACATTGCCTTGACAAGACCATAATGATGTCTCAAGCAATCTTCAAGTGTACTCCCCGTCTTCATCGACAAATTTTTCCATCAACTTAGCCCCTTGCTTCACTGACCCATTGCTATACAAGGAATCAGGCTGACAGTCTTCTACTAACTAAGTAATACCTAAATACGCATGTGTACTCACTTAATATTCACACTATAACCGATACACGGTTTGGGTCCTCAAGTGCAAGACAATACTCCATGCTTGCTTAGAGTCTCTGACCTGTCTCCCAAACTAATCAAAATATGTCTTGTGCACGATAAGAAGACTAGCACTACCCCTTAGGGAGAGACCACATGAGAGGTTGTTCAATTGCAGGTATTGAAGACTCCAACAAAGGTGTCGTTAACTCTTCATCAACACTCAACTTTGAATTCCTATCCTTATCACCCTGTAAGCCTACCAAGAATCATCATGTACAGAATCCCCAACAAACTACCCCTTGTACTCCATCAGTGTAACCCCCCCAAAGAACAGCCCTACCACCAACTCACATCGCCCTACCACCTACCACTTAACCCACAAACGTGCCCCCAATGACCTCCTCCCCACCACTACCAACACTCCGCCATGGCAGCCGCAGACGTCCTTGCTGCCCATGTCTTCGGTGCATGCTAACGCCTGCTACCTACGACGGTGAGTGCCATGGGACTAGCACTCGTCTAGGAGAGGGGTAATGTTAACCCCAACACAAAGGAAGCAAAAGAAAATAAAAAAGATGCGGAAAAGGTGAAAAAAAGGTAGCTCAACTGAAGAAAGAAGAGGAGAAAAGGCCAAACGCGAGGGCAACCTTAAAAGTCCAAGGCAGCTGCAAAAAGGAGAAAGGTGCATTTTTAAATACAAAGGTGCACCTTGAAATCTTGTAAAAAGTGCCAAGCGGTGGAAAATCCGGAAAGCTAAAACTGAAGACAAAGACGAAGGCCAAGGCAAAGAGAAACGGAAGACAAAGGCGCGCAAGGAAAAGTGCAAGTCAAAAACCCTTGTAAAAGAGCACAAGCGCATCATGGTTTAATTCAAGGAGCACTGGGCTCTCACCTGTGCAATTTGTAAATGTAGACGGGCAAGGGAAAGGAAGCTAGGAAGATAGAAGGACAATGAGAAAAAGGGCCTAGGCTACGGCCGGCCATGTAAAAAAGGGGAGGATCGCCCAAAAAGGGATTTAGGGTTTTGTATATAAAGTTGAAAAGTGAATGAGAAGCTCATTCTTGTGTGTGGCAAAAAGGGGCTCTCCTCTTCTTCTTCTTCTTCTTCTTCTTGCTTGCTTGAGCTTGTGCTTGAGAGAGGGAGTGTGAGAGTGTGAGGGAGTGAGTGTGTGAGGGTGAGGGATCGTGGGGTGGAGAAGCTCTCCATCTTCTCCTCTCTTCTTCTCTTCTCTTCTCTTCTCTTCTCTTCTCTTCTCTTGCTCGCAGCAACAGAGCTTGGAGCGTGGAGCTTGAGGATGGAGCTTGCTTGAAACTTGCACTTGGATCGTGGAGCTACTGGAGTGCACAGGAGAGGAGATAACTCAAATGGCATGGAGGTAAACTCACTACACCCGTAGATATGGATGGCGCATCAGCTACGTGAGAGGTAGCCATTAGTGCTCGGCTTGGAACGCTTGAAACAATAAGCGGTCCATTGGTCTTGGTGGTTGAGTGAAGGCTCCCACATCTATTAGTTGTTCTGGTAGTCTATACTTGAGCACTTGAACTATGTCATCTACCCAATACGATGTCATGTCAGCTCTAAACAAATCCCTTTCGTTGGATAAGCAGAATAGATGTGCACCTGAGATTATCCACAATGCCTTGTTCAGCCGCTTCTCCCATGGGGATACGAGACAAATGGTTAGGAAGGACTACTGCTGCTACCGTGCCGTGCCGCCGCTGCCCATCGCCACTCTACCATGCAGTCCCCCTACAGCCGCCAGGCTGCCGCCCATACTCCCCGCCATCATCGTCATCAATCATTACCCCCCCCTCCACGTAGCTTCTGTTGAGAAGAAAAAGCTTCTTAGAAGCTTCTAAAGGAAAGCCTCCTTAAGCCTTGTGCATACGGCTTATCCCTAGGGTTTAAAATCCAAGCCTCAAAGGCCCTAATCCTATGCGGGAGAGGAAAATCGCGGTCTATGAATCTTCAGGTCGCGCGAGTAACCCAAGGAAAGCTACTGCAATTAAAAAAAATACGCTACGTAAATGGCCGCAAAACAAAAGATGCAAGGCGCACATGCGAAAGGTTCCTCCCCGAGCATACGCGTGGACATCCCCACGAGCCCTCAAGCCCAGGTTCTACGAGTTTAATTCCACGTAAAAGAAATGCATTAGCCATGCTTAACTCCATGGGAAGAATGCATTTACGCTTGTCTCTAATTCATGTAGTAAAGATAAAAATACATTTCAAAAATTATCTCATTGAACGATGGACAAGGGTTGGTGCATGTCATACAATTGGGTTGCTTGCATTTCCAAAGTTATGAATGTAAATTACTTATTCGTCTTACGAGCTTAGTCACTTATTGCCCTTTTCATGCATTTCTAAAGTGACAAACCTAAATGTATATTGCATAGGTTAAAAGGATGGAAAATTTGTTTAAATTCACCCTGGTCTTCCTTGCAAGAAAGAACAAGCGTATATTGCATTTAGGCAATAACTTTCTTGTTGTGATTCGCATGAGGAAAAATCATTAACATCCGTTAGATGTTGTCCAAAGAATTGCATGGCATGGAAATGAAACTACGGACTTGCATGTTGCATGCGAAGATGCTTGTAGAATGGATTAAGTCAACATTAGTCTTATAATATTCGTCATGCATGAACTTCATTTATCGAAGTTGCATCTAGAAAAGGTTGCATGTCATATCAAAGCCTGAAATTTGATTGCATTAAATGAAAGGTTGTAGGAAAAACTCTTGATGTAAAGCTATGTAGGTTTTGTGCAAGTTATTTCCCAAATTGTCAAGCATCATGATTTTTGCAAGGAAAAGAAATAGTTATTACAAACCTTATAGTTGCATAGAAGTAACGAATCGCATGTTTACACGTAATGCGATGTCTTGCAACTATTTACACCTTTAGAACAAGTTTAGCATCTCTAAGAAAGGATCGTTCCTTGTCGCAAGACAAGTAGACCAATTTAGCTAAATCACTTGTAATGTTATAACCCTCTAGGGATTCGTAAAAGCACGACTAGATGGTACGATGAACACCTCAAAGTGCTAGGTAGGGTGGGTTTAGCACGTTAGAAATTCTGCCTAGTATCGCACTTGGGACGCCAAGTCGAGACCTTCAAAACCAAAGGTCCTACCCACATTCACGGAATGTTTGGGTTAATTGGACGCCCATACACTAATGATCTAGGGTTTTACCCTAAGGATCAATCGACCTAATACTAAACTCCTGATTAAGTTTAGAATCCCTAGGACCAAACGTTATTGGCCTAGTAAGGTTAGGGATTGGTTTGGGTAAGAAGACACCCCAAATCCTACATCTTGACTAAACATACTTCTTGACCAAGGAACGTCATTGATGGGAGATTGAACCCACAAGTTAGATGCGACTCCTAAGCAATAAGTTGCAATGTCGCATGGCTTGTGTTTTAATCAAAAGATAGATTTTCCACTCCTTGGAAGAAGGTTGGCAAGTTCTAGTGCAAGTCTAACTTGCAAGAAGATGAGTAATCCTTCTACTGAGTTGCCAAGTTAGGGTAACAAGCAATTGACAAATTAAGTGAGAGAGACAAAGTCACCAGGATTTACTGTCTTAACTTAAGGAACCTAAGGTGTTGGTTAAATTGGGTTAACAGGGTATAACCCTAACCCAAGGATACAAGGTTATACAAACAACGAAATCCTTGGGAATCTTGCCAAGTCCCAACGGATCTCGGATCGAATGCTGGACACATTCGGAGAGAAGGATTCACTCCTTAGAAGTTGGCCAAATAAACGACTACTAGATTGATTGTGTTTGTACAGTTTAGGAGCACTGTTTGTATTGCATTGCTCAAAGAGCTAAAGATGGAAAAATAATTAATGCTTCAAGTTGAAGGCCTGGAGGGAGAGGCAGCATCAGTTACCCCCGAACTGTGTGCTTGACCCTAATCAAGGGGGTTGTTAGCCATGTCGGGGACGTGGAACCTGCCATAAGAGGTCTCTCTGTTGGGCGCTACTTGGAGTAGGAGGACGCTTGGGTTCCAGAGGGGGCTCTGGCCGTAAATCCCTTGCCTTCCGAGCCGTGCACAAGAGGCCAACATGACTCGGGATTGGATCTCGAGGCCCGCATAGTAGTCTACGAGCGGAATTTTGGATTAGTAATCACCGTGGATTGCTGGATTGCCTTCGGGCGGATTATGGATTGCCTTCGAGCGGATTATGGATTAGCCTACGGGCTGGATTATAAGATGTATTCCAAAGATAAATAAGCTCAATTATTGTAAAGGAACTTGTTTGACATTGTTTTTCTATGTAAGTACTAAGATTACGTGAAGGAACTGGTGTCTAATTGGCTAATAGAGGAAGCTCTTTTATGCGTGTCCAAACTAAATGTGGTAGGTAATTAGATAACTAAAGCTACCCTGAGGAAAGTGCAGTGGATGTGGCCATGGGTCCGCCCTACGGATGGGTGGTCCCGGTTGGATGGGAACTTTTCTCGAAGGAAATGAACAGCAAGGAACGTTGACTTAGAATCTAGGATACTAGAGTCCCTATTTATGCTATTTTAGGGGAATGGAATGGGACTATGCCTTATGGGCAGAGAGGTCGAGCTTTCATCCCTCTTGTTTCCCATTATCCTTGAACCAAGTGTAGCATGAATCCACTTTGACCTTGACGTTTCTGTGTAAAGCAGTTCACCTAGGTTTCGATGGTAGTTACCGTTCTAGGAATTTGACCACTAGGGAAAACCCTAATTCAGGTCGGTTCTGGGAATGGCCGGAATGCTTCCGCTTCGTGGCAGACTCGGGAAAACCTAGATCGCAAACCCCGTGACATTCCGTGGGAGTGCGGGGCGATGCTTTTTGGACTCCCTTCCCGATGGGCTGCTAAGATGTCACCACAATAGAAATGAGGCATAGACGCACATGTTAGATGCGCAAAGTCGGGCATGTCTATCATTGCGTCTATATGTGCATGTAAAAGAGCGTGTAAATAGATGCGAATTTTGCGTCTATATATCCATGCAAATAGACGCGAATATAGACGCGTCTTCAGACGCGTAATTATTTAACCACCTGAAATTGAACTTAATATAATAAAAAAACCAGAGTTAATAATTATTTTTGCATTGCTCTCTAATGAATGGCAGTTCCTCCAGTTGACAAGCGTGATATAAGTAATTAGCGGCAAGCGACAAAAACCTTATTATACAATTAGTAGCAAGCGTTGCATATATCTTGTAATTTCTCTACTTGAAGATGATTAAAAAATACTTCCTTTTTATTATGGAAAATTCAATTTAGCTTTAAACTTGACTATTGATTCTTGAGTATGCACGTGTGCGCATGATATTTTCCATAGAATTAAGAATACACATTGAATCATTAAGCAAATTAAGTATGTTACAGTGAATGATCCATCTCATCTTCAATGAGATCAGCCCTTGCTAAACTATCTACTTCTAGGTTTATGTTACCAAGAGGTAACGAAACAAATAAGTCTATCCCACTATCAGATGTGTTGCTATATTGCTTAATAACTTCATCAATCACATTATTGTCCTCTTCTACGTTTCCTTGAACATCCTCGCAAGGTTCATCTTGTACTATATCACGCATATCATCCATTATGGTGTCATCATGTACATCATCATTAATTGTTGGATTGTCATCTGCTATCTCTATGTCGATAATATTACCATATATTGGTTTTGAACGATTAGATATAGGGATGACATACCACCATTGGTTATTGTTTACCATTGGATGATACACAACCTGTATTTGAAAAAAAAAAGCAAGAAACTTAAATACTTATTATATTGTGTATGTGTATCACATGTATACATATAAAAAAATTAGCTTTTGCATATATACCTGCTCGCATTGTTGAGGTAGTACTAATGTGTCATTCTTGTTTTGGTGAAATTTTGTAGAGTCAATGATTACAAAACCACTTGGATGACATCTGATTGTGCAATGCTCACCATTTGTTACCACTTCTTTAAACCACTTCACATCCAGTACATATATAAAGAATCGTCTGAAGTCAAGCTTCAGAATATCTTGGATCAAGCCACAATAACCTTCCATGGTACCATTGGCATCCTCGAAGTGAGCAAGGACACCACAATCTTGGGTATTTCTCTTTTCATCTATACGTTGAGTTCGAAGATGTTTACCCTCACACCAAATAGCATTGAATAATGTGCACTAGTAGTAAAAGATTAAGATTAAACATGTCAATTTATTATACAAAATATAACTTATAGAAAAAAATTAATTGATAGTATGTCTCACCTTTGATAAGCAACCTCGTGCGTATTTCCACTCTTCTTGAGATATATTAATTTCCTCCTTTTTTCCATTCTCTCCATTTCCTCATGTAACCAATCTATATCAATATGATGTGGAAGCGCATTTAGATGATCTAGAAATGAGACATTACGTCCATATCTGGTGCGAAATGCTTGTCTTTCGCTTTTTCTTCTTGCCCTTGCTTCATTATATAGTGTCACCCATTTGCTCATTACATCACTATTGAGCACACAAAAACTATTTAACTTACGAAGTTCTTCTTTTGTTAGCACTTTACTTATTTCTTTTCCTTGAGGTATTATAGAGGTCGTCCTCAAGTCTTCATCATCTTTCCATAGTCGTGGTTGAGAGGGGTTCACTTTAGCAAGATATTCAGAGATATAAACAAGGGATGATTGCACTAACCAACCCTCAGCCATGCTTCCCTCAGGCCGTGCTTTTTGCCTCACAAAATCTTTCAAGGTTTTCATGAAGTGCTCAACAAAAAACATCCACCTTACATGAACTGCCCCACAAAGTGCGATCTCATCAATCAAATGTACGAGTGAATGTAATTCAGTAGTCAAAATGGATCGAGGAAAAATTTCCTCCACCAAACAAACCACCTCAACAGATAATACTCGAGCATCTTGCAATGTGTTTGGATCAATTTCCTTCGAGCTCACGTATCTATCAGGATGTATTTGACAATTGTTTATTTTTGTGTAGAAATTCAAAGATATATAATGAAAAAATATAATGTATACACACCTCACAAGCTCTCCCATATTGTAAATGATATCGCGTACATCTTTGGATACACAATGGGATATGCTAGTAAGAAGTATGAACTGAATGTAAACAATATTCATAGATCAAATGATTAGTTGAGGAAAAAGTCATCATACCCCAAAGTTTACACATAGTTACTCCACTAATTACTATATTCATGGTTAGAGATACCCTTACTTGAATCATTTTGTGCCAATCGTGGGACTTCAAACCAGATAGTTGCTCCACACCTCTTTCTTTTTCTTTATGAAGGCTCCCTTGAGACATCTCATACATCCTATGGGTGTTCGAAAGCTACATATTTGTTCCTTCACTATTTTTTCCTCGTTCTTTGACAACATCCAAGGTGCATGGGGTAGCTCAATCTTTCCTCTGGGTCCAATGCGTGGCCAGGCTCATCTCATGCGACCAATGTTACGTAAATCCTCCCTTACACTGAATCATGAGCCCCTATCAAGTGATCCCATAATGTAGATACAACATTTTTGAATATGTGCATGGGGTCCAACAGGTGATTGATCTTGAGTTCAATCCAATACAAAAGATGAAAAAATATAGAGAACCTAACAAACAAACAATATATTATGTAAACAATTCATCATGCGAAATACTTTAAAGTCAATGGAGAGAAATGCACTTCTTACCGACTCATGCTGAGTGGAGGGTGGCTGTCGACATTAATCCATCTCTCCTTCCAATCTCAAATGGTTAGAGATTGTGGAGTCATTCCATTAGTAGGGAGAACATATTTGGGATGGTCAATAGGAAGAAATCGATGATGATTGTCATAGATAACCTTCTTTAAATGTTGTCGTATTGCTGCGCATTCGAGGTGTGAAAACCACCCAAAAGTTGTGCATGAGATTTGTTACTTTGTACATATTTTGATGTAGACGTTGTGCTTTGCTTTGCTTGAACATTTTTCTTTCAGTTGGTTCATGTTCAACTTTACAGAAGAAACAAGTGTAATTTTCCTTAAGAGGTGAACTGTTTTTCCTCACAACTGAGAATGGAACGGTGGATATCTTGTTTATCCATCTCTTTCTACGTTATACATACTTGATGCTCACACAGCAGGTTGTTATTGTTTTGCCATTGATCCGACTGGGAGGTGCTTTGCAATGGGGAGTGCAGATGTTCTTGTGAAATGCTTTGTGTTCGTACTTTTACCAAGCTTGAAGCAAAGCAAAAGACCTAGAGTTGAAGGGACATGCAACGTGAAGAGGAAAAGATGTTGCTTTTCTGTGTGAGGAAAGTGTGGCTAAATAAGTGGGTTTTTTTTCTGGTTTATGACGCAGGTAAAAGAGGGGAATTTTAAAAAAGCTAAAGAGGGCGGGACAGAAAAAGAGGTGAAGACTAATCTAGGAAAAAGAAGACAGAGTATTCGGGGAAAAAAAAGAAGGCGCAGAGAACAAGTGGGGACGAACAGAGGATACGGGGGGAAAAGAGGAAGGGAACACAGAAAACAGGGGATTGGAAGGGGAGCTACGAGAAGTGCAGAGAGAGGACTGAAAGGAGGAGGCGACTGGGCAGCGGACATCGATGCTAAAGTGTCATGCTTCCATTCCCCTTCCTACCTCCATAAATCTTTCGGAAAGCCCCAACTCCTACACCCCCTCGAAGGTACATCTTACGAGCCATTGATGCTGCTCGCAAATAGTACCAATCAGGATCATAGGGTGCAAGTTCCTTAAAGGTAGCTGTTTTAACTATGTCAACCCAGGCAGGCACCTCAATCTTGACAGAGCGCTTGAGATGCACAGCGTAAGCGCGGACGAACTCGTGAGACGACACGTCCTTCACTGTCTTGGCTGTCGCCATGGCCACCGTGAACTACCGGCGCACCAGATACGGCAAGATGGAGAGCTCCCTGCGCGGCTGAGCCTGAGATACAATTGTGCCTCGCTGCTGCCAAAGAAATTCTACGGCTCCCACACGGAATGAAGCGGAAGAACGTGCAGGAAGGTGACTGACTAAGGAGTGACGTAGGTGCTGTAGTGTACGAAAGGGAAAGGAGCCTTAGATCGACATGCTTCATGATGGAGGATGAATGATGCTGGGCCTATTGATTTGATTGATGATGATAGCGATGTGAGTCCTCCTTTCTGTCATCACCTGCAGCGTCATCATCGATTCCTGCAATTCACTCCGTGCTTGACAATCCATCCCGCAATCGATACTTCGTCCCTGCACTGTTCTTGAGTTTGGTTCAATATGATTCCAACTGTTTGAACACGAGAAAACAGGGAGGATACTCTGTAGCTAATGGGGGAGAAAGGAGGACGAAGGGACAGATGCCTGGAAACACACGAGAAATAGAGACAGAAATGATCAGGAAAAGCCAGAGTGGAAACCAGCAGAGACGACACAAAATCAAAGAAAGGACGCTCCACACGGCCTGAGATCCATCATACCCATGGCCATAGATGATACCACAGATGCATTCCAGCCCCTCTTATACAATCCATGACTTGCATACATCCTAACCTTTGACGCAGCTCAAATCGTACAGTTCCATTTGACTCTCTGCATGAAGGACATCCCTGCTTTATTAAGAGGCTAAGGGAGAAGATAGATCAAATGCACATAGTGGATGCTATCGTTGAAGGCTCGAGCCATGTGGGATTCATATTGACAAAACTTTTTCATAAAGATGGACTGGGTACAGATGGGGCTCGATGTTTGAATTAGTTCACATGGGATTTCCTTGTTGAAAGCTGAAAGGTTTTATGTGGATGCTGGTGACGCTTAATTACTCTGATGCATTGGGAATCCTCTTGTAATAATATTGAAACATCTTCTCCTGGTTGGAGGGGTTACTCCCACTGGTGCTTGAACATATCCGTGAGACTAAGTATCTTGCATGCTTCAAGTCTTAAATATCTCCTCCTCGCATTCTACTCTAAATAGAAATCTGGAATGGATGCCCAAATCTCCTCCTTTGGTGCCTTGATCAAGCAGGAGGCTGAGCAGAGAGATCCTTTACTGCATGCCCGTGTATCCTCTGGTTTCTGGATCAGCTTCTCTCACCATAATTTTCAGTGACTCCAATTATTTGAGCCCAATTTATGGTACGGTCTTTCTGGAACTTTATATTCCACAGTACTTGTTGAGAGAGTGGGTTCACTGTTTCAACAGAGAGAATCAACTATCTAAAACAATTTGGCTGTTTAGAGTTTCTTCTCTTGTGTTTGTCCTATTATTGCTGGACTGGCTACCCTGATCATAACATTCAACCAGCTACGACTTTTCGAACTGACTTTGGCATGTAGTGTTTATGAGACTCAGTATATTCCATTGTGCTTGTTGAGAGAGTTGGCACTCTGGTGTTTCAACTGCAAAAGATCAACTATATGAAGCAAGAGCTAAGTCTTTTTGCTAAGAGGGAGATGGAATGCAGTTGTGATGTAACAGTGTCTAGATCTGTGCAGACTGCCATGCCAGGACTGTCTCTTCCCTTATGTGTGTACAAAGACTCATTTTATCATTTTACTTCATAAAATAGAAGGCCTGGTTATTCAAATAAACCAGATTGGATTGATGAAAAAGTTCATATACAACTTGGACGAGGAGAGCAAACTGTACGAATGTATTGGTAAATATATTGAAGTTTAGAGAATGGTCATATTATCTTGGATAGCCTGTTCTTGCTTGATTGATCTTCTATCCTGAAATTATTCAAAGTCCTCTGTGGTTGCAACTTTGCTTTCCAAACCCTTCGACATCTTTGGTGAACCCGACGTGAAAGCGTCGCAGAAATTTCAGGATGGGAGATACTTCAGCCTCTATTTCAGCCTCTTCTACAATTCCAGCTGCATCTACTTCAGCTCCATCTATGACTGCTGCGTCAAGTACTTCAACGGAGGATCTAAAACAGATTTTGCAGAATATGTCCATGTATATGCAGCTCCAAAATCAGCAAACACAATTGTATATGCAGCAGCAACAACAATTGCATCAACAGCAGTTGTCTCAGCAAAGGCAACTCTATTCGGAGCAGGAGAATGCAAACAGCGCGACTAAGGCTATTGAAGCAGTTGAGAGTGAGAAGAAGCTATTTGACGGGCGTAATGTTTCAGCATATTTGAAGACATATGAGATCAAGATGGGGTTTTTTGGAGTTCCTGCTGGACTTATGAGTAAGTATTTCCTTCGTCTTGTGACACCTGCTTTGAGGACAAAAGTGACTGATCTTTTTATTCAAAATACACATTGGCAAGATTTTAAGAAGGCTCTAAAAGAAGAATACTTCCTTGAGGACTTTGGTATGGCTACTCGGCGGTCATTCCGAGAGTGGGTCTACATGCCAAACAAAGGTCTTGCTGCTTCAGAGTTGATTCGAGAATTCGAAGAGAGGTATAGTCAGCTTGATGCTATTGAACAAAGAGCATTAGATGTTGAAAAAGTTGAGCTTTTCTTGCAAGCTGCAGATCCTGCTCTTCAAGAAGAATTGGGTGAGCTTCTTGAAGATCGCATGAAGCCTATGGGTCTTAAAACTGATTGGCAGGATGCTTAGGATGCAGTCTCGACTTTGACCAAGAGGAGGATATGGAAGACTCGCCTACAGAATGGTTCCATGACACCTACACCATCATCAGCTCCTATGCCTACTTCTATCCCTGTTATTTCTTCTCCTCCTTAGCCAGTTTCTTGGCCTATGCCAGTGCCTACTGTTGCCACTCCACCTATTCCTCCTGTTCCACGACCGATGCCTACACCTTCTGCTCCAAAACCATCCGCTCCATCGGTGCCTACCTCTATTGATGACATAATCAAAGGCATCACAGATTTGACACTTGAGTCAGTCAAAGCGGAGTTAGTGGGAAAGTTGAAGGAGCAGTTTGCTTCAACTGTGCCTACTACTTCTTCTAGTGCTCCTACTGCACCTAGGAGTGCTCCTAGTGCACCTAGGAGAGATCGGAGATGTATTTGGTGTGATAGTACGGAGCATCAGCATTGCAGGGATTGTGACTCTTTCCAGGATGCAAGGAGGCAGAATTTGGTATACTGGGGGCAAGATGGTAAGATTTGGTTGACTGAGACAGGAGCTCCACTTGCTACCAACTTTGGTAAAGGTGGAATGAAAAAGTTAGTGGAGGATATGGCTGCGCGTACTTCTTATGTGACAGCTAGAGGTGATGCTTCTGCATATGGAGTACAGATTGAGAAGGGATCAGAGACTTAGTCCGCACTATGGACTTATGCTATGGAGACTGCAAACAAGGGGAAAATTCAGCAAACTGTTTTGACTAGTGCAGGCTCTAGCATCAGATCAGAGACAGGTTGGGACTCGCCTGTTGACAGGTACTCTATTTATGCTTATTTGGCTAAATCTCATGGTGCAGATGTACTTGTTGAGGAGAAGCGTAAGAGGGATGAAGAAAATCCAAGTGCAGCTAAGAAGACTAGAGGGGGTGAGTTTGTTTCTCCACCTACTGCAGGACCGTCTTCAAGACCAGGGCCAGATCGACAGATGGAGGATGCTCAAAAGAGAGAAAAGAGGCAAGAGCCTAGAGAGAGAAAGCAGCCAGGATTCAGATTGATGTCCGATATTGAGACATCTACAGACATGAAGAAAATCTTTAATGATAAGATACTTGGCAGTGAGGTGACTTTCACTATTTCTGAGATTTTGGGCATCTCAAAAAGAGAGTTTCAGGATCAGTTTCAGGAGGTCTTGAAGAGGAAAAGACATGCATTGGCTACCACTGATACACAGGGAGTTTTGATTGGAGAGTTGGATGAGGATGATGATGAGGTTATGGTTGATAATGCTTCTGTTTTGCCGCAGGAAGAGAAGAGGGTTCAGCCTATGCATTATGCTGAAATTGATGAGCCTGTTTTGATACCGCGTAGTCACTTTTCGCGGAGCCATTGGGCTAGGGCAACTACAGAGACGATGGTAAAGATTGGAGAGAAATAGGTGCCTTATGTTGCATTGGTTGATCATGGTTCATAGATTAATCTCATAGTTCGTGGAGTTTATGAGAGTAACAGATGGCCTATGGATGTAGAGCATGGGTGGCGTATGAGAGCCGCCAATAACACTGCAGGTGATTTATATGCTGCTTGTCCTAATGTCAGGGTTTCTATTGGTGATGTAGAGGAGGATTTTCATTTCTTTGTGCAGGATTCATGCTCTTATCCCATAATTCTTGGACAGCCATTCATTACAGAGATGCGCATGGAAACAAAGGTTATGGATGATGGATCTGCTTATGCACGGATTCGCAGTAAAGATGGTATGAGAGCAGTTCAGTTTATGACTGTATGTGTGAACCATGTTAGAAACAGGGATACTCTCAGAGATGCACCCTTACCCACTGTGAGGGATTCGGGTTTTCATTAGGTACCGCCGTTTCGGGAGACGACGGTGGTACAAAGGAGAGGAGATTGGAGTTCTCGCCTCCTGGCAACAGCAGTGTTTTCTCCTCCGGTTATGTTGGGATTTCAGCAAACAGTTCAATGAGCTATCAGAAGACTTCTAGGTTGCCTAGAGCTGCCAGGCAGTATATATGTAGGAAGGAGAAAAATTTGAAAAATGCAGGAATTTTGGAGGATGATGAGCACATAGATGGGATGTATGACAGTGTGATTTGTGCAGATACGATGACAGAGATGAGAGATATGCTGAAAACTGATATGCTGAATTGTCATGGTAATGTATTAGTGCAATCCCTGGACATGTTTCATGAAATTGCAGATTTTGTGCCACAGATTGAGTCAGAGGCTGAGGAAACTCAGCAAAGAGTGTTGAGTGCTGAAGAAATTCAGCAAACAGAGTTTCCAGCTGGTTATGATCAGCTTTCAGAGAGACAGAGGGCTGAAAATTTTCAGCCAACAGAGTTTACTGCTGAAATATTTCAGCATTCAGAGTTTGGGGTTGTTTCTATGCAGTCCATAGAGCAGAGGGCTGAGAATATTCAGCCATTGGAGTGCAGAATTGCTGATTTACAGCAAGGTTTATGTAATGCAGAAGAGCATAATGAAGCCAGGGTTGACACGAAATACAAAACTGTGGATAAGAAGGTGAAGCCGATTGCTGTACCGCTTCCATCTGACAGTGATCAGCAAATAGAGAGGGCTGCTAAACAGCAAATTTTGAGGAATCCGGAGCATATTGGTCATAAATTTTCAGCAGAGACACTTGCTGAATTGAAAATTGGAAATGGTGATTTCTTGTTACCCATGGAGAAGCAATGCTTTCAGGAGATGCTTGAGCGTCATGGAAGGGGATTTGCTTTTTTGCCACATGAGATTGGTTGTGTGAATCCTGATATTGTTGCTCCTATGGTCATTTTTACTATTCCTCATATCCCATGGAATCTCCGACCTATTCCAGTGCCTAAAGCACACTTGCCAAAGTTAATTGATTTATTGAATGAGAAAATCAGGATGGGAATCCTTGAGCCTTCATCTGCACCATACTCAAACAGGTGGTTTACAGTTCCAAAGAAAAATGGTACTCTCCGATTTATTCAGGACATGCAGCCAGTGAACAGAGTTACTATCAGGAATGTTGGTATAGGTCCAGTTGTGGATGAGTTTACAGAGGCATTTTCTGGACGTGCCATCTATTCTTTGGGTGATTTGTATTCAGGATATGATCAGTTTCAGCTGGCTTTGGAAAGCAGGGACATAACCACCATGAGAACTCCTATTGGGCTTGTCAGGATGTGTACCTTACCTCAAGGTGCCACTAATTCTGTTGCGCATATGATGAATGCCATGCATAAGGTCCTTCGTGATTACATACCTCAGCTTACTATGCCTTTCTTGGATGATGTGCCATTAAGGGGTGTGCAGAAGAAGAGAAGAATGAGAGCCTAAATGAGCAAGGATGCAGATACTTTGTGGCTGATCATATTTCAGCATGTGAGAAGATTTTGGCCAGGTTAGAAGAAGTGAACTTGACACTTTCAGGGCAAAAATCTGTTTTTGGAGTGAATGAGGTTGTTATTGTTGGGCATATGTGTGGATATTATGGCAGGAAACCCTCACCTGATAAGGTGAATGCTATAGGTAAGATTGCAGAGTATTGTTCTACTACTTCAGAGGTACGGAGATTCATTGGTGCTTGTGTGTTTTATATGATTTGGATACCTCATTTTGCACACATAGCAGATTGTTTGTATCAGCTGCTTCGAAAGGGGAAGAAATTTTATTGGGATGAGAGCCACACTAGAGCCATGCGGAAATTGAAGAAGTTATTGCAGAATGCTCCTACTCTCAGGAAAGTGGATTATAATTGTGATAGGCCTATTGTATTGACTGTTGACACTAGTCCAATTGGCATAGGTTGGGCTGTGGGTCAAGATGATGCAGATGGAAATAGGTATGCTATTCGGTTTGGGGCGAAAGTCCTAAACGAGAGATAGAGGAGATATCCGCAAATCAAGAGGGAGTTATTGGGGATTGTCACGGCTCTCAAATGTGACAAGGAGTACTTTATTGGAGCTTCAGTTGTGGTAGAGACAGATTGCTTGCCATTGATTGGTATGATCACGAGTTGCTCTACTCCGGATATAGCTATGTTGAGATGGATTGCATACATCAAGTCATTAAATCCGGAATTTAAACACATAGCAGGGAAAGATAATCCAGTAGCAGATATGTTGTCTAGAGCCAGATATGATGATGAGGAGACTCTACTTGCAGAAGAGGATGATGCAGAAATTTCAGCCACTATGGTTGATCATGTTTGTCATGTCTATGATATTGTGGCTTTCACAGAAGAACTTTATGTTGGAGATTGGTTGCAGATTGGCAGGTACCTTAGTACACTAAACAAAAGAGATGAATGGACATATGAAGAGTTTAAGAAGATTAGAAGGAAAGCCTATGGTTATTTTCTCAAGGACGGATTTCTTTGGAAGCATCCGAAGAAAAGAGGTGGATTACCTTTGCGGGTTGTCTGCGATAGAGAGACACAGTTACAGGTGATGAGGGAGTTTCATGAGAGTCCTTGGGCTGGTCATAGAGGAGTATGGGCTACTTATGAGAAAATCAAGGAGAAATATTGGTGGAAAGGCACGTATAGAGATGTTTCTCACTTTGTTGAGACTTGCAGAGACTGCCAGATGTATTCAGTAGTGCGTCATCGAGATGAGCTTCATTCGACCTATCCACTATGCATTCATTATAAGTGGGTAGTTGATTTGGTTACCATGCCTATGAGATACATTGTTTTGGCTAGAGAGGATCTTACTAATCATGTTGAGGGCAGATCTTTGAGAATGAAGACTACTAGTGTAGTGTGTAAGTTCTTATTGGAGGAAATTTTCTGCAGGTATGGTTGCGTGGGTAAGATCACTGAGGATCGTGGTGAATTGGATGCAGATGAAGCTAGGGAGTTTTTCTCTCAGCTAGGAATCAAGTTGGCTCTAACCACAGCATATAATCCAGAGGGAAATGGAAAGAGTGAAAGAGGGCATCCGCCGATAGTGAAAGCATTAGCCAAAGCATGCAGAGGACGGATTGGAGAATGGCCGAGACTTCTACCATTTGCTTTGTGGGCTGATCGTATGACTCATAGTGTTACCACAGGATATATGCCTGCAGAGTTGATGTATGGTCAGAAACATGTTATGCCGATTGAGACTTGTGCTTTGACTTGGTAAGTTTTACCTTGGCAGGAGGATTTGACGAGAGAAGAGCTCTTAGCTCTTCGGATTCGACAGTTAGAGAGGAGACCTGAGGATATTCAACTAGCTATTGACAGGTTGAAGGTTGCTAGACTAAGGAATAAGGACAGGTTTGACAGCAAGCATCGCTTGCGGCCTAGACCAATAGAAGAGGGAGATTGGGTATTGGTGTTTGATAGCAGTCTTGAAAATCAGCATACTGCACTTCGGAAGATGGTGAAAAGATGGTTTGGGCCATACATAGTCAGACATGTCTTTGATAATGCAACATATGAGCTGACAGAATTGGATGGAACAGTGCTTAGAGTGCCTATTGCTGGAAAAAGAATCAAGATTTTCAAAAAAAGAGATGATGAGGATTATACATTGGAAGAATTTTCAAGAGAAGAGCAACGACAAGAAACTCCAATGGAAGAGACAGATGATATGACAGATAATCTTGTTGATCTACCGGAAATGCATAATGAAGAGATTGATCTGTTTGTGGATCTTGATGATAATGATCATGGGTAGTTGGCCCATCTGGAGGATGCGCAGGATTAGAGGGGGTGGATGTCGTATTGCTGCGCATTCGAGGTGTGAAAACCACCCAAAAGTTGTGCATGAGATTTGTTACTTTGTACATATTTTGATGTAGACGTTGTGCTTTGCTTTGCTTGAACATTTTTCTTTCAGTTGGTTCATGTTCAACTTTACAGAAGAAACAAGCGTAAGTTTCCTTAAGAGGTGAACTGTTTTTCCTCACAACTGAGAATGGAACGGTGGATATCTTGTTTATCCATCTCTTTCTACGTTATACATACTTGATGCTCACACAGCAGGTTGTTATTGTTTTGCCATTGATCCGACTGGGAGGTGCTTTGCAATGGGGAGTGCAGATGTTCTTGTGAAATGCTTTGTGTTCGTACTTTTACCAAGCTTGAAGCAAAGCAAAAGACCTAGAGTTGAAGGGACATGCAACGTGAAGAGGAAAAGATGTTGCTTTTCTGTGTGAGGAAAGTGTGGCTAAATAAGTGGGTTTTTTTTCTGGTTTATGACGCAGGTAAAAGAGGGGAATTTTAAAAAAGCTAAAGAGGGCGGGACAGAAAAAGAGGTGAAGACTAATCTAGGAAAAAGAAGACAGAGTATTCGGGGAAAAAAAAAGAAGGCGCAGAGAACAAGTGGGGATGAACAGAGGATACGGGGGGAAAAGAGGAAGGGAACACAGAAAACAGGGGATTGGAAGGGGAGCTACGAGAAGTGCAGAGAGAGGACTGAAAGGAGGAGGCGACTGGGCAGCGGACGTCGATGCTAAAGTGTCATGCTTCCATTCCCCTTCCTACCTCCATAAATCTTTCGGAAAGCCCCAACTCCTACACCCCCTCGAAGGTAGATCTTACGAGCCATTGATGCTGCTCGCAAATAGTACCAATCAGGATCATAGGGTGCAAGTTCCTTAAAGGTAGCTGTTTTAACTATGTCAACCCAGGCAGGCACCTCAATCTTGACAGAGCGCTTGAGATGCGCAGCGTAAGCGCGGACGAACTCGTGAGACGACACGTCCTTCACTGTCTTGGCTGTCGCCATGGCCACCGTGAACTACCGGCGCACCAGATACGGCAAGATGGAGAGCTCCCTGCGCGGCTGAGCCTGAGATACAATTGCGCCTCGCTGCTGCCAAAGAAATTCTACGGCTCCCACACGGAATGAAGCGGAAGAACGTGCAGGAAGGTGACTGACTAAGGAGTGACGTAGGTGCTGTAGTGTACGAAAGGGAAAGGAGCCTTAGATCGACATGCTTCATGATGGAGGATGAATGATGCTGGGCCTATTGATTTGATTGATGATGATAGCGATGTGAGTCCTCCTTTCTGTCATCACCTGCAACGTCATCATCGATTCCTGCAATTCACTCCGTGCTTGACAATCCATCCCGCAATCGATACTTCGTCCCTGCGCTGTTCTTGAGTTTGGTTCAATATGATTCCAATTGTTTGAACACGAGAAAACAGGGAGGATACTCTGTAGCTAATGGGGGAGAAAGGAGGACGAAGGGACAGATGCCTGGAAACACATGAGCAATAGAGACAGAAATGATCAGGAAAAGCGAGAGTGGAAACCAGCAGAGACGACACAAAATCAAAGAAAGGACGCTCCACACGGCCTGAGATCCATCATACCCATGGCCATAGATGATACCACAGATGCATTCCAGCCCCTCTTATACAATCCATGACTTGCATACATCCTAACCTTTGACGCAGCTCAAATCGTACAGTTCCATTTGACTCTCTGCATGAAGGACATCCCTGCTTTATTAAGAGGCTAAGGGAGAAGATAGATCAAATGCAAATAGTGGATGCTATCGTTGAAGGCTCGAGCCATGTGGGATTCATATTGACAAAACTTTTTCATAAAGATGGACTGGATACAGATGGGGCTCGCTGTTTGAATTAGTTCACATGGGATTTCCTTGTTGAAAGCTGAAAGGTTTTATGTGGATGCTGGTGACGCTTAATTACTCTGATGCATTGGGAATCCTCTTGCAATAATATTGAAACATCTTCTCCTGGTTGGAGGGGTTACTCCCACTGGTGCTTGAACATATCCGTGAGACTAAGTATCTTGCATGCTTCAAGTCTTAAATATCTCCTCCTCGCATTCTACTCTAAATAGAAATCTGGAATGGATGCCCAAATTTCCTCCTTTGGTGCCTTGATCAAGCAGGAGGCTGAGCAGAGAGATCCTTTACTGCATGCCCGTGTATCCTCTGGTTTCTGGATCAGCTTCTCTCACCATAATTTTCAGTGACTCCAATTATTTGAGCCCAATTTATGGTACGGTCTTTCTGGAACTTTATATTCCACAGTACTTGTTGAGAGAGTGGGTCCACTGTTTCAACAGAGAGAATCAACTATCTAAAACAATTTGGCTGTTTAGAGTTTCTTCTCTTGTGTTTGTCCTATTATTGCTGGACTGGCTACCCTGATCATAACATTCAACCAGCTACGACTTTTCGAACTGACTTTGGCATGTAGTGTTTATGAGACTCAGTATATTCCATTGTGCTTGTTGAGAGAGTTGGCACTCTGGTGTTTCAACTGCAAAAGATCAACTATATGAAGCAAGAGCTAAGTCTTTTTGCTAAGAGGGAGATGGAATGCAGTTGTGATGTAACAGTGTCTAGATCTGTGCAGACTGCCATGCCAGGACTGTCTCTTCCCTTATGTGTGTACAAAGACTCATTTTATCATTTTACTTCATAAAATAGAAGGCCTGGTTATTCAAATAAACCAGATTGGATTGATGAAAAAGTTCATATACAACTTGGACGAGGAGAGCAAACTGTACGAATGTATTGGTAAATATATTGAAGTTTAGAGAATGGTCATATTATCTTGGATAGCCTGTTCTTGCTTGATTGATCTTCTATCCTGAAATTATTCAAAGTCCTCTGTGGTTGCGACTTTGCTTTCCAAACCCTTCGACAACGTGCCGGCCTAGAGGAAACTAGAGAGGGACCACAAATAGGACATGCATGATATCCTGATGTGGTTAAACCTGAACAAACAAGTGAATTAATAAAATGCAATTGATTCAAGTCTTGAATTTCAAATATAGAGTTATATACATGTACCTGAACACTCTCCGTATCCTGGAAAGTCATGCATGGTCCACAACAACATGGCCTTCAATGTGAAATCTCTAGAGGATGCAGATGTGCTTGTATCTTGCACCTCAATACCTTCCCATAACATTTCTAACTCTTCAATCAAAGGCTCTAAGTAAATGTCCATGTTTTTTACCTTATGCTTTCTAGGAATCAGAAGGGACAACATTACATGTCCCTTTTTAATTGCCATGGATGGAGGAATATTATAGTTCACCCATACCACTGGCCATACACTGTATGATGTGCTTTTGATGCCAAATGGATTGATTCCATCCATACCCAAACCAAATCTCAAATTTCTTGGCTTTTCTTTGAAAACGGGCCACAAATTATCTATATGTTGCTATGCCGGTATGTCTGCAGGGATCCTCTATTTTCCATCACTTAAACGATGACTAGCATGCCATGACATGAGCTTTCCAATAGACTTACACTTGAACATAAGTTGAATACATGGAACAATCGGAAAATGTCACAAAACCTTATGAGGCACATCCATTGACTTCATCTCCACTTCGTATCTTGATTCTCCACAAACAGGACACTCTCGTGCGAACTCATGAATCCCACGAAATAAGACACAATCATTGACACATGCATGGATCTTGATATAATTGAGGCCTCCTAGAGATGTCAAGTAATGTCTTGCTTGCTCTCTCTTAGTTGGAAATTTGTTTCCTTTTGGAAGCATTTGTGATAATAACCTACATATATTTTTAAAAGTGAGTTAAAAAACCACCAACATATATTTGTGTCTGATTTCAAAATAGAACAATTAATATTATGATTCATAAGCCAAACTGAGTTGATACCTACTTCAATACCGCATTCAAACTGACATTACTCCATCCATAAATTGTTTGCAAGTTAAGTATCTCGAGGGACACACGAAGAACGGAGTACGTACAACCTTCATACAATGGAGTAGATGACGCTACGTATAGTGGATCATCTGACTTCGTAGAGTGACCTTCTCCCTGAACCAGTTGCAAAAATAGATGGTGTACCATGTTGTCCAAAATCTCATCCTCTACAACTTGATGGGGCATTTCATGAGGGCTACTATCATGGTCATCAGTCTCCACTCTTCTTGAAGACTCTGCCTCCTCGCGTCGACGTTTTGCAGCCTCTCGATGCCCAGGAGGGAGCATATGAGGATGTGGCACCGCATCCTGCTCAACCACAAAAGGGACTTTCATGTACGTTGATATATATTGAGTAACACAGACTAGCAATCTTAGTGTTAAAAAAAACAATGAATACCGATGATTTTTCTCGATCCCATTCTCCATACATGCTGAGGTGTGACATTGCAACTCGACGTGCTCAAAAAATACACCCTCGACAACGATCACACATGCATTTAATTTTTCGTCGTAGCCATGCATCTCGATTATGAATACATAATGTTTCATCCTCACTTGAGGATGTGCTCATTGACTCATCAACATGCATCACACTAGGTGATGACGACGACATGATTAAATCTAATTCATGACAACATCAAATTTGTTATTCATATGTTTACATAAAAACTTCAAGCTGGCATATTAATTATTCTAAGATCTCAATTTTAAATACACAAAACTTATCATAAATACATAAAAACTTATGATAAGAACTTACTATCAAAACTTATCTTAAAAACAAAAATTCATGATAAAAGCTAAATGTGCATCTATATCTGCGTTTACTTACGCGTCTAAATCTGCATCTATTTGCGCGTTTAACTTCGCGTCTATATGCGCGTTTACGTAAACTTAGACGCGCATATACACACGAAAATAGACGCAAACGTCAAAATTCAAAAGATAATTGAATCATTTCTTTTCAAACTGCGCCTTTCCTTTCCTGCGTTTTTTGCGCATTCTAAAGCTCGAGTTTAGCCAACATGCAGTCTCTTCATGCCTCACCTCCTCATGACTCACCTCTTCTTTCACTTCAAAGAGACAAGAGGGAAAAAAGAAAAGCCAAGGAGAGGAAGAAAGAGAGAACAAGAGAGAGGAAAACAAGAGGAAGAAGAAGCAAAGGGAGGAGACAACAAGTAGCAAGTAAGCATCAAGGGAGAGTAACTCACCAAGGAGAGGAAGAAGGAGAAGGAAGAAGTGCCACCACCCACCACACCAAACACCCAAGGTGAGTCCTCTCTCTCTCTCTCTCTCTCTCTCTCTCTCTCTCTCTCTCTCTCTCTCTCTCTCTCTCTGTGTATTAGGATCTATGATTGAAATTTTTATAGCACAAATTAATTCTGAATGGCGGTCGTCGGACTGAAATTAGCCGACTGAGCGCTTTACCAGCGCGTCTACATTTCAGTATAGATGCAGGGATAGACGCGAAGCTATGTTTGCTGTCATTGCATCGACTGCATCTCATAGCGCGTGTATTCTACGTCTAAGACACGAGAATACATGTACTCGGCACAGAAGAAGCTTTGACTTCAGAGTCAGGCGCGTGTATTCTACATGTGAGACATGGGAATACACGTGCCTTGCCCAGAAGCTTTGACTTCAGAGTTGCGTCTCCAGGTGCATGTATTCTGCATCCCACACGCGAGAATACACGCGCGCCCAGAAGCATTGACTCTAGAATCGCATCTGAGAGCGTGTCTATGCTGCATCTCAGATGCGGATATACACGCGCTCTGACCAGAGGGTTGACTTCAGGGATGCGTATGAGAGTGTGTCTATCCTGCATTTTAGACGCGATTATAGACGCGCCAACCAGCTTTGATAAAAAATAATTTTTTATTTTTGAAATTGTATAAATTTATCTTTTTCCTGTGTTTTTTTGCAGATGTTGCATCTTGGTTCACGCATCTTGGTTCATCTAGCAATGACCTAGATTTGGATCGCATGAATGATACATTGGGCTTGTTCGGTAGAGGGGTCAATGCATTTTTTAGAGGTTTTCCTAGTAGAAAAGACTTCATGGGAGAGATGACCAGACACCTTGGCCGTTCTCCCACAGCAAACGGGGTGTTCAGCGTCATGTCTGGACGCCTCTAATGTCTTTGCCTGGAACTGCTTCCCAAACACCAAATGTCCAAACTCCAATTGCAGGTACTCCATGTGCAGCACCTGCACATGCATCGGCTAAAGCACAAGCGCCAGCCGATGCACGTGCATTTGTAGAAGCACGTGCATCTAGCGAGGCAGAGGGTAGTCGACAGAGAGGGAGGAGGGAGAGTCAAGGGGGAGGACGAGGCTTGTGTGTGGGTTGCCTAGGAGGTGGTGAGTGATCACCCTCACCAGAAGATCACGTAGAGGAGCCTGTATGCCAGTACTATAGAGTTACAGATACTGGTGGCATCTTCCATGATGATGAAGGAAGGGATGTAATGGCATACATGAGGAGCGTCGTGCATGCGACGTATAAAGATTGTTTCGTTTACTTCAAGAATCAGAAAAGCGGCTTGTGGCAAGAGGTGTTGAGGGTAGTCCGTAGGAGGTACCCAAATCTTGAGGGTCAGCGATTCTCGGATGATTGGGGACGCACAAAAGTGAGGGATTTGCTACACAACAAAAGATCCCACCTCATGACACGCGCCAAGGAGTCACTGCGAAGACAGGAGGAGGGGCGTGGAGCCTATAGTCAACCACCTATGTGCCATCGCATAGAGTGGAAGAAAGCCAAGAAGAAAGCAGCAGAGAAAGTGAAGAGTCGCCAGCACGCAGAGGCGCGACGCATCCAAATGGAAACCATGGGATCGTCGCATTACGGATCGGGCGGCAGAGAGTCGTGGGAGGTAGAGTTTGTAAGTATATTTTGATTTCTAGTTTTTTAAAATTTATATTTCTTTCAATTCTTTATATAATTTGTTCTAATACATTGTGTCTCATAATTGTTTGTATATATCATAATTGTTTTGCAGACTACTATTGTTGGTAGGATACCTACTCCTAGAGAGGTAGGTTACTATCGAGGCCATAACCACGTAGCCACATGGCTTCACTTCTATGAGGAGGGTCTCATCGCTGAGGAGCAATACAACTGGACTATGAGGATTCGACAGCAGCCAGAGGAGGTATGTTTTTCTTACTTTTCTATTAAAAGTATAGCTAATTGTAACTTTTTCTTTGCAATTGTACGTAAGAAACCTTGATCTTTTGTGTATGTAGGTGAACCCCGATGTGGAGCATAGCGAGGAGGGGGATAGCGATGCTAGTAGCCATGGTGGTGCTAGCAAAGGTGTTTCTTGTTTAGATTCGTAGAGGAGCACCATACATCCTCTATGGCCTTGTTTTCTTGTATATCTATTATCCATCTTTGAGCCTACTGCTTGCGGCCACGCTTTAGGTCGCAAGCACTTAAACTCCCCATGTAAATGCGTTTTATCTATAATGAATACATGGATTTTTTTTTCAATTCTCGTGCTTTTAGATCCATTGTGTTTTTTCCAAATGCACAATTTGATGTATGGGAGGGGAAAAAAGAAACCAAAGAGCAAAGCAACCACATGCTCTCTAGTTTTTTTTTCCAGTTCTATTTTTCGCATCTATCTGTGCGTCTAAATTGCAAAAAATGCACGTTTATAAACGCGTCTAAAATGCAGAGTACACGCGCTACATAATTCAAATTAAAAAAAAGAAATCAAATATCTTTTTCTTAAAAAGGAGATTTTTGGTTTTGCATTCGCGTCTATTGGGGCTTTTAAAAGCGCGTCTATGGGTGTGTCTATATGCCTGTCTAATTTTCCATCTAGATGCGCTAGTAGACGCACAAAAGAAATTAAATAAATAACAATTTTGATTTTTTAATGCACTTTTATTCACGCGTGTATATGCGCATCTATTTCTGCGTGTAAATTTCTTCATACATGTGACTATAGACGCGAGTTTGTAGATGCGCAAATAGACGGGCGGGTAGATGCGCCCGTAAGATTTTCTCTCAATTCAAAAATCGCGTCTAAAAGTACATCTAAGAGGCCTTTTTGTTGTAGTGCGTGTCCTACGAACGAACAGGTGGACACGTTACAGTTGGTATCAGAGCGAACCAACGAAGGATCTATCTTCATCAGAAAACTTAATAAGGTGAAGTAAAGCAAATGTTACTGTTAAGAACATTTCCTTACTTACTTATCAATGCTAACTTGCAGAGTCATGAAGCATGGAATAGATTCTTGGTGTTCCAAGTTATTTTTATGACCACGATGTGTGCTTCAGATTATTGACGGAGGATCGATATGATGAATATCCTAGATCGCATCTACAATCCATCACCCCTGTACGTGGAACGGAGATGGACGGGTGATTCAGGAATCTATTACATAGCTGCCCACCTATTTGCGTACCTTCGAACCAACCTAAAGAGAATCAAGTGGTTAGAGGACTTGAAGATCGTGAAGCTGTTCATCTTTGTTGAGGCTCACGCAAACACAACCCTTTATGTCAGAGGTGGGAAGGTCAAGCTGAACACGTATGTGTATGAGTAAGTGACCCGAATAATCCCTATCGACAGAATCAAGGTGTTGGGACATTACAAGAAGAATGGGTATCAAAGGAAAGGATACCCTAATCTTCCAATGACCTATCGATTCCTGAAAATCCATGACCCCAATCCATACTATTACTCGGTTCTCGTAGGTGAATGTAACACAACCTTATTCTCCCCAAATTAATGTATCAGTTTGTTCCATCTTCCCAAGAACAATTGTACTCTGAAAGGGCTATGCCCATATGAATGAAATAAGACTCTTTTTATCAATGATTGTCTTGACTGTGAGTATTGATAAGAAAGTTAAGTGATTAGGTCTCTTGGCTAAAAGCTGAATTGGGCATGAAATGTAACGTGAGAAACGTTTAGCGAGTTGTTAACGTTAAGAATCTCAATGCCTAGGCACAACCTCAGGTGCAGATTTCTAGTCCGACCCCTACACCAAGTACGGCCATGATTCAGGAGAAGAAGTTTCTTCTTAAGCAAATCAAGCCATCAGAATTTGATGGCAAGGGAAGGACCGTCCAAACTGATGTGGAGATCTGGATTGAGTCCATGGAAGATTACTTTGAAGCGGGTGGTACTGCACCCGCTAACCAAGCAAAGCTCGCCAAGCTGAAGCTTATCAGCGAAGCCAGACTTTGGTGGAAGCAATGGTGTAGAGACCAAGGGATCTCAGAAGGGTCCGTTACTTGGGAGAAGCTGAAAAGAGTTGTGCAAGGAAGATACTTACACCTACATACCGCAAACAGAAGATGAAAACAGCTTGGTTTATCTCTTGATGCATACTACTCAAAGTTGATCTCTCTCTTGAAGTATGTGCCACAAATGGATATGACACAACATGTGTCAAAGTTTTGTGCCGGACTAAACCCACCTGTAAACACCCGCCTCGAATCAATGCGCCCAACAGACCTTCAGGACGCACTCATTCAAGCTGTACCCATAATACAGGAAGTGCAAACCAGGCCAAGAAATAACAAGATTTGGTCTTGTAAGGAACAAAACAAGGGAGTGTATAGGTCCCAAGCAAAGAGAGTTCAAGGTCAAAACCGGGGACAAAGAAAGAAAGCTAGAACCAACAATGTCAACAATTTGTTCCTACCCAAGGTAATGGCCGTAACCTCCGTTGCTTCCATTGCAACGAGCCCGGTCATTTCAAAAGGCAATGTCCCAAGCTTGGCGGAGGACAACGTCAAGGACCATTCCAAGGAACCGTCGGTGGGCCCAAGGAGACGCTACCCAGGATAGAGGAAGAACCGCCTGTGTTGCCAATAGGGAGATATGTAAAGAAGAAGACCCGACCATGGAAGAAGACTTTGAGAGGGCAACAGTCCATGCCGCCCTTCACAAGAAAGGCCCAAATCGCCAGTTTTTGGTGATTCAGACACCATCGGATTATCAAGGTAAAGGCTTCAAAACCTTGATTGATTGTGGCAATACACATTCCTTTATTTCACCAGCTTGTGCAAAAAGATTAGGAATAGCCACAAAAGATGTACCCACCTTGCTTGTGGAACTAGCAAATGGTCGTGAGGTCACTTGTACCAGGCAAACTACTAAGGTGGAATTCTTACTATGAGGAAAATCGAGTTCGGTCAGATTCAGGGTTATGAACCTAGGTATCCATGAGTGTTTGGTCGGAATGGATTGGCTTAAACCTAATGATGCCCACATTCATTGTGGAAAGGGCCAAGTTTCCTTTCGAAATTTTGAAGGGGAATCGGTCACAACTCAAGGAGAGGCTGGAAAGCCAAAAATTCAATTGGCCAAAGCATCTCAGATAATAAAGCGAGTCAGAAAGGGGCTACTTGTCTATTTGATTAAGCTTAATAAGCTAGATCAGAATCAGGAGTCTAGTGAAGAACCTTCATGGCTAAAGGAGTATGCAGACGTATTTCGTAAAGAGCTAACAGAACTCCCACCTCAAAGGGAAGTTGATCATGAAATCAAGCTAGTGCCAAGAGCTGCACCAATCGCAAAGAGGCCATATAGAATGTCCATGAAGAAGATATCCCAAAGACGGCATTCAGCACAAGATATGGGCATTTTGAGTTCCTGGTCATGTCATTAGGTCTAACAAATGCACCTGCCACCTTCAATAGGTTAATGCAGGATATCTTTAGACCATATCTTGATGACTTTGTACTCGTCTTCTTCGACGATACCTTAGTCTACTCCAAACAAGAAGAAGATCATGAACCCTAGCTTCCCATTGTCCTTGAGACAATGAGAGCACACAAGCTTTATGCCAAAAAGAAGAAGTGTGCATTCTTTAAGCGACAGATTGAATATCTGGGATTCATTGTATCAGCGGAAGTAATCTCAAGGGACCCGGCCAAGGTCAGAGATGTTTTGGAGTGGCCAATACCAACAACTGTCAAAGAAATATGCAGTTTTCTTGGATTGAAAGGATGGTACAGGATCTTTATCAAAAACTATGCTTTGATTGCAGCGCCATTGACCGACCTACTGAAGAAGCAAACATCAATGTATGGTCAACTGCTGAACAATCTAGCTTTGATAAACTAAAGCAAAGCTTGGTATGAGCACCTATCCTGAAACTTCCGGACCTTAGTAAGGAGTTCAAAGTAATAATTGATGCTAGCACACTTGCCTTAGGATGTGTGCTTATGCAGGAAGGTCATCCTGTAGCATACTCTTCAAGAAAACTGAAGAGCCATGAGAAGAATTATGCTACCCACGATCTAGAGTTGTTAGCTGTCATCCATGCTCTCAAGCTTTGGAGACACTACTTGCTAGGTAACAAGTTTACCCTAGTGACGGATCATAAAAGTCTTAAATGGATCTTTACCCAGAATGAGCTCAACATGACGCAACGTCGATGGATTGAAGTGCTAGAGGAATATGATTTTGAAATCAAATACTAGCCTGGAAAGGAAAATGTAGTTGCCGATTCACTCAGTCACAAGGCATTTCTAAATTCTCTAATCTTGCAAGATCCATCAATAGCTAGATCTCTAGCCACAAAGGTATCCATGCCAAACAACCCAATACTTGAGCTAGCTAGAGAAGAGGCATGCCATGATCCAACTTACTAGAAAATGCTAGGGGAGATCCCTATCGAGAATCAAAACCCAAAGCTACAGGCAAAGTATCAAGAATTCTCTATCAATAGTGGACTTGTCTACTATAGAATGAGATTATGTATACCGGAAAGCCAGTCACTCAAGAAAAAGATACTTTGGGAAGCTCATGACTCCCCTTTTTCAAGACATCCTGGCTATGCCAAGACCCTCAATGCAATCAGAAAGAGCTATTATTGGGAGAGGCTTAAAGGTGACATTCTCAAATATGTCACATAATGTTTGTCTTGTTAACGCATTAAGGCCGAACATGTCAAAATGCCAGGGAAGTTGCAACCACTTGACATTCCCCAAATGAAATGGGAATTCATTAGTATGGATTTTGTTGTTGGCCTACCCCAAGTTCAAGGAGGATACAACTCCATTATTGTTGTGGTAGATATGCTAACCAAGGTTGCACATCTTATTTCTGTTAAGACAAACTATAAAGCCTCAGACATCACAAGATTATTTATTAAGGAGATATTCAAATTGCATGGGTTGCCCAGAAGAATCATTAGTGATCGTGACTCTATCTTCACGTCACACTTCTGGAGAGCTATCTTTGAAGCCATTGGGACTCAACTCTATTTCAGTATAGCTTACCATCCCCAATCCGATGGCCAAACGGAGAGAGTAAACCAAGTCATTGAAGATATGCTAAGGGCACACTGTTGTCGCGAACCCAAAAAGTGGATTCAATATTTGCCATTGGTTGAGTTTGCCTACAATGGTTCCTATCAACAAAGCATTCAAATGACCCCTTTTCAAGCATTGTATGGGCATGATTGTCGAAGTCCTTTAAACTTCTCGGATCCAACCTTGAGGGTTGAAGCTTCAAAGCAGATGCTGGAAGATATGGACGACTAAATGAAGTCAATAAGGCAGGACATCCAAGCCGCCAAGGATAGACAGAAGGCATACGTGGATTTGAAACATCAAGGTAGATCCTTCGTTGAAGGAGACATGGTTTTCATTCGCGTATGCCCAAAGAAGAGTTCCCTATCCTTAGGTGAATGCAAGAAGCTAAGTCCAAGGTATTGTGGACCCTACAAGATTCTCAAGTGCCTAGGGCCTAATGCTTATAGACTTCAACTCCCTGAGAACCTAAACGTTCATAATGTATTTCATATCAGCCTACTGAAGAAGTATGTACCTAACCCTAGCCATGTACTTGATGATCAACAAGTTGTAATGCCTAGCCAAGGAGTCCAT
Source organism: Lygodium microphyllum (assembly GCF_053477565.2). NCBI lineage: Eukaryota > Viridiplantae > Streptophyta > Polypodiopsida > Schizaeales > Lygodiaceae > Lygodium > Lygodium microphyllum. Next base: position 109,629,602 of record NC_141153.1, read on the forward strand.
GAGCTACAGCCTGACAGGATCCTATATGTTAGGGAGAGACAATTGAGATCTAGAACCTTGACAGAATGTCTCGTCCAGTGGAAAGATTATCCCGAGGAGGATGCCACTTGGATGGATGAAAGTACTCTCAACCAACAATACCCCGAGTTCTTCTCGAGATGAGGACATCTTGATTCTTCTAAGGGGGAGAGAATGTAATATTTCTATTTGAAATATTAAAGAACCTTGATCACCACACGCCCACGCAAAAGCCATGCAAAGTCATCTCCCGCAACGAAATAATGATAGTGACAAAGTCCTTACCCCGCACGTGCAATAATGAGCCCATCCGCATTGTGCAAATAAGGTCAGGGCTTAAAAACCACAAGCCGCACAAGAAACACCACTTACATAAAGGCAAATGGATAAATGATTAAAATAGTGTAATTTTTTTAATTAACTACCCCTCCTCTCAGCCGATGCATGGTAGGGGGAGAGGGAGTGTGTGGAGGAGTGAGTTAAGCGGAGAGAGGGAGGAGTCTCGTGTGGGGATGCATGAGGGAGGGAAGGCATGAAGCCTCCATGTGGTGGATCTCCTCCCCTTCCTTACACACTATATAACCTCCCCCTTAGCCTTGGAGGGAGGCAGGAATGAAGAGAGAGAAGGAAGGACTACTGCTGCTGCCATGCCATACCGCCGCCGCTGCCTGTCGCCACTCCACCACGCAATCCGCCTACAGTCGCCAGGCTGCTGCCCATACTCCCCGCCATCATTGTCATCAATCATTACCCCCCCCTCCACGTAGCTTTTGTTGAGAAGCAGAAGCTTCTTGGAAGTTTCTTAGAAGCTTCTAAAGGCGAGCCTCCTCAAGCCTTGTGCATACGGCTTATCCACGGGGTTTAAAATCCAAGCCTCAAAGGCCCTAATCCTATGCAGGAGAGGAAGATCGTGGTCTATGAATCTTCAGGTCGTGCGAGTAACCCAAGGAAAGCTACTGCAATTTAAAAAAATACGCTACGTAAATGGCTCCAAAACAAAAGATGCAAGGTGCACACGCGGAAGGTTCTTCCCTGAGAATATGCGTGGACATCCCCACGAGGCCTCAAGCTTAGGTTCGATGAGTTTAATTCCACGTAAAAGAAATGCATTAGGCACGCTTAACTCCATGGGAAGAATGTAGTTACGCTTGTCTCTAATTCATGTAGTAAAGATAAAAATACATTTGAGAAATTATCTCCTTGAACGATGGACAAGGGTTGGTGCATGTCATGCAATTGGGTTGCTTGCATTTCCAAAGTTATGAATGTAAATTACTTATTCGTCTTATGAGCTGTCGCATATTGCCCTTTTCGTGCATTTCTAAAGTGACAAACCTAAATGCATATTGCATAGGTTAAAAGGATGGAAAATTTGTTTAAATTCACCCTGATCTTCCTTGCAAGAAATAACAATTCTATATTGCATTTAGGCAATAACTTCCTTGTTGTGATTCGCATGAGGAAAAATCGTTAACATTTGTTAGATGTTGTCCAAAGAATTGCATGGCATGGAAATGAAACTATGGACTTGCATGTTGCATGCAAAGATGCTTGTAGAATGGATTAAGTCAACATTAGTCTTATAATATTCGTCATGCATGAACTTTATTTATCGAAGTTGCATCTAGAAAAGGTTGCATGTCATATCAAAGCCTGAAATTCGATTCCATTAAACAAAAGGTTGTAGGCAAAACTCTTGATGTAAAGCTATGTAGGTTTTGTGCAAGTTATTTCCCGAATTTTCAAGCATCATGATTTTTGCCAGGAAAAGAAATAGTTATTACAAACCTTATAGTTGCATAGAAGTAATGAATTGCATGTTTACACGTAATGTGTGTCAAGATTGTGGGAGAGAAGGAAGGAGTCTCACTTGTAGCTTTCTTGCTTGCACAATGGGAGAATACACACAAAGGTGGAGGCTAAAAACTGTTTTTCTCTTCTTAGTTGTGTAAGCCAAAAAGAACACACATACAAAGAAATAGAAAAACCCTATATATGGGTATCAAAACTAAACTCAACTAACTAAGGTGGCATACTAACTGAGCCACGAACTAGAGTAGATAAGGATAGCTGTCATGTAGCTATTATTCATGGGCGGTGTACCAACCGCATCTGCAACTGACACGTCGGTGACATAAATGCACAACGGTCACCCTGGCATATCACGAGTGGAGCTCGATATCTCAACACTCCCCCTCAAGCTCAATCCCAATTCATGCACACCAAGCAGGTCTCTGAACTTGTGCAGCTTCTCTGCGCCCAATGCCTTCGTGAATATATCAGCTACCTGATCCTCTGTGCTGACATAAACTAGATCAATAAGACCTACTCTCGCACATAGTGATAATGCACCTCAATGTGCTTTGTTCTAGCATGATATACTGGGTTATTTTCCAAGTGTATACTACTCATGTTGTCACAATAAATGACAACTGACCCATCTGTAGGCTGATGCATATCATAAAGTAGCTTATGCAACCAAGCTACCTCACATGCAGCCATTGCTGCGTCCCTATACTCAGCCTCTGTGCTGGATAAGGAAACCGTAGGTTGTTTCTTGCTGCTCCAAGTGACTGCAGCACTCCCAAAAGAGAACACATATCCACTGGTAGATCGTCTATCAGAAATACTACCAGCCCAATCAGCATCAGTGTATCCATGCAACTGTATCTGAACCCCAGTCTCATAAAATAGTCCATACTGCAATGTGGACTTCACATACCTGAGTATACATCTAACCGCATCCAAATGCGGTTTCCTTGGAGCCTGCATAAACTGACTTACCAATCCAACAGCATAGCTCAAATCTGGCTTGGTAATACTCATATAAATCAAGCTTCCTACTATGCGTCTGTACATAGTAGGGTCTTCCAGAAGCTCACCTGCATCTGCACTCAGCTTCACATTCTGCTCCAAAGGAACTGAAATAGGCTTACAGCATGTCATCCCATATTTGGACAGCATGTCCAATCCATACTGCCTCTGCAAGAGCTGTATCCCACTTGGTGATCTAATCACCTCAATGCCCAAGAAATAACGCAGCTCTCCCAAATCCTTCATCTCAAACTTTTGCTTCAATAGCATTTTCACATGAAGGATATCTTCATCACTGTCACCTGTCATAATCAAATCATCAACATAAATGACAAGTAGCATAATATCTTTCTCTGTTTTTCTCACATAAAGTGAGAAGTCTGCCTTGGAAATCTGAAAGCCAATAGTGACAAGATATTGTCCTATCTTGTCAGACCATGCTCTAGGTGCTTGCTTCAAGCCGTACAATGCTTTCTTCAACCTGCAAACAAACTCAGGATGAACAGCATGCACATAATCTGGTGGCTGCTCCATATAGACCTCTTCTTGCAAATCACCATGCAAGAAGGCATTTTTTACATCCATATGATGTAAAGACCATTCCTTTGATGCAGCCATAGCAATGACTGCTCTTACAGTTGCCATCCTTGCAACCGGACTGAATGTTTCTTCATAATCAATGCCATATGTTTGTGCATACCCCTTGACTACTAATCTTGCCTTGTATCTGTTCACAGAACCATCTGCATTGTGCTTCACCTTATAAACCCACTTACAGCCAATTTCATTCTTACCTTTAGGCAAAGGTACCAATTCCCATGTAGCATTTGCTTCCAAGGCATCCATTTCTTCATCCATGGCTTTCTCCCATTTTTCTTTTCCCATGGCTTGCTCAAAAGAAGTGGGTTATGGTTCCTATATCACTTTGACCATATATGCATAATGAATGGCTGTAAATCCATCATATTTCAGCCTATCCACAGGATACCTAGCTCTCGTAGACCTGCGCAAAGTAGGTTCACTCCTAGGTGCTCTCAAAACATCCCTGGTCTTCCTTACTCTAGGTGTAACAATAGAAGGAATACCCAACTCATCATCAATGCTCTGTTCTGAGCCACTGGATTCACCATCCACATAAGAGTGACCTGCATTCACATCAAACATGGGCTGATTAATCTTCTCTTTTCCTTTTCGTGATACCTGCATACCACTATCTGCATTGCTTTGAGAAGATTCTCCTGATCTCAATCTGCCTGTCCATGGTGAAGAATGTGAACCACTGCTAGAGGATGCTCCAGGTCCACTAATATTTTGTGATTGCTGCTGTGATTTCTGTGCAGCATTACCATTTTGTGCATCTACATCATCAATCACATTTACTAGTTTATACCAGCTACTCATCTCATCAAAAACAACATCTCTGCTCACTGTAAACTTACGAGTAGAAGGGTTATAGCATCTGTACCCTTTTTGCTGCAGAGAGTAACCAATAAAGATGCACTTCTCAGCTTTTGGATCCAACTTGGATCTCAACTCATCTGGCACATGTACATAGGCAATGCAACCAAAAATTTTCAAATGAGAAATATCTGGTTTCCTACCAGTATACCTCTCCTCTGGAGTCATCCCATGTATTGCTGCAGTGGGAGTCCTATTCATTATATAGACTGTTGTAGCAATTGCTTATCCCAGTAAAAATCTGGCAAGTCTTTTTCGTTGAGCATGGCACGAGATACCTCTCCAATATGCCTGTTTTTCCTTTCTGCAATTCCATTTTGTTGTGGGGTATGACTGCATGAATATTGCTGCTTTATGCCATGCTCTTGCAGGAACCTTGCAAACTCATTTGAGAGGTACTCTCCCCCTCCATCTGACCTTAGGCATTTTATTTACAGGCCTGTTTCTTTTTCAACCATAGCTTTAAGAGTTTTGAAATGCCCAAACACTTCACTTTTCTTTTTCATAAAATACACCCAAATTTTTCTGCTATAGTCATCAATAAAAGTGACAAAATAATGACAACCCCCAAGAGATGTAGTTTTAGTAGTCCACACATCAGAGTGGATTAATTCCAATGGCTTATTACTCTCTTGAACATGTCTAGGAAATGGTTTCCTTGCCTATTTTCCAAATTGACAGGCCTCACATACCTTATGCATTTTTGCAACCTTGAATTTAGGCAATCCTGCAACAATATTTTGGGCATGCATTGATTTAAGTCGCTGTACATTAACATGACCAATGCGTTTATGCCAGATATCAATATCTGCAACTACACCGGTCCCATGTGCAAACATTGCTGCACTCAATTCAGGCATGTCTGCATCCAATGTAAACATTCTGCCCTTCTTCTTTCCTTTTGCTATCAAGCGACCTTTATTTTTCATATCCTCAACAAAGCATCCATGAGGATTAAATCTGACATGCAAGCCCTGCTCAACCATTTGACCCACAGAAACCAGATTCTTGGTGATATTCGGGACATGAAATACATCGGACCGGTATTTCTTTTTCCCATCCTGCATAGACAAAGGAATTTTTCCAATTTGCACAATAGGATGTGCAGTATCATCACCAGTCTCCACAAATCCTGGTTTTTCCATTTTCCTTGCATCCTCCATCCATTCTGCATGACCTGTCACGTGGTTTGATGCACCTGAGTCAACATACCACACATCGTTGATTTCTTCTGCACTTGTCACAGAATTGTTCATGTGCTGTACCATAAACAAATGCTCATTTCTGTCATCACCCTGTCTACTAGAAGATGCATAATTCCCTTGTTGCAATTTTCCATTCATGATGTCATTCTGCTTTTTATAGCAGTCTTTAGCCATATGACCCATTTTACCACAGTAGTAGCATTCAACATTGCTGTTTGCATTTTGGCCTCTTTGCCATCCACCACAACCTCTTTGGCTCCCCCTACCTCTAGAGTTACCACGTCCTCCTCCATAGGACTGGTTTTCTTGAGTTTGCTGCATATTCTGATTTCTACCACGGCCTCCAAATCGGCCTCCTCTACCTCTGCCTCTACCTCTTCCAGCATTTGAGTAGAAGACAACTTCTTTTGAAGTTCCTCCTGAAGAAGATGCACCACCATTTCTCTGCTCCTCAGAAATTAGAAGAGCAATCAACTCCTCAAAATCAGGAAATCTTTCACGGACGGAAATGGATGTTCGGAACTATGCATAATCCTTTCCTAGACCATTCAAGGTCACTGAGACTAAATCATCATCTTCCACTGGCGACCCAATAGAAGCAAGTGCATCTGCAATCTTCTTCACCTTCATGTGGTAGTCATTGATGCTCATATTTTCTCTTTGCACATTATGCAACTCTTGCTTGAGCTGCATTTTCCTGGCTTGCGTATTTGTGCTATACATTTTTGACAAAGTATCCCATGCCTCCTTTGGCGTACTTGCATCCTGAATATGCACAATCATAGAGTCTGAAATAGTGATAGACAGCCAGTACATAACTTTCCTAGCTCTCTCATGCCATGCTTTAAATGCTTGCATTTGCTGTTGATTGAGAACATCAGGAAGAACTGGTTCTTCTTCATTTCCTGCAACAAATTCCCAATATCCTTTTCCCATAAGGAAATTCGTCATTCTAAACTTCCATGCTTGGAAGTTGTTCTTGTCAAGCTTTTCAGTTACAATCCGTGAAAGAGAATCAGACGCCATTACAGAACACTGCAAAAAATTCTGTCACTACAAAAAACACAGCTTCACCCTCACAAGGGCAAATCTGCAAAACTGGCGAAAGTGGTATTTGACCACACAGTCACTTCCTAGTGATGATTTTGCATCAACATGCAACAAGGATGATTCTGTAACTCCCAATGTCTCTGCGCACAGGCATACGATGCAATTTCTACAGTAACTTTTCACCGACCTGTAGAACAGTGGCTGCACAGCATAAAACTGGGCCTTTTTCTAAGTGCGTGCAGAAAACTTCCGCCTCCAAAACAGGCCCCGAAATGGCCTCAAATTAAAAAAACAAGGTCGCCAAGGGCTAAAGGCCTTTCCCGCAGCATATATTCCCCTCTTGCTTCACCGCGAAGGGCGTCTCAACCTGAGACAATGCACTCTTGTAATTTCCGGCTGTGCTACCTGCAGAGATCTACTCCCAAAACAGAAAATGAAAGCAACACTGCTCCTCTTACCAGAACACCGCGAGCTTGGCTTGCTTTCTTGAGCTCCTTACCACGAACAAGGCTCTGATACCATGTCAAGATTGTGGGAGAGAAGAAAGGAGTCTCACTTGTAGCTTTCTTGCTTACACAATGGGGGAATACACACAAAGGTGGAGGCTGAAAACTGTTTTTCTCTTCTTAGTTGTGTAAGCCAAAAAGAACACACATACAAAGAAATATAAGAACCCTATATATGGGTATCAAAACCAAACTCAACTAACTAAGGTGGCATACTAACTGAGCCACGAACTAGAGTAGCTAAGGATAGCTGTCATGTAGCTATTATTCATGGGCGGTGTACCAACCGCATATGCAACTGACACGTCGGTGACATAAATGCACAATGGTCACCCTGGTATATCACGAGTGGAGCTCGATATCTCAACAATGTGATGTCTTGTAACTATTTACACCTTTAGAACAAGTTTAGCATCTCTAAGAAAGGATCGTTCCTTGTCGCAAGACAAGTAGACCAATTCAGCTAAATCATTTGTAATGTTATAACCCTCTAGGGATTCGTAAAAGTATGACTAGATGGTACGATGAACACCTCAAAGTGCTAGGTAGGGTTTAGCACGTTAGAAATTCTGCCTAGTATCGCACTTGGGACGCCAAGTCGAGACCTTCAAACCCAAAGGTCCTACCTACATTCACAGAATGTTTGGGTTAATTGGACGCCCATACATTAACGATCTAGGGTTTTACCTAAGGATCGATTGAACTAATACTCAACTCCCCATTAAGTTTAGAATCCCTAGGACCAAACGTTATTGGCCTAGTAAGGTTAGGGATTGGGTTGGATAAGAAGACACCCCAAACCCTACATCTTGACTAAACATACTTCTTGACCAAGGAACGTCATTGATGGGAAATTGAACCCACAAGTTAGATGCGACTCCTATGCAACAAGTTGCAACGTCACATGGCTTGTGTTTTAATCATAAGATAGATTTTCCACTCCTTGGAAGAAGGTTGGCATGTTCTAGCACAAGTCTAACTTGCAAGAGGATGAGTAATCTCGCTACTGAGTTGCCAAGTTAGGGTAACGAGCAATTGACAAATCAAGTCAGAGTGACAAAGTCACCAGGATTTACTGTCTTAACTTAAGGAACCTAAGGTGTTGGTTAAATTGGGTTAACAGGGTATAACCCTAACCCAAGGATACAAGGGTACACAAACAACGAAACCCTTGGGGATCTTGCCAAGTCGCAACCAATCCCGAATCGAATGCTGGATGCATTCGGAGAGAAGGATTCACTCCTTAGCAGTTGGCCAAATAAACGACCACTTGATTGATTGTGTTTGTACAGTTTAGGAGCACTGTTTGTATTTCTTTACTCAAAGAATTAAAGATGGAAAAATAATTAATGCTTCAGGTTGAAGGCTTAGAGGGAGAGGCAGCATCAGTTACCCCCGACTGTCTGCCTGACCCTAACCAAGGGGGTTGTTAGCCGTGTCGGGAACATGGACCAAACCCGTCGCGAGAGGTCTCTCCATTGGGCGCTACTTGGAGCAGGAGGACGCTTGGGTGCCAGAGGGGGCTGTGGCCGTAAATCCCTTGCCTCGGGATTGGATCTTGAGACCCGCATAATAGTCTACGGGCAGAATCTTGGATTAATAATCCCTGTGGATTGCTAGATTGCCTTTGAGCGGATTATGGATTAGCCTACGGGCTGGATTATAAGATGCATTGCAAAGATAAATAAGATCGATTATTGTAAAGGAACTTGTTTGACATTGTCTTTCTATGTCAGTGCTAAGATTACGTGAAGGAACCGGTGTCTAATTGGATAATTAAGGAAGCTATTTTATGCGTGTCCAAACTAAATATGATAGGTAATTAGACAACTAAAGCTACCCTGAGGAAAGTGCGGTGGATGTGGCCATGGGTCCCCCTACGGATGGGTGGTCCAGGTTGGCCGGGAACTTTTCTCGAAGGAAATGAACAGCAAGAAATGTTGACTTAGAATCTAGGATACTAGAGTCACGATTTATGTTGTTTTAGGGGAACAGAATGGGACTATTCCTTATGGGCAGAGAGGTCGAGCTTTGCATCCCTCTCCTTTCCCATTCTCCTTGAACCAAGTGTAACATGAATCTGCTTCGACCCTCACGTTTTTGCGTAAAGCAGGGGTTCGACTCTAGCTACCGTTCTAGGAATTTGACCACTAGGGAAAACCCTGATTCAGGTCGGTCCTAAGTGGGAATGACCGGAATGCTTCCGCTTCGTGGCAGACTTGGGAAGACCTAGATCGCAAACCCCATGACACTCCGTGGGAGTGCCAGGCGACGCTTTCTAGACTCCCTTCCCAATGGGCTACTAAGACGTGTCCTACGAACGAATAGATGGACATGTTACACAATGAGAGCTACTTTCTCTTTCTTGGTCAAGTCATTGGCTATAAAGACAAGTCCTGAGGTCTCCCCTTCCCTCGCTAAATTGACCTCCTTGACCTTGGGGAGTCCCTCAATTGGTTTGCTTGCTTGTCCCTGTTGTTTGGCTCCAAGCAAGATGATGGAGTCTAAAATGGGCCAGCACTGGCTACGGCACTAACTATACCTCATGCACAAGACAAACAACCCCACCACACAGCTTCGTAGGCCAGGAGCATTTCTAATACAATGATGTACACTAGATAGACTTAATTATGTGTTTGTAGCTGATATGTAGTCCAACATTTACCCTCCCTTCTCTTCAGAGGGAGATCCCATAACATGTAGGCATAGTGCCTCGTCACACAAACATCAGGAAGCTCCTCTTGACTCATTGTCGCGGCTCCATTACGACTCTCCTACACCTCGGGGATTAGCTCCAAGATGAGTCGCTCCAACATATAAGACATAATGCACAAAATCCACTCATTTATTGTTTTGTACAATCCAAGAATATATAAATCCTCACTAAATAGTCCCAAGAAAAGCGTACAACTGACCTATAGCAAAGGCTCCTTTCCACTCAGCATGTAAGTCATATTCTAGGAAGACAATTGCTATGCAATCCAGGACTGATACCATGCCATGCATCATGCATAGTGCATATGATCCTAGTACACAACCAATATTTATCAAATCAACATTTTGTGATGTGGAAAAAATAACCCTTTCATGATTTTCACTAAACATATGCTTCGATGTATGGAGACTAGCACCGATCTCTCGTGCTACTAGCCCCTTAAACTCAATTATCACAATTCTAAATGGAATGCACAACCAAATGTTTCAAAAATTCAAACCCTCTCAACCCTCTTAATCTCTTAACCTCACCCTTTCCCTCCAACGTTTAGATTATGCTGCATTGCATAGGTGTAGGGTATTATTTTGTATGTATTTTTGCATAAAATGGAAAAAACATGAACTATAACACATAAAAAAAGTCTAATTGAAGCCAAACTTCATGCCTTAGCTTTGTTATACAGCCACAAGTACGAATCATAATTTTCTAGATTTTTATAACGCAAAAATCTTTTTTTTTCTATTTTTTGCTATTTTCTCTATTTATTTGTGCATAAAAATAGATTATTTTCTCATTTATGATTAGGGATTGATTATGACAGCTGAAAGATGTTTTGTCTCAGAATTGTTTCCCATGCACATCTCTTTTCCCTCCCCGTAACAAATAAAACCCTCATTTTTACACTAAAAATGTACTTTTCAGGCCATAATTTAATTATTACGACTATTTATCATTATGAGTCTACACTTTTTTTATGCATAGCCCTCAATCATAATGCAAAAAAGCTCCAATTTTTTTTTTTCCATATGAATTTCATTTAGACCATCAAACATCAACAATAAGCAATTTTCCTTTGTAAAAATGAGACATACCGCTTATTTGCGTGTTGCGGGTTTTGTAATTAATTTTTCTAGGTTGCCAAAGGACTGAACAGTAGCAAAAATTCAATGCTAAACATCTGCTCTTAGCCTCCTCTTGATCTTGGAGCAATCCAATTCATGCCGGGCAAGCATCCTTCAATCGGTCTTCATTCTTCTTCATGGGCTGAACTGCCCCTTAAGGGGAGAGAGAGGGAGGAGAGAGAACAACTGGTTTTGCACCTCCTCATCTGGGCAGCCATTTTAGAGGCCAAGGGCGGTGATAGGGAGCATAGGAAGAAAGCATCTCAATCATCTAATCAGTTGGGGGGTTGCTTTGAAGCCCCATAGCCCCTCCTCAATCAAATCGTCGCCTCCTCCATTCATGGCGTTCAATTTTCTTCAGTTGGTGATAAAAAGCCCCTCCCCGCCCCTTCCCCCCCTCCCCCCACAAAATCAAGTTTTTTAGGGCCCCCCCAAAGGGAGTCCCCCAAGGGTCACACCCTTTGGCCATTTCTAAAGTCATTTACACTTGGCCTTTGGCCCTTGGCCTCCCGGGCATCCCCATTTCCACGCTCGGCGTGCAAATCAAGGTCTGAAATTTTTTGCTAGATCGTCTCAAGGTTTTCCACTATTAGGAATATCTTGAGATCCAATCTAGAAGTCGGAACAATTATGAAAATTCCCCAACCATTGCTTGGTGGGTCTTTAAAGCACTTTTGGGGCTTTGCCACTTAAAATCGTACTAATTACAGCTGTCGCCTTCAATGAAGTCTATTTTCCCCCTGAAATTCGTATTTTTTAGCTACTTATGGTTTTCGATGTTCTTATCTTTGTGTTTATTTCGGTAGCTTCCATCGTTCCTCCCTTGTAATATTTCTGCACGAAATATTAAAACAACCCTAGACCCCGCACATCATGCGCAAAAAGCGGTTCAAAATAATCTCCTGCATCGATAAATGTTGTTGGCTAACTGTTCCCTCCGCGCGCATTAATAAATTCCAGCTCCTTGTTGTGTATGGAAGACCATGGCTTGAAACCACAAGCCCATGCGGGAACACCCTTCACGGGAAAAGCAAAAGGATAATGGATAATTTAGTGCAAACTTTTTTATTAATAACCCCCTCCCCCTCAGCCAATGCATGGCAGGGAGAGGGAGTATGAGTGTGGGAAAAGCTTGAGTGGTGGAGTGCATGGGGGAGGGACGAGGCATGTAGAGCCACGTGTGTGGCTATCTTCCCCTCCCCCCCTTTATCCTATATGACCCCCCTTGAAGCTTGTGGGGAGGAAAAAGAGAGGGGAGAGAGGATCATGAGCCTGCCTGTGCCATGCTGGCTACCATCGCCATCAACGCCGCCTGCTGCCGCTGCTACGCCATAGTGCGCCACTCCACCTTAACGGCCACCATCATCATCATAATCCTCCTCATCGTCGTCAGCACCACCCTCCTCATCATCACTTCCATCCTCATCTTCTCTCTCCACGGTCGTTTTCTGTCACAGAAGCATTGGAAGCTTCTTTGGAAGCTTCTAATTTAAGCCTCCATAAGCCCTGTTCTCCCGTGCCTTCCCCGGGAATTTTAAAACCAAGTCCCTAAGGCTTGTATCCTACGCGGAAGGAGGAGATATCGGACAGAAGTAGATTCGATACGCAAAGTGACCCAAAGGAGAGTTGCTAGATCGAAATTACTACATCAAATGGCCCCCAAACAATGTTGAGATATCGAGCTCCACTTGTGATACGCCAGGGTGACCGTTGTGTATTTATGTCACCGACTTGTCAGTTGCAGACGCGGTTGGTACACCGCCCATGAATAATAGCTACATGATAGCTATCCTTATCTACTCTAGTTTGTGGCTCAGTTAGTATGCCACCTTAGTTAGTTGAGTTTTGTTTGAGACCCATATATAGGGTTCTTCTATTTCTTTGTAAGAGAGTTCTTTTGGCTTCCACAACTAAGAAGAGGAAAACTGTTTTCAGCCTCCACCCTTGTGTGTATTCCCCCATTGTGCAAGCAAGAAAGCTACAAGTGAGACTCCTTCCTTCTCTCCCACAATCTTGACATGGTATCAGAGCCTTGTTCGTGGTAAGGAGCTCAAGAAAGCAAGCCAAGCTCGCGGTGTTCTGGTAAGAGGAGCATTGTTGCTTTCATTTTCTGTTTTGGGAGCAGATCTCTGCACGTAGCACAGCCGGAAAGTGCAGGAGTGCATTGTCTCAGGTTGAGACGCCTTTCGTGGTGAAGCAAGAGGGCAGTATATGCTGCGGGGCAGGGCTTTAGCCCTTGGCGACCTTGTTTTTTTGATTTGAGGCCATTTCGGGGCCTGTTTTGGAGGCGGAAGTTTTCTGCACGCACTCAGGAAAAGGCCCAGTTTTATGCTGTGCAGCCACTGTTCTACAGGTCGGTGAATAGTTACTGTAAAAATTGCATTGTATGCTTGTGCGCAGAGACATTGGGAGTTACAGAATCATCCCTGTTGCCTGTTGATGCAAAATCGTCACTAGGAAGTGACTGTGTGGTCAAATACCACTTTCGCCAGTTTTGCAGATTTTCCCTTGTGAGGGTGAAGCTGTGGTTTTTGCAATGACAGAATTTTTTGCAGTCTTCTGTAATGGCATCTGATTCTCTTTCACAGATTGTCACTGAAAAGCTTGACAAGAACAACTTCCAAGCATGGAAGTTTAGAATGACGAATTTCCTTATGGGAAAAGGATATTGGGAATTTGTTGCAGGAAATGAAGAAGAACCAGTTCTTCCTGATGTTCCCAATCAACAGCAAATGCAAGCATTTAAAGCATGGCATGAGAGAGCCAGGAAAGTTATGTATTGGCTGTCTATCAGCATTTCAGACTCTATGATTGTGCATATTCAGGATGCAAGTACGCCAAAGGAGGCATGGGATACTTTGTCAAAAATGTATAGCACAAATACGCAAGCCAGGAAAATGTGCATCAAGCAAGAGTTGCACAATGTGCAAAGAGAAAATATGAGCATCAACGACTACCATATGAAGGTGAAGAAGATTGCAGATGCACTTGCTTCCATTGGGTCACCAGTGGAAGATGATGATTTAGTTTCTGTGACCTTGAATGGTCTAGGAAAGGATTATGCACAGTTTCGGACATCCATTTCAGTTCGTGAAAGATTTCTTGATTTTGAGGAGTTGATTGCTCTTCTAATTTCTGAGGAACAGAGAAATGGTGGTGCATCTTCTTCAGGAGGAACTTCAAAAGAAGCTGTCTTCTACTCAAATGCTGGAAGAGGTAGAGGCAGAGGTAGAGGAGGCCGATTTGGAGGCCGTGGTAGAAATCAGAATATGCAGCAAACTCAAGAAAACCAGTCCTATGGAGGAGGATGTGGTAACTCTAGAGGCAGGGGGAGCCAAAGAGGTCGTGGTGGATGGCAAAGAGGTCAAAATGCAAACAGTAATGTTGAATGCTACTACTGTGGTAAAATGGGTCATATGGCTAAAGACTGCTATAAAAAGCAGAATGACATCATGAATGGAAAACTGCAACAAGGGAATTATGCATCTTCTAGTAGACAGGGTGATGACAGAAATGAGCATTTGTTCATGGTGCAGCACATGAACAATTCTGTGACAAGTGCAGAAGAAAGCAATGATGTATGGTATGTTGACTCAGGTGCATCAAACCACATGACAGGTCATGCAGAATGGATGGAGGATGCAAGGAAAATGGAAAAACCAGGATTTGTGGAGACTGGTGATGATACTGCACATCCTATTGTGCAGATTGGAAAAATTCCCTTGTCTATGCAGGATGGGAAAAAGAAATACCTGTCCGATGTATTTCATGTCCCGAATATCACCAAGAATCTGGTTTCTGTCGGTCAAATGGTTGAGCAGGGCTTGCAGGTCAGATTTAATTCTCATGGATGCTTTGTTGAGGATATGAAAAATAAAGGTCGCTTGATAGCAAAAGGAAAGAAGAAGGGCAGAATGTTTACGTTGGATGCAGACATGTCTGAATTGAGTGCAGCAATGTTTGCACATGGGACCGGTGTAGTTGCAGATATTGATATCTGGCATAAACGCATTGGTCATGTTAATGTACAGTGACTTAAATCAATGCAGGCCCAAAATATTGTTGCAGGATTGCCAAAATTCAAGGTTGCAGAAATGCATAAGGTATGTGAAGCCTGTCAGTTTGGAAAACAGGCAAGGAAACCATTTCCTAGACATGTTCAAGAGAATGAGAAGCCATTGGAATTAATCCACTCTGATGTGTGGACTACTAAAGCTGCATCTCTTGGAGGCTGTCATTATTTTGTCACTTTTATTGATGACTATAGCAGAAAAGTTTGGGTGTATTTTATGAAAAAGAAAAGTGAAGTTTTTGGGCATTTCAAAACCCTTAAAGCTATGGCTGAAAAAGAAACAGGTCTGCAAATAAAATGCCTGAGGTCAGATGGAGGGGGAGTGTACCTCTCAAATGAGTTTGCAAAGTTCTTGCAGGAGCATGGCATAAAGCAGCAATATTCATGCAGTTATACCCCACAACAAAATGGAATTGCAGAAAGGAAAAACAGGCATATTGGAGAGGTATCTCGTGCCATGCTCAATGAAAAAGACTTGCCAGATTTTTATTGGGCTGAAGCAGTTGCTACAGCAGTCTACATAATGAACAGGACTCCCACTGCAGCAATACATGGAATGACTCCAGAGGAGAGGTATACTGGTAGGAAACCAGATATTTCTCATTTGAAAATTTTTGGTTGCATTGCCTATGTACATGTGCCAGATGAGCTGAGATCCAAGTTGGATCCAAAAGCTGAGAAGTGCATCTTTATTGGTTACTCTCTGCAGCAAAAAGGGTATAGATGCTATAACCCTTCTACTCGTAAGTTTACAGTGAGCAGAGATGTTGTTTTTGATGAGATGAGTAGCTGGTATAAACCAGTAAAAGTGATTGATGATGCAGATGCACAAAATGGTAATGCTGCACAGAATTCACAGCAGCAGTCACAAAATATTAGTGGACCTGGAGCGTCCTCTAGCAGTGGTTCACATTCTTCGCCATGGACAGGCAGATTGAGATCAGGAGAATCTTCTCAAAGTAATGCAGATAGTGGTATGTAGGTATCACGAAAAGGAAAAGAGAAGGTTGATCAGCCCATGTTTGATGTGAATGCAGGTCACTCTTATGTGGATGGTGAATCCAGTGGCTCAGAACAGAGCATTGATGATGAGTTGGGTATTCCTTCTATTGTTACACCTGGAGTAAGGAAAACCAGGGATGTTTTGAGAGCACCTGGGAGTGAACCTACTTTGCGCAGGTCTACGAGAGCTAGGTATCCTGTGGATAGGCTGAAATATGATGGATTTACAGCCATTCACTATGCATATATGGTCAAAGTGATACATGAACCAGAACCCACTTCTTTTGAGCAAGCCATGGGAAAAGAAAAATGGGAGAAAGCCATGGATGAAGAAATGGATGCCTTGGAAGCAAACGCTACATGGGAATTGGTACCTTTGCCTAAAGGTAAGAATGCAATTGGCTGTAAGTGGGTTTATAAGGTGAAGCACAATGCTGATGGTTCTGTGAACAGATACAAGGCAAGATTAGTAGTCAAGGGGTATGCACAAACATATGGCATTGACTATGAAGAAACATTCAGTCCGATTGCAAGGATGGCAACCGTAAGAGCAGTCATTGCTATGGCTGCATCAAAGGGATGGTCTTTACATCAGATGGATGTAAAGAATGCCTTCTTGCATGGTGATTTGCAAGAAGAGGTCTATATGGAGCAGCCACCAGGTTATGTGCATGCTGTTCATCCTGAGTTTGTTTGCAGGTTGAAGAAAGCTTTGTATGGCTTGAAGCAAGCACCTAGAGCATGGTCTGACAAGATAGGACAGTATCTTGTCACTATTGGCTTTCAGATTTCCAAGGCAGATTTCTCACTTTATGTGAGAAAAACAGAGAAAGGTATTATGCTACTTGTCATTTATGTTGATGATTTGATTATGACAGGTGACAGTGATGAAGATATCCTTCATGTGAAAATGCTATTGAAGCAGAAGTTTGAGATGAAGGATTTGGGAGAGCTGCGTTATTTCTTGGGCATTGAGGTGATTAGATCACCAAGTGGGATACAGCTCTTGCAGAGGCAGTATGGATTGGACATGCTGTCCAAATATGGGATGACAGGCTGTAAGCCTATTTCAGTTCCTTTGGAGCAGAATGTGAAGCTGAGCGCAGATGCAGGTGAGCTTCTGGAAGACCCTACTATGTACAGACGCATAGTAGGAAGCTTGATTTATATGACTATTACCAGGGTAGATTTGAGCTATGCTGTTGGATTGGTAAGTCAGTTTATGCAGGCTCCAAGGAAACCACATTTGGATGCGGCTAGACGCATACTCAGGTATGTGAAGTCCACATTGCAGTATGGACTATTTTATGAGACTGGGGTTCAGATACAGTTGCATGGATACACTGATGCTGATTGGGCTGGTAGTATTTCTGATAGACGATCTACCAGTGGATATGTGTTCTCTTTTGGGAGTGTTGCAGTCACTTGGAGCAGCAAGAAACAGCCTACAGTTGCCTTGTCGAGCACAGAGGCTGAGTATAGGGGTGCAGCAATGGCTGCATGTGAGGTAGCTTGGTTGCATAAGCTACTTTATGATATGCATCAGTCTACAGATGGGCCAGTTGTCATTTATTGTGACAACATGAGTAGTATACACTTGGCAAATAACCCAGTCTATCATGCTAGAACAAAGCACATTGAGGTGCATTATCACTATGTGCGAGAGAGGGTTTTACTAGGTCTTATTGATCTAGTTTATGTCAGCACAGAGGATCAGGTAGCTGACATATTCACGAAGGCATTGGGCGCAGAGAAGCTGCGCAAGTTCAGAGACCTGCTTGGTGTGCAGGAATTGGGATTGAGCTCGAGGGGGAGTGTTAAGATATCGAGCTCCACTCGTGATACGCCAGGGTGACCGTTGTGTATTTATGTCACCGACTTGTCAGTTGCAGACGCGGTTGGTACACCGCCCATGAATAATAGCTACATGATAGCTATCCTTATCTACTCTAGTTTGTGGCTCAGTTAGTATGCCACCTTAGTTAGTTGAGTTTGGTTTGAGACCCATATATAGGGTTCTTCTATTTCTTTGTAAGAGAGTTCTTTTGGCTTCCACAACTAAGAAGAGGAAAACTGTTTTCAGCCTCCACCCTTGTGTGTATTCCCCCATTGTGCAAGCAAGAAAGCTACAAGTGAGACTCCTTCCTTCTCTCCCACAATCTTGACAAACAAAAGACGCGAGGTACACATGTGGGAGCTTCCAACTCGAGTACACGTGTGGACAATGCTCTGAATCTTAATACCCAGGTTCCAATTGTATTCTCGCATGAAAGGGATGCGTTAAGCATGACAGGTTTTAGGAAAGTTTAAATGCATTTATTCATTCGTTTACGAAGTTAGTGCATGTCGTGCATTGGAAATTTCTTGCACTTCCAAGTTGCAATCCTGAATGCATATTGCATAGGTTAAAAAGATGGATTTGTCTAAATGCATCCTAGATTGCCTCGTGGAAAAGAACAACACAAAAAGCACTTAGGTAATAATTTCCTAATCGTGACTCGTGCATGGGATAATCCTAGACGCCCGTTGAATGTTGTCCAAAGTAGTCGCAATGCATGGAAAGGAATTTTATGAACTCGTAAATTGCATGCAATGATAGTTCATTTTGAGACGGGTTAAGTGCTAAAGGAAGGATTAACTTAATGTTGGACTCATGGTATTCGCTCATGCATGGAGTTCTTTTATCAAAGTTTGTATTTAGGAAAGGATGCATTTTCATATTAAAGCTTGAATTCAATGCATTAAACGAAGGGTCTATGGGCATAGTTCTTGATGTAAATCAACGTAGGGTTTATACGAGTAGCCCTAAATTGTCAATCATTATAGCTTAGGCAAGGAAAAGAAATAGTCATTGTAAATCTTATAATTGCATAGAAGGAAAAAGTCTATGAATCACATATTTGCATGGAATGTTATATCTTGCAATTATTTACTTCTCTTAGGAAAAGCATTTGCACCCCTAAGGAAAGATCACCTCTTGTCGCAAGACAATTAGATCAATAAGGTAAATCTTTTGTAATGGTGTAAGTCAAATGATGATCACCTCAATGTGCTAGGTAGAGCTAAGCCGCGATAAAATTCTACCTAGTATCACACTCGGGAAACCGACTTAATATTTCCTCAAAGGTCCTACCCACATTCACGAAATGTTAGGGTTAGCTAAACGCCCATGCAAGAACAATCTCGGGTCCTCACCCTAAGGATCAATTGGCCAAATACTAGACTTTTGTTTGAATTTAGAAACCCTAGGGCCAAACGTTGTCGGTCTAGTTAGGTAAGGGTTGGGTTGGGTCAAGGGGACATTCCAAACCCTACATCTTGACCAAAGGTATTCTTGACCAAGGAATACCATGCGATGGGAGAAATGACCTCCCAAGTTAGGTGCAACACTTGTCTCGTGTAACAAGTTGCAACGTCGCATGATTTTATTGTTAACCCTCAAATGAACAAAAGTGGAAAATCCGAAAAAGTTAAAGCAGAAGACAAAGGCCAAGGCAAACTGAAACGGAAGACAAAGATGCACAAGAAGAAAAGTCCTAAATAGGGGAGAAAGGCGCACAAGGAAAAGCGCAAGTCAATACTTTTGTAAACGAGTGCAAACGCATCATGGTTTAATTCAAGGAGCGCCCGGCTCTCACCCATGCAATTTGTAAATATAGACGGGCAGTGGAAAGGAAGCTAGGAAGATAGAAGGACAATGGGGAAAAGGGCCTAGGCCACAGGCGGCCATGTAAAAAAGGGGATAATGGGATGACCGCCCAAAAGGGATTTAGGGTTTTGTATATAAAGTTGAAAAGTGAATGAGAAGCTCATTCTTGTGTGTGGCCAAAAGTGGCTCTCCTCTTCTTCTTCTTCTTCTTCTTCTTCTTGCTTGCTTGAGCTTGTGCTTGAGAGAGGGAGTGTGAGAGTGTGAGCGAGTGAGTGAGTGAGGGTGAGGGACCGGGGAGGAGAAGATCTCCATCTTCTCCTCTCTTCTTCTCTTCTCTTATCTTCTCTTGTCTTGCTCGTGGCAATGGAGCTTGGAGCGTGAAGCTTGAGGATGGAGCTTTCTTGAGGCTTGCACTTGGATCGTGGAGCTACCAGAGTGCGTGGGAGAGGAGGTAACTCGATCGGCATGGAGGTAAGCTCATTACACCCGTAGATATGGATGGCGCGTCGGCTATGTGAGAGGTAGCCATTAGTGCTCGGCTTGGAACGCTTGAAACAATAAGCGGTCCATGGGTCTTGGCAATTGAGCACAAGTGTTCCAAGCCGAGCACTAATGGCTACCTCTCATATAGCCGATGCGCCATCCATATCTACGGGTGTAGTGAGCTTACCTCCATGCCGATTGAGTTACCTCCTCTCCCGCACACTCCGGTAGCTCCATGATCCAAGTGCAAGCCTCAAGCAATCTCCATCCTCAAGCTCCACGCTCAAAGTTCTATTGTCGCGAGCAAGACAAGAGAAGAGAAGAGAAGAGGAGAAGAGAGGAGAAGATGGAGAGCTTCTCCTCCCCGGTCCCTCATCCTCACACACCCACTCCCTCACACTCTCACACTCCCTCTCTCAAGCACAAGCTTAAGCAAGCAAGAAGAAGAAGAAGAGGAGAGCTACTTTTGGCCACACACAAGAATGAGCTTCTCATTCACTTTTCAACTTTATATACAAAACCCTAAATCCCTTTTGGGCGGTCATCTCCTTATCCCCTTTTTTACATGGCCGGCTGTGGCCTAGGCCCTTTTCCCCATTGTCCTTTTATCTTCCTAGCTTCCTTTCCACTGCCCATCTACATTTACAAATTGCACGAGTGAGAGCCCATGCGCGCTCCTTGAATTAAACCATGATGCGCTTGCGCTCTTTTACAAAAGTATTGACTTGCGCTTTTCCTTGTGCGCCTTTCTCCCTTATTTAGGACTTTTCTCCCTGTGTGTCTTTGTCTTCAGTTTCACTTTGCATGGCCTTTGTCTTCTGCTTTATCTTTTCCAGATTTTCCACTTTTGTTCGTTTGAGGGTTAACATTACCCCCCTCCTAGAAGAGTGTCAGTCCCATGGCACTCACTGTCGTAGTAGGCTTTGGCCTGCACTGAAGACATGGGTGTGAAAGGACATCGGTTGTTGCCGTGGAGGAGTGTTGGTGGTGATGTGGAGGAAAGTTGTTTGGGGCATGTTGGTGTCCTAGGTGGTTGGTGGTAGGGTTGTTGGAGTTGATGGTAGGGTTGTTCCTGCTGGCCAGCACAAGTGTTGGTTTGCTGGGGATTCTGCACATGACAACTCGTGGTGGGCTTGCAAGATGATAAAGGATAAGAACTCAGAGTTGGGTCGTGATGAAGAGCGAATGACACTTTCGTTGGATTCTTCAATACGTGCAATTGAAAACCTTCTCATAGGTGGTCTCTCCCTAGGGGTAGTGCTAGTCTTCTCTAGCATGCACAAGACATAGTTTAGTTAGTTTGGGAGACAGGTTGAACTCTAAGCAAGCTGAGAGTATTGTCCTGCACTTGAGGACCCAAACTATGTATATGTTTCGGTGCAGATATTATGTGAGTGCTCGTGTATACTTAGATATTACGTAGTTAGAAGACCGCGAGCTGGCTTCTCGTAACAATGAGTGGATGAAGCAAAGTTGTCCCTATTGAGAAGAAGTACACGTGAAGGTGTACGAGACATCATTTGCATTGTGATCGCACGACGTAGTATAATTGAACATAGGGACACCGCCCTTTCGGTAGCTAGGAGCTATTGGACTTGCTTGATGAGGACGGTGTACTTTTCATGGCCATTCGTGCGGTGCTTACCACAATTGATTGCAATGGTACTAAGGCAAAGTGCAAGAGGGAATCGTGCGAATGGGTCAGTGTGACAGGTCTAACCATAGGCGAGACAAGCTCCCTAGGTATGTCATGCCCTTGATGTGCCCTGAACAATTGTGGGTGATGTTTAAGGGGCTAGGGGATTAGGGGCGGAGCCAGCCGACCAAGGTCACTGGATGCACTTAATTTGAGGACACCTAGGTGCTGTGCTGTGATGGTGGGTGATTCTTATCTTTTCGTTCTTTACTTTTCTTTTTTTCTTTTATGTTTTCTTTTTTGTTTTGTTTTTTTTTCCTTATGCTTTTTTTTCTTTCTTTCTTTCTTTCTTTTCTCTTTTCTCCTTTTTTTTTTGACTTGCCTAAGTACAACCATTGCAATATGTCGAGGCTATCAGCCTTCCAATGGGTTGGAAAATGTCAAGCTTCGAAGGCTCATGAAATGGATATTACAGGGATGATTGTGCCCTAGCCTCATTGTTAGAGAAGCAGTTGTTGAGATGGGGAGATACACTTGAGATATTGCAATTCTCTTTGTGACACGCGATGTCGGTACAATTGAGGTAACAACTGTCGTGAGCCAACTGTAGAGCTTGACCCAGAAAGAGAGCATAGCCCATGACTATGCTTTGGCTCATGTGATGTGGACACTCATAAGGGTGATTCTTCACATTCGGCAGTGTGGTTTTATCGTGGTGCTTTGTGAGGTTGGTGGTCTTGCGGTGACTTGGGCATTGAACACGTTCACACGAAAACCTATGTCATCCTGCATCCACTTGTCACTTCATGAGAGTATATGCAAGTCGCATGCGTCAAGTACAACGAACAAATGCAATCATGTCAAGATATTACTTTTTCAAAATCCTATGATACTGATTGCGATGCTTATTCTGGTGCTTGTTAAAGACTTGGCATATATTAGCAATAGGTGAGGAAAGTGTGTACAAGTGGGGAGCCTGCCCCTTTAACCCTCAAAAGACAAAAAATTATGGCAGGTTGGCCTTTGTTAAGTTGCTTGCATATCATAGGAGCTATTCTATTTGCACAAGGCGGGGTGAGTTCGGGTGGTCAGGCGACTGAGGCTCTGCTGATGAGGGGCTCCTGTGAGGTTGGGCAGGGAAGATGTCGGCCGGGACCTGAATGGTGTTGTCTCTGGCCGGGACTGTTTCCAAAATTCTTTTGAATAATGTATCGAATTCTTCCTTGTCCCGAGCTACCCTCTCCACTTTCGAGCACCTGGTGCCCGAGCGTCTGTTGGGGGCCTGCACATCCGGTGTTGCCACTCCTTGTGTGCTCCCTTGAGCTTCTATTTCCCTGGCCTGGGGATTTTTCAGCCTACATTCGGGGTGGTGTCACTTGGGACCTCGTTTCTTTGCATACCTTTTGAGGCTAGGCACGTAGCGCACCGGCGGAGGAGCTTTGCTGCATGTTTCCTTCGTTGACAGAGAGTGTCTTTACAAGCCAGCTGCCCTGGGTGCTCCATTTCTTCCACATAAGGGGACCTGCAAAATTCGAACCAAGGATTAGGCCTTAAGATAGGATAAAACCATTCGCGTGGAAGGGATTTATGCAGTGGGTTATTAAGTGCACATGACGAGGAGGGAAGAGGTGAGGCATGCAGTGATTGTAGTAGAGGGATGGCCCCTGTGATGATGTTCATTTGGCCTCCAGCCATTAGCAGATCTCTGCTCATGCTAAGTTGCGTGGACTAGTTGTCAGGGAGTGGGGCAGGGCTCATCCTCGAAAGGATAGACCATAAAGGAAAAAGGTGTATGGGAAGGGACGGTACCCTGTCCACATCCTCAGAGATGTTGGTCAGAGATTCCTCTGGTGGTAATGAGGGTTGCATGCCCTTCACTTGGAGGCGGTAATGGTCACACAACTTCTAAATGTGTGGTGAGAGGAGGACCTGAGGAGCTTAGCCCGTTGAACCCAACTCTTCTCCCTGCGCTTGACTATTAGTGCTTGTGTGTGTTGACATTGTCTATACAGGGTCACAAAAGTCATTGTTTATTTATATACATATCTACGAATCCCTGTCACTTTACAAGGATAAAAGCCAATTGTAGAACTCCGGATTGTACTGGAGCATGGCACATGCATCAAGTACTCGTGGCAACTTACTCAATACCGATAGATATTTTGCAACATCGAGTAGCATGGAACCTTGTCTGAGTCTAATGGCAACATGTAACTCCTCCTCAGTGAGAACCTTATCAGACAAAGAGTTCTCTTGGCTAGTTTCAGCTAAGTCCATACCTCGAATGGCAGTCATCACTCAAAAGGAAGTTGGTGCCACATAGGTTGGGTCTCATTGAGACCGCCATTTGGCCAATCGCTCCTTTGAGACTGTCATGATCTAGGCTCCTAGTTCGGCCATTGCAATGCGGTTTTCAGACCAACGTTGTTCAAATTGACTTCGACCCTCTGATAGTCACTTTAGTTGCTCTATCTCTAAGAGATTTGGTTGCATCATTGAATGTGATAGCTAAGCGTAGTTCGTCGGATTCCTCGTCAGAGATGAGTTGCATGCGTTCATACATGAGCCTGCTATAGTGCTCGTCAAGATGTTCTTGCTCTTCCCAGGATAAGGGAAATGGCAAGTATTCTTCAAGCTGCTCTTTAGGGAATGCGCCCATGTCTGCCAGGACATAGACACGTGCGAACACTTTGAGCTTAGCATCCAACTCAGTTAAGCATTCTGTGACACTTCTATGTTCAACGAGGGCTTGCTCGGTTGCTATCTCATGCAAGGTTCTAGGGGTTTGCTTGGGCCTTAGCATAGCTGGGGGCTCAGGCCTAAAAGAGCAAGTTTGGCCAACGCTAGAATTTCTTATGCTCTTGGGGTTTCCATGATTCTCTTGAAGCTTCCTTATTGTGTCATGGTTCTCCTTGGATATGACTGGTATAGATTTGTCACCCTGTTGTGACTGCGTTGTATCCACTCTTGATTGGTCAATGCGAGTTCTATTGTCGGTGGATAGAGTGTTGTAAGCAGTCGTTAATGGTAACGACTGCTTTGATTTTTTAGAGCACACGGATGTGTCTGAAGTTTCACCACTATTAGGAGAGGCATCAATGGGGTCATTGGTGGATGGACTCGATGCTTTATTCCTTAGCTCTCCAGCGCTCTTGGTGTCAATGTTCTTGGGATCCACAACCACCTGTGACTGCTGTTTTCTTCGTTGTTTTCTCCTCTTTTTCTTGGTTAGTGAAGGTGCATCTCTCAACGACTCAGGACCTTGGACTGGGTCAACCATTGATGTGCTTGGTTGGCCCTCAGTATTCTCTTTCTCTAGTGTGTCCTCATGGGACATAGCCGCAGCTTGCTGGATAGCCTTGCTAGGTTGTGAGGGTACAACTGCCTCTCTTTTTGGAGAGTCTAGCTCATCGGCCATTTCCCTTGTGTTTAACTCCTCCAGCCTAGGCTTTAGGCACTTTGAAAGTGCTGGAGTTGTCAAGGAAGTTGGTTGCGCCACCTCCTCCACAGGTAAACTACTAAGGACTCGTTCCGCAAGGGGCATTGTCACGGCCAAGGGCTGTGACTGCTGTGATCCCTGATTGGAAGTAGTAGCGGCTAGTCTAGTGGGCTAGCTACTCTTGGTGGATTGCGGTGTCAGGTCCCTAGGGCAATCGAAAATGGTCGTGTCTTTTGTTGCCCTTTGAGCATTCATCTGTGTAGATTGACCGTGAGGTGATCTAGTCACATTAGGTTGCACAGGCATATCCTTGGGCTAAGAGCTATGGATGGTGTCATGTCCCACCTCTTGGACATTTGGAAGCTTAGATGGAGATAGAGATTGGGATTGAGTAGCCGCCCTTGACAACTGCTATTGTGCTTCCTGTGTCTGTTTGGGAAAAGAGGGTGTAGGAGATCTAGGACTCTTAGGTGGACATGGCACTGGCTGAATGATTTGCTCGGGGCTATTAGATGATTGTGCCATGTGCTTTGTTAAGCGATCAGCCTTGCCATGAGCAATGTTGTGCCTATGATGCCTGTTATCCTCTTGGGAAATTAAAGGCTTTTGGGGCACTAATGGCTTTTGTGCATTCTTAATGGTTACATATGACATCTTCTTATTAAGCATGCTAGGCTGAGGCTCTTTCTTTCGAACACTCATGTTTGGTTTCTTGCCTCGAGACCTAGAGTTTCTCTTAGATTTCCTCCTGTGCTTCGTTTCTTTTGATGCAACCTGGCCTTCAACTGATAGAGGTGGTTTAACAGGGGGTTTTGGTACCCAAATCCATCGGTTACTTGCGTAATACCCTTGAGCACGTAGCAACGCTTTGGATATCTATCGCAGAGTTGTGTTAACCCTCCATTGATGCCTTCGTCTATAAGGCTTGGGCTTCTTTTGGGGTCTTCTACGATATTTGTAAGTCCAAAGTCCGTCCTTGTCATTTTCTCTTGACCTTCTTGTTTCAGGCATGGCCTCACTCACTGGTCCTCATTGTTCGACCTGTGCTTGTATCAACTCTTCCCACAAGTCCTTGCTCTCATTAGTAGGCTTGACTGTTATGTCAGCACCTTCCTTGCCTTTCCCTCGAGGTTCGATGAGGTCACCCTTGCTAAAGATTGTGACTATCCTCATACCCGGTAGTGTCAGGTGTATCCTATGTGCTACATAGTCAACCTCACACTTGGTCGCCCTTTTGAAGGGTCTTCCAAGGAGGGTTTCCTTCCTATAATTAGCACTATTTGAAGGAACATGAAATAGGATAGGAAAGCTTTCAATTTCAATTTTTGCAAGGATTTTGCACCTCCCTATGAGTGCTTGTGGGTGTCCCCCGTAAGGGCTAAGAGTTGCATTAGTCGGTGTGAGCTCTGGTTGGCCTAGTAGGGTCCATGATTCATAGGTCAAGATATTAAAATCTACTCCTTCATCAATCAGAGCATCGATATTATACTCTCTTTTTGCAGTGAGTTTGACCCTAAGATAAGCAGGTGGTACTATGTCTTCGTCTTTCGGGTCTTGGCTTGTAAATTTAAGCCTTCTCACAAATGCCCTTGAGTCCCCAACTGCACGACCAAATGTGGATTCTCCACTGATGCCTTGAATTGTCAGTGCAGTGCTATTCAAGGAGTATCTATCGTCAGGACTATCATATCTAGTCATCAGTGCTATTGTAGCTTGATGTTGTTGCTTTTCACTTTGACTAGATGAGGTATGAATGCAACACGTATGTGTTTTTGCAGTGTGGCCTTTTTGGCCTTGTTGGCTAGATTGGCCCATTGAGGTTCTAGGGTCTCTGTTTATCTCTATTCGGGTATGGGCTTTTGGTTGCTCTTTTGCAAGTGAGAATCCATGCTTGTGTAGAGCCATTACTACACTAGAGTCTAATTTGGAGGACCTGTCTCGGTGCGCGTTTTATCTCCAACCTACTTGGGGGAGGTGCGGAGGGGGCAGCCCCCTCTGCGAGGGTCCCGGGGGGCAGTCCCCCCTGGCCCGCAGGGCCGTTACGGTAAACACCATGCGTAATTTGGAGGACCGTTTGCTCTAAGTTTCAGCCCAGTGATGGATCTGTGATGTGCCTTTAGCAATTTCGGGGTTTAGATGCGTCAAAATTTGTGTTCTAGATACCTGTCCGATTTTGACAGTTTTTTGTCCGATTATCAGAGTCGGACGTCCAATTTTGGTTGGTCCAATCGGCCCAGTGGTCTGATTTTGCTCACATCCGATTTCTGGAATCGGACGTCTGATTTTGACAGGCATCCGATTCTGAGTGGTCCGATTCCTTGTGTCCAATTTCCAAGGTCCGAGTGTCTGATTTTCAAAATCGGACAGTCGAGTGTCCGATCAGACAAGAAAAGGTGGTCCGATTCTGGGACTGATCCAATTCTGGGACTGGTCAGATTCTGGGACTGGTCCAATTCTGGGAATCGGATCGGAAGGGTGGTCTGATTTTCGGAGTCGGACGTTTTTCGAAGAAGTCCGATTTTCGGAGTCAGACGGTCCAACTCCAGAGATAGGGCAATCCTATTCTGGGACTCAAACGAACCGGTCTGACTACGTAGCTGACGGCTCGCGAATTGTACGCGACACCTCTAGGCTGACGTCTACTTCACCGAATCGTGCCGTACCATCAAATTAGATGCAAAGAAACAGAGGAAAACACCTGGCGTACCTAAAAACGGTGTGGTGCTCGAATCGATCAGCACGTCGACGATCTCTCTGCATCTTTCTCTCTCTCTCTCTCCCTAGCTCTCAAGCTCACTCTCTTCTCAGAGGGCAGGATGTCAAATGTGGCCTTTCCTGGTTCCCTGGGCCTCTTATTACCCCATCCGAGCCTGTTGTGACCTTAGAGGTTAGTTCCTCACACTCTTCCAGCAAGAATTCTGAATCTATGCCCCTATTTTCCTATTTCAGCCTGTTATATAGCAATAGAAAACCCTATTGTTTTCCTTCTTTTTTCCTATCCTAACCTTAACCTAATGCAACAAAAATCAAAACCAGAGATGGAGATGGATAGTCCTACTCTAATATTCAACAAAAAATCAAAAACCTACTTGCTAAGGAAATCGAATACATCTTCAAACTCCCTCGCTTCCTACCTATCTACCTCAAGCAGCGGTTCGGGGAAAACCCTACTCCAATGCTCGATTCGAAGCGCGCAAGCGCTCAAGGCTTGAATTTGTTTGTCCTGGCAATGGAACCAAAATGTGGGAGCTTTCGCTCAACCGCCAAGACCCTCGGACCGCTGATTGCTTCAAGCATTCCAAGCAGAGCACTAATGGCTACATATCTAAGTGTGTAGTGATCTTACCTCGATGCTCATTGAGTTACCTCCTCTCCCGCGCACTCCGGTAGCTCCATGATCCAAGTGAAAGCTTCAAGCAAGCTCCATCCTCAAGCTCCATGCTCCAAGCTCCATTTCCACGAGCAAGACAAGAGAAGAGGAGAGAAGAGAAGAAGAGAGGAGAAGATGGAGAGCTTCTCCTTCCTGGTTCCTCACCCTCACATACTCACTCCCTCACACTCTCACACTCCCTCTCTCAAGCACAAGCTCAAGCAAGCAAGAAGAAGAAGAAGAAGAAGAAGAAGAGAACCACTTTTGGCCACACACAAGAATGAGTTTCTCATTCACTTTTCAACTTTATATACAAAACCCTAAATTCCTTTTGGGCAGTCATCCCCTTATCCCCTTTTTTACATGGCCTTGGGCCTTTTCCCCATTGTCCTTCTATCTTCCTAGCTTTCTTTCCACCGCCCGTCTACATTTACAAATTGCATGGGTGAGAGCCCGGTGCTCCTTGAATTAAACCATGATGCGCTTGCACTCTTTTACAAAAGTATTGACTTGTGCTTTTCCTTGTGCGCCTTTCTCCCTTATTTAGGACTTTTCTCCCTGTGCGTCTTTGTCTTCCATTTCACTTTGCCTTGGCCTTTGTCTTCTACTTTAGCTTTTCTGGATTTTCCACTTTTGTTTGTTTGAGGGTTAACATTTATGTTAAATCACAAAATAGTATTGCCACTCCTTAGAACAAGGTTGGTGAGTTCTATGTACAAGTCTAATTTGCAAGAGGATGAGTAGTCATCTTGCTACATCACCCTTCCTTGAGGCTGATTAGCCAAGTTAGGGAAGTTATGTATTGCCTAGCAAGCAGTTGACCAATCAAGTTAGGGCAACGAGGTTGTCCAGGATTTATTGACCTTAATGTAAGGAAACCTAAGGTATTTGTTAATTTGGGTTAACAGGGTATAAATCCTAACCCAAGGAAAGAGGGTAAACAAGCAACTTAGCTTACGAAACCCTTGGGATCTCGCAAAGTCGCAATTGATCTCGGATTGAATACTGGATGCATTCGGAGGGAAGGAATTATACCTTAGCAGTTGGCCGTATAAACGACCACTGGAATGCTTGTGTTTGTACAGTTAGGAGCACTGTTTGTTCTTCTTTGCTCAAGGAACTAATGCTTGAAAATAACTAATGCTTCAGGTTAAAAGCCTAGAGGGAGAGGCAGGATCAGTTACCTCCGACTATCTGCTTGACCCTATCCAAGGGGGTTGTTAGCTGCGCTGGGTACATGGACTGAACCCGCTGCGAGAGGTCTCTCCGTGGGTGCTACTTGGAGCAGGAGGACGCTTGGGTGCTAGAGGGGGCTCTTGCCATAAATCCCTTGCCTCCGGGTCCTGCACAAGAGGGCGACATGACTCGAGATTGGATCTCGAGGCCCGCATACTAGTCTATGGGTGGAAACATGGAATAGCGATCCTTGAGATTGGATCTCGAGGCCCACATACTAGTCAGAAACATGGAATAGCGATCCCTGATGATTGCTGGAATTGCCTTCGGGCGGATTATGGAATTGCCTTTAAGCGGATTATGGATTAGCCTTTGGGCGGATTATGGAATAGCCTTCGGGCTGGATTATATGATGTATTCCAAAGACTGATAAATAAGATCAGTTGTTGAAAAGGAACTTGTTTGACATTGTTTTTCTATGTTAGTGCTTAAGTTATGCGAAGGAACCAGTGATTAATTGGCTAATTAAGGGAGCTTTTGTTTTTGTCAAACTAAATGCGGTAGGTAATTAGACAACTAAAGCAACCTGAGGAAAGTGTGGTGGATGTGACCATGGGTCCGTCCTACGGAAGGGTGGTCCCGGTTGGTCGAGAACTTTTCTCAAAGGAATTAACAACGAGGTAACGATGACCTAGAATCTAAGAAGCTAGATTCCCGATTTATGCTGTTTTAGGGGAACAGAATGGGACTATGCCTTACGGGCAGAGAGATTGAGCTTTGCATCCCTCTCGTTTTCCATTCTCCTTGAACCAAGTGCAGTATAAATATGCTTTGACCCTGATGTTTCTGCGTAAAGTAGTTCGTCAGGGCTCAACGCTAGTTACCTCTGAGGAACTTGACCATTAGGAAAACCCTGATTCAGGTCGATTCTAAGTGGGAACAGCTGGAATGCTTCCTCTAGGTGGCAAACTCGGGAAGACCTAGATCGCAAACCCCGTGACATTCCATGAAAGTGGCGGGCAACGCTTTCTGGACTCTCTTCCCGATGGGCTGCTAAGATGTGTCCTACAAGTAGACAGGTGGACAGTTGGTATCAGAGCGAACTAATGAGGATCTAATATTTACAAGGAAACTTAATGAGGAGAAGTAGAGTAATGTTGCCAATAAGAACATTTCCTTACTTACTTATCGAGGCTGGATTGCAGAGTCGTGAAGCATGGAACAAATTCTTGGTGTTCCAGGTTATGTTTATGACTGTAATGCATGCTTCAGATTATCAATGAAGGCTAAATATGATGAATATCCTAGACCGCAACTACAATCCTTCACCCCTATATGTGGAACGGAGATGGACGGGTGATCCAGGAATTTATTACATAGCCGCCCATCGACTTGCGTACCTTCGGAGGACCAACTTGAAGAGAATCAAGTGAATGGAGGACTTAAAGATCGTGAAGCTGTTCATATTTGTTGAGGCTCACACAAATGCAACCCTACATGTCGGCGGTCGAAAGGTCAAGCAGAACACATATGTGTACGAGGAAGTGACTTGAATAATCCCTCCTGATAAAATCAAGGTGTTGGGACGTTATGAGAAGAATGGGTATCAAAGGAAAGGATACCCCAAGCTTCCTATGACCTATCGATTCCTGAAAATCCATGACCCCAATCCATACTATCACTCAGTTCCTGTAGTAGCTGAATGTAACATAATCTT
The DNA here is from genome assembly GCF_053477565.2 of Lygodium microphyllum. Taxonomy (NCBI): domain Eukaryota; kingdom Viridiplantae; phylum Streptophyta; class Polypodiopsida; order Schizaeales; family Lygodiaceae; genus Lygodium; species Lygodium microphyllum. The sequence goes on from NC_141153.1 coordinate 109,661,034, forward strand.
ATTCTCTCCAAACTGATGTACCAATCAGCTTGTTCCATCTTCCCAAAAATAATTATACTAGAAAGGGCTATGCCCACATGAATGAATAAGATTTTTATTATTGTCTGTCATGACTATAAGCGTCGGTAAAGGAGTTAAGTGATTAGGTCACTTGGCTGAATTGGGAATATTAATGTAATGTGAGAAATGCTTAGTAAGTTTTTAACGTAAGGAAAGTTGACTTCGGTCAGATTCAGGGTAATGAACCTAGGTTTCCATGAGTGCTTGCTCGGAACGGATTGGCTTAAACCTAATGATGCCCACATTCACTGTGGAAAGGGCCAAGTCTCCTTTCGAAATTTTGAAGGGGAATCGGTCACAACTCAAGGAGAGACTGGTATGCCAAAAATTCAACTGGCCAAAGCATCTCGGATAATAAAAGGAGTTAGAAAGGGGCTACCTGTCTATTTGATTAAGCTAAATAAGCTTGATCAAAATCAGGAGTCTAGGGAAGAACCTTCATGGCTAAAGGAGTACGCATACGTATTTCCTGAAGAGCTGGCAGAGCTTGCTCCTCAAAGGGAAGTCGATCACGAAATCAAGCTAGTGCCAGGAGCTACACCAATCGCAAAGAGACCATATAGGATGTCCATCCCGGAAGTGATTGAGTTGAAGGAGCAACTCAAGCAACTATTAGACCAAGGCTACATCTGTCCTAGCAGTTCACCATGGGGAGCTCTAGTGCTGTTCCAGAAGAAGAAAGATGGAATGCTTCGGCTATGCATTGACTACAGAGGGTTGAATCAATCAACCATTAAGAACAAATATCCCATTCCAAGAATAGATGAACTTCTTGACCATCTTCAAGGTGCGAATATCTTCTCCAAGATTGATCTCAGGTTTGGATATTATCAGATAAGGATCAAGGAAGAAGATATCCCAAAAATGGCATTCAGCACAAGATATGGACACTTTGAATTCCTAGTCATGTCATTTGGACTGACAAATGCTCCTGTTACCTTCAACAGGATAATGCAGGATATCTTTAGGCCTTATCTTGATGACTTCGTACTCATATTCTTTAATGATACCCTAGTCTACTCCAAGCAAAAAGAAGATCATGAACCCCAGCTTCGCATCGTCCTTGAGACAATGAGGGCACACAAGCTTTATGCCATGAAGAAGAAATGTGCATTTTTCAAGTGACAGATTGAATATATGGGATTCATTGTATCAACAACGGAAGGAATTTTAGTAGATCCCGCCAAGGTCAGAGACATTCTGGAGTGGCCAACACCAACAACTGTCAAAGAAATACGTAGTTTTGTTGGATTGACAGGATAGTACATGGTCTTTATCAAAAACTATGCTTTGATTGCAGCGTCGCTGAGATCAATCTACTGAAGAAGCAAGCATCAATTGTATGGTCACCTGTTGAACAGTACAGCTTTGATAAACTAAAGCAAAGCTTGGTATCAGCACCCATCCTGAAACTTACGAACCTTAGTAAGGAGTTTGAAGTGATAACTAATGCTAGCACACTTGCCTTAGGATGTGTGCATATGCAAGAAGGTCATCCTGTAGCATACTCTTCAAGGAAACTGAAGAGCCATGAGAGGAATTATGCTACCCACGATCTGGAGCTGTTAGTTGTTATCCATGCTCTCAAGATTTGGAGACACTATTTGCTGGGTAACAAGTTTACCCTAGTGACGGATCATAAAAGTCTTAAATGGATTTTTACCCAAAATGAGCTCAATATGAGGCAATGACGATGGATTGAAGTGCTGGAGGAATATGATTTTGAAATCAGATACCGGCTTGGAAAGGAGAATGTAGTTGCCGATGCACTCAGTCCCATGGCATTTTTGAATTCTCTGATTTTGCAAGATCCATCAGAGCCAAATCTCTAGCCACAAAGGTATTCGTGCCAAACAACCCAATTCTTGAGCTATCCAAAGAAGAAGCATGCCATGACCCAACCTATCAGAAATTGCTAAGGGATATCCCCATCAAGGATCAAGACCCGAAGCTACAAACAAAGTATCAAGAATTTTCTATCAATAATGGACTTGTCTACTATAGAACTAGATTATGTATACCGGCAAGCCAATCACTCAGGCAGAAGATACTTTGGGAAGCCCATGACTCCCCTTTCTCAGGACATCCTGGCTATGCCAAGACCCTTAATGCAGATAGAAAGAGCTATTATTGGGAGAGGCTTAAAGGTGAGGTTCTCAAATATGTCACGGAATATTTGTCTTGTCAACGCATTAAGGCCGAACATGTCAAAATGCCAGGGAAATTGCAACACTTGACATTCCTCAAATGAAGTGGGAATTCATTAGTATGGATTTTTTTGTTGTCCTGCCCCAAGTTCAGGGAGGATACAACTCCATTATGGTCGTGGTGGATATGCTTACCAAGGTTGCACATCTTATCCTTGTTAAGACAAACTATAAAGCCTCAGACATTGCAAGGTTATTCATCAAGGAGATATTCAAACTGCATGGGTTACCCAGAAGAATCATTAGTGATCGTGACTCTCTCTTCACATCACACTTCTGGAGGGACTATCTTTGAGGCCATTGGGACTCAACTCTATTTTAATATATCTTACCATTCCCAAACTGATGATCAAACATAGCAAGTCAACCAAGTCATTGAGGATATGCTAAGGGCACAGTGCTGTCGCAAACCCAAAAAGTGGATTCAATATTTGCCACTGGTTGAGTTTGCCTACAATGCTTCCTACCAACAAAGCATTCAGATGAACCGTTTTCAAGCATTGTATGGGCACGACTGTCGTAGTCCTTTAAACTTTTCAGATCCAACCTTGAGGGTTGAAGCTTCAAAGTAGATGCTGGAAGATATGGATGACTAAATCAAGTCAATAAGACAGGACATCCAAGCCACAAGGGACAGGCAAAATTCCATATCAGGCTACTGAAGATGTATGTGCCTAACCCTAGTCATGTACTTGATGATCAACAAATTGTAATGCCTAGCCAAGGAGTCCTTGAGCTATGGCATGACAGGATCTTAGATGTTAGGGAGAGGCATTTGAGATCCAGAACCTTGAGAGAATATCTCGTCCAGTGGAAAGATTATCCCAAAGAGGATGCCACTTGGATGGATGAAAGTACTCTCAACCAACAATACCCCCCAGCTCTTCTCAAGATCAGGACATCTCCATTCCTCTAAGGGTGAGAGAATGTAATATTTACGCATGAAATATTAAAAAAACCCTAGACCCCGCACACCACGCACAAAAAGCAGTTCAAAATAATCTTCTGCATCGATAAATGTTGGTGGCTAAGTGTTCCCTCCACGTGCATTAATAAATTCCAGCTCCGTGTTGTGTATGGAAGACTGTGGCTTGAAATCGCAAGCCCACGCGGGAACACCCTTCACGGGAAAAGCAAAAGGATAATTGATAATTTAATGCAATTTTTTTAATTAATATCCCCCTCCCCCTCAGCCGATGCATGGCAGGGAGAGGGAGTATGAGTGTGGGAAAAGCTTGAGTGGTGGAGTGCATGGGGAAGGGAGGAGGCATGTAGAGCCACGTGTGTGGCTATCTCCCCCCCCTTTATCCTATATGTTCCCCCCCCTGAAGCTTGTGGGGAGGAAAAAGAGAGGGGAGAGAGGATCGTGAGCCTGCCCGTGCCATGTTGGCTGCCATCGCCATCAATGCCGCCTGCTGCCACTGCTGCGCCATGCTACGCCACTCTGCCTCAATGGCCACCATCATCATCATAATCCTCCTCATCATCGTCAGCACCACCCTCCTCATCATCACTTCCATCCTCATCTTCTCTCTCCACGGTCGTTTTCTGTCACAGAAGCATTGGAAGCTTCTAATTTAAGCCACCATAAGCCCTGTTCTCTAGTGCCTTCCCCGAGAATTTTAAAACCAAGTCCCTAAGGCCTGTGTCCTATGCGGAAGGAGGAGATATCGGACAGAAGTAGATTCGATAGGCGAAGTGACCCAAAGGAGAGTTGTTGGAACGAAATTACTGCGTCAAATGGCCCCTAAACAAAAGACACGAGGCACACACGTGGGAGCTTCCAACCTGAGTACACGTGTGGATAACGCTCCGAATCTTAAAACCCAGGTTCCAATTGTATTCTCCCATGAAAGGGATGCGTTAAGCATGACGGGTTTTAAGAAATTTTAAATGCATTTATTCATTCATTTACGAAGTTAGTGCATGTCGTGCATTTGAAATTGCTTGCACTTCCAAGTTGCAATCCTGAACGCATATTGCATAGGTTAAAAAGATGGATTTGTCTAAATGCATCCTAGATTGCCTCACGGAAAAGAACATCGCATAATGCACTTAGGTAATAATTTCCTAATCGTGACTCGCGCATGAGATAATCCTAGACGCCCATTGAATGTTGTCCAAAGTAGTCACAATGCATGGAAATGAATTTTATGAACTCGTAAATTACATGCGATGATAGTTCATTTTGAGACGTGTTAAGTGCTAAAGGAAGGATTAACTTAATGTTGGACTCCTGGTATTCACTCATGCATGGAGTTCTTTTATCGAAGTTTGTATTTAGGAAAGGATGCATTTTCATATTAAAGCTTGAATTCAATGCATTAAACGAAGGGTTTATGGGTATAGTTCTTGATGTAAATCAACGTAGGGTTTATACGAGTAGCCCTAAATTGTCAATCATTATAGCTTAGGCAAGGAAAAGAAATGGTCATTGTAAATCTTATAGTTGCATAGAAGGAAAAAGTCTATGAATCGCATATTTGCATGGAATGTTATATCTTGCAATTATTTACTTCTCTTAGGAAAAGTGTTTGCACCTCTAAGGAAAGATCACCTCTTGTCGCAAGACAATTAGATCAATTAGGTAAATCGCTTGTAATGGTGTAACTCAAATGATGATCACCTCAATGCGCTAGGTAGAGCTAAGCCGCGATAAAATTCTGCCTAGTATCGCACTCGAGAAACCGACTTAATATTTCCTCAAAGGTCCTACTCACATTCACAGAATGTTAGGGTTAGCTAAACGCCCATGCAAGAAAGATCTAGGGTCCTCACCCTAAGGATCAATTGGCCAAATACTAGACTTTTGTTTGAATTTAGAAACCCTAGGGCCAAACGTTGTCGGCCTAGTAAGGTAAGGGTTGGGTTAGGTCAAGGGGACATTCCAAACCCTACATCTTGACCAAAGGTATTCTTGACCAAGGGATACCGTGCGATGGGAGAAATGACCCCGCAAGTTAGGTGCGACACTTGTCTCATGCAACAAGTTGCAACATCGCATGATTTTGTGTTAAATCACAAAATAGTATTGCCACTCCTTAGAACAAGGTTGGCGAGTTCTACGTACAAGTCTAATTTGCAAGAGGATGAGTAGTCATCCTGCTACATCACCCTTCCTTGAGGCTGATTGGCCAAGTTAGGGAAGTTATGTATTGCCTAGCAAGCAATTGACCAATCAAGTTAGGGCAACGAGGGTGTCCAGGATTTATTGACCTTAACGTAAGGAAACCTAAGGTATTTGTTAATTTGGGTTAACAAGGTATAAACCCTAACCCAAGGAAAGAGGGTAAATAAGCAACTTAGCTTACGAAACCCTTGGGATCTCGCAAAGTCGCAATTGATCCCGGATCGAATGCTGGATGCATTCAGAGGGAAGGAATTATACCTTAGTAGTTGGCCGTATAAACGACCACTGGAATGCTTGTGTTTGTACAATTAGGAGCATTGTTTGTCCTTCTTTGCTCAAGGAACTAATGCTGGAAAATAACTAATGCTTCAGGTTAAAATCCTAGAGGGAGAGGCAGCATCAGTTACCTCCGACTATCTGCCTGACCCTATCCAAGGGGGTTGTTAGCCGCGCCGGGTACATGGACCGAACCCGCCAGAGGTCTTTCCGTGGGTGCTACTTGGAGCAGGAGGACGCTTGGGTGCCAGAGGGGGCTCTGGCCGTAAATCCCTTGCCTTCGTGTCCTGTACAAGAGGCCGATATGACTCAAGATTGGATCTCGAGGCCCGCATACTAGTCTACGGGCAAAAACTTGGAATAGAGATCCCTGAGGATTGCTGGAATTGCCTTCAGGCGGATTATAGAATTGCCTGCGGGGGCGGATTATGGATTAGCCTTCGGGCGGATTATGGAATAGCCTTCGGGCTGGATTATATGATGTATTCCAAAGACTGATAAATAAGATCAATTGTTGAAAAGGAACTTATTTGACATTGTTTTTCTATGTCGGTGCTTAAGTTACGTAAAGGAATCGGTGATTAATTGGCTAATTAAGGAAGCTTTTTTTTTTCTTGCCAAAGTAAATGTGGTAGGTATTTAGACAACTAAAGCAACATGAGGAAAGTGCAGTAGATGTGATCATGGGTCCGTCCTGCGGAAGGGTGGTCCCGGTTGACCGGGAACTTTTCTCAAAGGAATTGACAGTGAGGTAACGATGACCTAGAATCTAGGAACCTAGATTCCCGATTTATGTTGTTTTAGTGGAACGGAATGGGACTATGCCTTACTGGCAGAGAGGTTGAGCTTTGCATCCCTCTCGTTTCCCATTCTCCTTGAACCAAGTGCAGTATAAATCCGCTTCGACCCTCATGTTTCTGCGTAAAGTAGTTCATCTGGGCTCGATGCTAGCTATGTCTGAGGAACTTGACCATTAGGAAAACCCTGATTCAGGTCAATCCTAAGTGGGAACGATCGGAATGCTTCCGCTACGTGGCAGACTCGGGAAGACCTAGATCGCAAACCCCATGACATTCCATGGGAGTGCCGAGCGACGCTTTCTGGACTCTCTTCTAGATGGGCTACTAAGGCATGTCCTACAAGTAGACAGGTGGACACGTTACATCTCTTAACTATCATCGTCTTAGGTGGACGGGTAGGTTCCCCTTGGTACACCGATCTCTCGTGTTACTAGCCCCTTAAACTCAATTATCGTAATTCTAAATGGAATGCACAACCAAATATTTCAAAAACTCAAACCCTCTTAATCTCTTAACCTCACCCTTTCCCTCCAACGTTTAGGTTATGATGTGTGCATAGGTGTAGGGTATTATTTTGTATGTATTTTTCGCATAAAATGGAAAAAACATGAACTATAACACATAAACAAAACCAAAATGAATACAAAATTCATGCCTAAGCTTTTTTATATAGCCACAACCACGAATAATAATTTTCTAGATTTTTATAACGTGAAAATCCATTTTTTTCTCATTTTTTACTATTTTTCTCTATTTATTTGTGCATAAAAATAGATTATTTTCTGATTTATGATTAGGGATTGATTATGATAGTTGAAAGATGTTTTTCCTCATAATTTTATCCCATGTGTATCTCTTTTCCCCACCCGAAACCAATAAAACCCTCATTTTTACACTAAAAAGACGCTTTTCGGACCATAATTTAATTATTACAACTATTTATCACTATGAGTCTATACTTTTTTATGCACAACCCTCAATAATAATGCCAAAAAGCTCCATTTTTTTTGTTGTTCCATATGAATTTCATTTAGACCATCAAACATCAACAAGAAGCAATTTCCTTTGTAAAAATGAGGCCTACCGCTTATTTGCATGTTGCAGGTTTTGTAATTATTTTTTTTGGGTTGTCAATGGACCGACAATAGCAAATCTTCAATGCCGAACATCTCCTCTCAGCCTCCTCTTGATCTTGGAGCAATCCGGTTCATGCCGGGCAAAACATCCTTTAATCGGTCTTCATTCTTCTTCATGAGCATGAACTGCCCCTTAAGGGGAGAGAGAGGGAGGAGAGAGAAAGACTGATTTTGCACGTCCTCATCTGGGCAGCCATTTTAGAGGCGAAAGGCAGCCATAGGGAGTGTAGAAAGCAAGCATCTCAGTCATCTATTCAGTTGGGGGGATTGCTTTGAAGCCCCATAGCCCCCCCTCAATCAAATCGTCGCCTCCTCCATTCATGGCATTCATTTTTCTTCAGGTGGTGAAAAAAATGCCCCCCCCCCCAATGAAATCAAGTTTTTTAGGGGTCCCCCCAAAGGGATCCCCCAAGGGTCACAACCTTTGGCCATTTCTAAAGTCATTTACACCTTGACATTTGGCCCTTGGCCTCCCGGGCATCCCCATTTCCACATCCGAAGTCCAAATCAAGGTCTGAAAATTTTTGCTTGACCGTCTTGAAGTTCCCCATTGCGAGCATCTCCTAGGATCCAATCCGGCAGTTGAAAAAATTATAAAAATTCCCCAACCATTTCTCAGTGGGTCTTTAAAGCACTTTTGGGGCTTTGCCGCTTAAAACCGTACTGATTGCAACTGCCGCCTTCAAGAAAGTCTATTTTTTCCTTGAAATTCGTATTTTTTGTCTATTTTTAGGCACTTCTCGGTGTTAAAAATCATCTCTCATTGGTGACCACGGGATAGGGCGACTCAACTCGTCGAATCCCATGAACAGATCTACACATAGACACAACCACAAAGAGCATCAAGCTGATACAAAATAGATACACAAAAAAACACATCAGAGCTCTCACCCTACCCCCTGACAAAACCAAGGCATGAAATCCACAAGGAGTAATCCTAGTAGAATCTGACAGAAAGTCTAAAGCTTAGTCACTAAAACTGACTGCTCCAACACAACCAAGCTAAAAAGAACAATCAAAGAGGTCATCCTAAGTGGTGATTTAAACTACCTACCTAACTAAGGACAACTCAACTAAGAACTCCTACGAGGTGAGGACTCCTATAGCCTGATCAATAAATGGTGTCTTGTAGCACATTTTCCTTGTAGCTTTTAATTGTCCATACTCGAGCGTGTAAAAAGGAGGGAGCTGAGCGTAGTGACCCAAGGAGAATAGGGCATCGGCCTCAGGTCTTGTCTTGGTACCCAAGAACCTACCAACCCCTCGCAAGGCGACAGTTAATCCTTTTCTAACACTCACTTTTATTTTTGTTCCAACCTTCTTTTATTTACGTTGTTTTTTCAACTAGTTGCCACCCCTAGGAAGACAAGACAACGGCCCTAGGTCTTGTCTCGTCCCTGGGAACCTATCAGGCCTTTGCAAGGCTATAAATGACAGCTCAAAGATTGTTCTTGCTTCTCTATTTTTATAGGGGTTAAAACCCCTTTTTACACACCTCCGTATATTCATATATTTTCTTTCGAATATTTAGGATTTTTTTATTTTTATAACATCATTTTGATCTGGCAGGATTTTCTAACTACCTCACACTAACAGGACCTCCTAGAATGGCCGCATAGTAGGTCAGCAGAATAGGGTCGCTAGAACTCCCTTCTAACACAGGTCTTTTAGTGCTTGACAATGCCTTTATAGGAGGCAATGACTACTCAGACCTCCCCCCAGACATACAGAACCTAAACCTGGGACTTCATGCCTTATTACAGAAAGAAAGCACCCTTACATACACATGTATCATTATTTGCTTAAGGGAAAAAGACTCAAAAAGGGGATGAAACCACCTGGAATGGCCACAAGAAGCTTCTTCGCAGCAAAGGCTCCCTCTAGCAACTTCGTCAACCTGTATGATGCAATCACTAAAACAATAAACCATTAAATGTACCTGCACCAAACAGATAGGGCCCTCTTGGCCTAAAGAAATAGCACGTTTCACTGCAAGCTAATTGGCCCTCTTGGCCTAAAGAAATCAAACATTAAACTACAAAACTGACTGGCTCTCTTGGCCTAATGAAATCAAACATTACATCATATATAGATCCCTCCTTGAAAGAAGGCAGATATACAAAAATACGCTCTATTCCAAGGGGAAAAAGAGGGCTCTCAACCCTAAACTAAATGCATCAAGTTGTGACCCGTCCCTCCTGCATATATAGCAAGAGGCGTACGCATAACATGTCATCTGACCAACCTATGGGTCCAAGATAATAGTGATAGATGGGTCTTGGCTACTCTTCGCAGCATTACTTATATCAACCATCGCGTGCCATATAACGCATGATTTGATAATATCCCCCACAAGATACCAGGTCCTGTCTCATTATAAATAACAACATCTGAACTAGGACCACAGTTGAAGAAGAGGTCCTCCTCATAAGAAAAATTGGCTAATAAATCCGTAAACTGATTCCAATAATGTGGAATCAGTTGAAGAGAGACGCTCTCAAATTCATCAAATAGGGTTATAGCAGTTCGATGATACATACGAAGGATGGGATTCTGGACTGTATATGTCTCATTGAGTTGATTTAAGATCAGCTCGGAATCCTCTTTTACTAACAACCACCGAACACCACCTCTCTTGGCAATGTTCAGTCCCATAATCAAGGCTTTATACTCTGCCATGTTGTTAGTGAATTCTACCCCAAGATAAACAGCTAGTTTCATTGTAACTCTGCACCGGGGATCTCAAATAACTACTTCAACACTCCCTTTTTTATTAGGGCCCTTGGACACTCCATCAAATCTTAACGTGTACGTCCACAATGGGCTTACACTGCCAGCCATCAAGAACTCCCCCTATTCGTAATGATGATAATCAAAATTCAACATATTTAGAGGATGGGCTGACGACTCCATCCCACCTTCTTCATTAAACTCAATAGAGATGCTTGTCAAGATTTGTAAACAGTGATGGCAAAAAACTTTAATCTCCCACACAAAGGTACCGTCTTCTTGCTCAATCACTTTGTATCCTTTGCTCCACTAGATAATTTTCCCTGATGATATCTTTATTCTAGTTATGGGTGCTCCAAATAAGGGATTAACCACCCCATCAACTAGTTTAAGCTCCCATGCAGGTCTCAAATCAACCCCAGCATGGACCTGCAATGCATTTAGCGCGTTAGCGTACTAAAAAATAATAAGGTTTAATCTTATTAAGATTAACCTTATTTTTAAATTCCTCTACCTGTAGATCAGCTAATAAAGCAATGGACTTATTTTTACCTATCCTAAATATCTTGTAAGGGCCATCCCATCTAGGTTCCAACTTTCCTGGAAATAGCTCTCTACGTGCATTGTAGTATAGAACTAACTCTTCTTTCTTAAAGGCATACTTCTTTGCTTTTAGATCATGCAACTGCTTCATCCGATGCTTAGCCACTTCCTGGTGCAACAAATTCTGCCGCAATTTGAGCTCATCCAAGTGGGCTATAGTTGAAACCGCTCGAATAGGGCATCTTCATCACCCAAAGAATGATTGATTGCAAATCTCATGGTCAGCAACTTAATTTCTAAGGGCAAGACACACTCCTCCCCATAAAGTAATGTAAATGGGGTGTGGCCAATGGCTCATTTAAATGTTATGTTATACGCCCAAACTTCCACATATAATTTGTCAAGATTGTGGGAGAGAAGGAAGGAGTCTCGCTTGAAGCTTTCTTGCTTGCACAATGGGGGAAGACACACAAGGTGGAGGCTGAAAACAGTTTTCCTCTTCTTAGTTGTGTAAGCCAAAAGAACTCTCTTACAAAGAAATAGAAGAACCCTATATATGGGTCTCAAACCAAACTCAACTAACTAAGGTGGCATACTAACTGAGCCACGAACTAGAGTAGATAAGGATAGCTATCATGTAGCTATTATTCATGGGCGGTGTACCAACTGCGTCTGCAACTGACAAGTCGGTGACATAAATACACAATGGTCACCCTGGCGTATCACGAGTGGAGCTCGATATCTCAACACTCCCCCTCGAGCTCAATCCCAATTCCTGCACACCAAGCAGGTCTCTGAACTTGCGCAGCTTCTCTGCGCCCAATGCCTTCGTGAATATGTCAGCTACCTGATCCTCTGTGCTGACATAAACTAGATCAATAAGACCTAGTAAAACCCTCTCTCGCACATAGTGATAATGCACCTCAATGTGCTTTGTTCTAGCATGATAGACTGGGTTATTTGCCAAGTGTATACTACTCATGTTGTCACAATAAATGACAACTGGCCCATCTGTAGACTGATGCATATCATAAAGTAGCTTATGCAACCAAGCTACCTCACATGCAGCCATTGCTGCACCCCTGTACTCAGCCTCTGTGCTCGACAAGGCAACTGTAGGCTGTTTCTTGCTGCTCCAAGTGACTGCAGCACTCCCAAAAGAGAACACATATCCATTGGTAGATCGTCTATCAGAAATACTACCAGCCCAATCAGCATCAGTGTATCCATGCAACTGTATCTGAACCCCAGTCTCATAAAATAGTCCATACTGTAATGTGGACTTCACATACCTGAGTATGCGTCTAGCCGCATCCAAATGTGGTTTCCTTGGAGCCTGCATAAACTGACTTACCAATCCAACAGCATAGCTCAAATCTGGCCTGGTAATAGTCATATAAATCAAACTTCCTACTATGCGTCTGTACATAGTAGGGTCTTCTAGAAGCTCACCTGCATCTGTGCTCAGCTTCACATTCTGCTCCAAAGGAACTGAAATAGGCTTACAGCCTGTCATCCCATATTTGGACAGCATGTCCAATCCATACTGCCTCTGCAAGAGCTGTATTCCACTTGGTGATCTAATCACCTCAATGCCCAAGAAATAACGCAGCTCTCCCAAATCCTTCATCTCAAACTTCTGCTTCAATAGCATTTTCACATGAAGGATATCTTCATCACTGTCACCTGTCATAATCAAATCATCAACATAAATGACAAGTAGCATAATACCTTTCTCTGTTTTTCTCACATAAAGTGAGAAATCTGCTTTGGAAATCTGAAAGCCAATAGTGACAAGATACTGTCCTATCTTGTCAGACCATGCTCTAGGTGCTTGCTTCAAGCCATACAAGGCTTTCTTCAACCTGCAAACAAACTCAGGATGAACATCATGCACATAACCTGATTGCTGCTCCATATAGACCTCTTCTTGCAAGTCACCATGCAAGAACGCATTCTTTACATCCATCTGATGTAAAGACCATTCCTTTGATGCAGCCATAGCAATGACTGCTCTTACGGTTGCCATCCTTGCAACCGGACTGAATGTTTCTTCATAGTCAATGCCATATGTTTGTGCATACCCCTTGACTACTAATCTTGCCTTGTATCTGTTCACAGAACCATCTGCATTGTGCTTCACCTTATAAACCCACTTACAGCCAATTGCATTCTTACCTTTAGGCAAAGGTACCAATTCCCATGTAGCATTTTCTTCCAAGGCATCCATTTCTTCATCCATGGCTTTCTCCCATTTTTCTTTTCCCATGGCTTCCTCAAAAGAAGTGGGTTCTGATTCCTGTATCACTTTAACCATATATGCATAGTGAATGGCTGTAAATCCATCATATTTCAGCCTATCCACAGGGTACCTAGCTCTCGTAGACCTGCGCAAAGTAGGTTCACTCCCAGGTGCTCTCAAAACATCCCTGGTCTTCCTTACTCCAGGTGTAACAATAGAAGGAATACCCAACTCATCATCAATGCTCTGTTCTGAGCCACTGGATTCACCATCCACATAAGAGTGACCTGCATTCACATCAAACATGGGCTGATCAACCTTCTCTTTTTCTTTTCGTGATACCTGCATACCACTATCTGCATTACTTTGAGAAGATTCTCCTGATCTTAATCTGCCTGTCCATGGCGAAGAATGTGAACCACTGCTAGAGGACGCTCCAGGTCCACTAATATTTTGTGACTGCTGCTGTGAATTATGTGTAGCATTACCATTTTGTGCATCTACATCATCAATCACATTTACTGGTTTATACCAGCTACTCATCTCATCAAAAACAACATCTCTGCTCACTGTAAACTTACGAGTAGAAGGGTTATAGCATCTATACCCTTTTTGCTGCAGAGAGTAACCAATAAAGATGCACTTCTCAGCTTTTGGATCCAACTTGGATCTCAACTCATCTGGCACATGTACATAGGCAATGCAACCAAAAATTTTCAAATGAGAAATATCTGGTTTCCTACCAGTATACCTCTCCTCTGGAGTCATTCCATGTATTGCTGCAGTGGGAGTCCTGTTCATTATGTAGACTGCTGTAGCAACTGCTTCAGCCCAATAAAAATCTGGCAAGTCTTTTTCATTGAGCATGGCACGAGATACCTCTCCAATATGCCTGTTTTTTCTTTCTGCAATTCCATTTTGCTGTGGGGTATGACTGCATGAATATTGCTGCTTTATGCCATGCTCCTGCAGGAACCTTGCAAACTCATTTGAGAGGTACTCTCCCCCTCCATCTGACCTTAGGCATTTTACTTGCAGGCCTGTTTCTTTTTCAACCATAGCTTTAAGAGTTTTGAAATGCCCAAAAACTTCACTTTTCTTTTTCATAAAATACACCCAAACTTTTCTGCTATAGTCATCAATAAAACTGACAAAATAATGACAGCCTCCAAGAGATGCAGCTTTAGTAGTCCACACATCAGAGTGGATTAATTCCAATGGCTTCTTACTCTCTTGAACATGTCTAGGAAATGGTTTCCTTGCCTGTTTTCCAAACTGACAGGCTTCACATACCTTATGCATTTCTGCAACCTTGAATTTAGGCAATCCTGCAACAATGTTTTGGGCCTGCATTGATTTAAGTCGCTGTACATTAACATGACCAATGCGTTTATGCCAGATATCAATATCTGCAACTACACCGGTCCCATGTGCAAACATTGCTGCACTCAATTCAGACATGTCTGCATCCAATGTAAACATTCTGCCCTTCTTCTTTCCTTTTGCTATCAAGCGACCTTTATTTTTCATATCCTCAACAAAGCATCCATGAGGATTAAATCTGACCTGCAAGCCCTGCTCAACCATTTGACCAACAGAAACCAGATTCTTGGTGATATTCGGGACATGAAATACATCGGACAGGTATTTCTTTTTCCCATCCTGCATAGACAAGGGAATTTTTCCAATCTGCACAATAGGATGTGTAGTATCATCACCAGTCTCCACAAATCCTGGTTTTTCCATTTTCCTTGCATCCTCCATCCATTCTGCATGACCTGTCATGTGGTTTGATGCACCTGAGTCAACATACCATACATCGTTGCTTTCTTCTACACTTGTCACAGAATTGTTCATGTGCTGCACCATGAACAAATGCTCATTTCTGTCATCACCCTGTCTACTAGAAGATGCATAATTCCCTTGTTGCAGTTTTCCATTCATGATGTCATTCTGCTTTTTATAGCAGTCTTTAGCCATATGACCCATTTTACCACAGTAGTAGCATTCAACATTATTGTTTGCATTTTGGCCTCTCTGCCATCCACCACGACCTCTTTGGCTCCCCCTGCCTCTAGAGTTACCACGTCCTCCTCCATAGGACTGGTTTTCTTGAGTTTGCTGCATATTCTGATTTCTACCACGGCCTCCAAATCGGCCTCCTCTACCTCTGCCTCTACCTCTTCCAGCATTTGAGTAGAAGACAGCTTCTTTTGAAGTTCCTCCTGAAGAAGATGCACCACCATTTCTCTACTCCTCAGAAATTAGAAGAGCAATCAACTCCTCAAAATCAGGAAATCTTTCACGAACTGAAATGGATGTCCGAAACTGCGCATAATCCTTTCCTAGACCATTCAAGGTCACAGAAACTAAATCATCATCTTCCACTGGCGACCCAATGGAAGCAAGTGCATCTGCAATCTTCTTCACCTTCATGTGGTAGTCATTGATGCTCATACTTTCTCTTTGCACATTATGCAACTCTTACTTGAGCTGCATTTTCCTAGCTTGCGTATTTGTGCTATACATTTTTGACAAAGTATCCCATGCCTCCTTTGGCGTACTTGCATCCTGAATATGCACAATCATAGAGTCTGAAATACTGATAGACAGCCAGTACATAACTTTCCTGGCTCTCTCATGCCATGCTTTGAATGTGCTAAAGCCAGACTTGAAGATGTATGCCTGGCTTTCAGTAGCCGTGAAAACGTTCAAGAAGCATACCGATTTCAGAGTGTTAGGAAGCAGGCAATCTGCCATGGAGAGATCTGAGAGAGTGGGGTTACAATTCTAATTAGATTTCAGCACACAGAGCGCATTGACAGCAGAAGTATATTCAAGGTCCATTTTGCCGAAGAGGGCACCGACTGCTTGATCAAACCAGCCGTGCCTTATACTTGTAGAACTCCCAGCCACCGATGCCTATACCAAACATGAGAAGGGAACCTGCAATATATGCAATAGGCACATGATATACTATCTCCCCGATTAACAAGAACGTTATGGGGAGAAACTCTGCTGCCTCCACGCAGATGTATGTGAAATATGGCGTGAACAGGAACCCACAAGCACCCAGCACCAAAAGAAGAATGACCACATCGACTGCTGCAGCTGAGGACCGTTCACATAATGAAGGAAAGGGCACTTGCTTCTTAGGCTTTGCGCCATACTTCTGATGGGAAGATGAATGGTCTATGGCCTCATTCCCCTGCCTTTTTTTCCTCTTGCTTTTTCTCCCCTTCAGACTAGTAAAGCGGCCCCCCAAATTGGCTTTTCTCCCCACCAGAAAAGTGGCCTAGCCACTCCTAATTGAGCACTCCCTCCGCAATAAATTCCCATGTTACAATTTCAGCATGTATTATTTTGCCTTTTTCAGTTGCTCCTATGCTGCCACAGGCCTTCAAAATGCAAGCAAAGGTCTGTGCATCAGGAGAGAGGCCCTCATGTTGCATTCTCTCGAAACTGTTGATTGCTTCCTCACCCTGCCCATGTTGTGCATAGCCAGCAGTTAAAGCATTCTAGCACATAACATCTTGACTTGGCAACCTGTCAAAAACAGCCTGTGCATCTGTAAGTGAGCTACACTTGCCATACATTTTGATCAGAGTGCTGCCAACAATAAGATCTCTATCAAATCCCTTCTTTGTAACCTCCAAGTGCATCTCTTGACCTCTTTCTATGGCTTCCACATTGCCACAAGCTTTCAAGCCACACACATAAGTAATAGCATCCTGACCGATGCTTTTGAGTGTCATCTCATCAAGGAATTCCAATGCTTCTCTATCACAGCCATGTTCAGCATATCCTGTCATAAGTGTCGTCCAGGATACGACATCTTGATCTGACATATTGTCAAATACTTCTTGGGCTTTTCCAAGCATACCAGATTTTACATACATGTCAACTAGAGCATTATTGATAAATTCCTCTTACTCCAAACCCTCTTCACTATACTGCCTACGTAGAACAAAAGTATAACCACAACAACTAAATATGTACAAAGTATCAAATCCCACACACAACTTTTGGGTGGATTTCACACCTCGAATGTGCAACAATATGACAACGTGGACTTTAGTAATGCAACCTTCGGTTGTCTTAGACTGTCATCCGCCATCCTAAGAAGTGTGGAGTTTTCTTTTTGAATCTTGAGACCTAGCCTCTCCATCAAGTCTGAACTCATGATATTTACGGAGGATCTAGTGTCCACGATAGCATGCTCTACTAATATTCCATCCACATACGCTGGAACCCTAGGGTAATGCTTTTCAGCATGATTGAACCAATCTTCTCCCACTCTAGCTATGCCCAAAGGTTCTACAATATACCCAATATGTAGCATTTTCTCGAATTCCTTGCGTACTCTTGGAGACAATTTAATCAATTGTAGGAGATTCACGTCTGGTTTAACTTCACAAAGAGAACTTGCTAGATCAAAGTCATGGTAGTTAGCCAAAGTTCTCTTCTTGCGCCAAACCATTCTCTCCTTTGATCTTTGGATCGGCTTTAGTGCCTCTTTTTTAACTTTTGCCTTGTTTCTTAGCAATCCCTTATACTTCTCGAGATCAACTTTACTATCAATAAGCCTTAGAGGTCCACCTTCCATATCAGGATTTAGAACTTGCTTTCCCCTAGCCTCTTGCTTAGGGTTTCCATTGATAGGTTTTACAGTTCCTTTGTCACCCTCTTTAATATTTTGACCCCTTGTTACGGCTTGTAGATTAGAAATTTCAGCGTCATTGACACATATAGCCTCAATAAGGTTGATTCCTCTGCCATATGAGGCAACTCCTCTACAATAGCCTTTCTTCGTTGCAGTATTCGTCTTGGTCCCTCATCTTGCTAGAGATTATTCCCTTGTGTGCAATGGTTAACTGGACATGGCAATTTACTCCCTTGTTGGAGAGAACTAATCTTACTCCAATAGGTAGCAACTAAGTGGCCAGACTTTCTGCAAATATCGCATTTGACATTTGGGCAATTCCTAGGGAAATGTTGGCCACCACACCACTTACAACTGAATCTTGAGGGGGCACCCACTTCAAGGCGTCGACTCCCTATCAAATTTTGTTGCTTCTTAAGAAAATTGACATCCACAACTATTTGTATATATTGTTCAGAAATCATATCGGTGTAGTGCTTCATCATGTCCTTAACTTTGCTAAGGACATTAGAGGCACTCAATTCATAGCCGTGATCATCTGTCTCTTGTCCCATCGGCCTAACCACTTGATTAGGAATTGGCCGCAGACCTACTGGGACAATATTCAGATTTATTATTTGGCCTCCACCACTTAGTGGGCATGTCTGACTTGCCATAGGCATAATCATACTATTGGAAGGAGCTAGTTACATAGGCAGATTCAGCATGATACTCCCTTTGCCATTCACATTTGGCATGGGGTCCCCTTGACTCCTATTGGTCAAGGCTATTAAAATACTGAGAATGCATGCTATGGAGGATCACTGATGAGAAAATAGACAATCATAATGAGGCAGAAGCATTGACAAGGAAGAACAACTAATATTATCCAAGCATAATGCAAGTACAACTGATTGATAATGAGTGACTGATTGAATGAGTGTGGGGATGAGTGCCTTTTATAGACTTATAGTAGGTGGTATTGGTAGGTGAAGGTAGGTGAAAAGGGACCATGGTATTCAACAACAATGGTTTTAATAAACCGTGCATACATGACCTAGTTCAAGGCTTTGTTTGTAGTTTGTTTCTTTGCCTTGTTTGTCCCATACAAAGAGGCTATGGTGGATGTGATTGCACATTTCTCAACAAAGGCCAAATTATTACCATTCCAATTTATCCTTGTTGTGTAAGCCACTTGCAAGCGCGACTCTACTCCTTCTGCTTGGGTGATAGCAATGTCAATGTCAGTCAAGGCAACACTACTAAGCTGCACTTGGATATTGAAATCCAATCCATGTAGGAAATATTGCAACTATGCAACCAATGGAATGGGGATATAAGTGTTCAGTTTGCGAAGAACTTGCTTTAGCTTCTTGGCATAGGCCTGAACATTCTCATTTGGCTCTTGGCGTGTTACATTCAAGACATTCAACCAATATTGTCCACCCCTCTCAGGAGCAAACTCTCTACGGAAGGCCATGAAGAATTGGTTAGTGCTAGTTATGGTTTCGACCTCTAGACCATGATAGCATACTGCTGCCCTTCCTTTTAACGTCATATTGAAGAACATCATTAGGTGTCCTTCATCTTGGATTCGATAGTTGAACATGAGCATTTGAAACCCCTTGATATGGAGTTCTCCATCTTCTTCTGCTAACCCATGGAAGATGGGAAAAGGTGCTCCTAATGCCAGTAAATCCAGTGTACTTGCTGGAATTGTGATGGGTTGTGCCATAGCTACAACCGGATTGACAACAGGAGTTTGTGTAGGTAAAACTACACCCCCACTTGAAGTGGGTTGATTGACTGGAAGAGGGGAAGTACTAAGACTTCCACTTGCGCTCAAAGGGCTACTTATGACACTCAAGTTATTAGAGCCACTGCCACTTATGTGTAGTGGGCTACTTCTTTGAGGGGAATAATGCTTTACAATCTCCAACCGTTGTCTAGCCCTCTCAGCATGTTCTACTGTTTGTATTTCGGCTTGACAGTTCTTGTGAGAGGACATAAATCAACTATTCGGTCCTTAGAAACCCTAGATTCGGAACCACCACTTTTTGGCGGCTCCTAGTAGACGCACCACTAATGGGACCTAAAATGGGCCGCCACCAGCTATGACACTAGCCAGACCTCATGCACAAAACAGACAACCCCACCGTACGGCCTCACAGGCCAGGAGCATCTGTAATACATCGATGTACACTAGATAGACTTAATTATGCATATGTAGCTAATATGTAGTCTAACATTTACCCTCCCTTCTCCTCAAAGGGAGAACCCATAACATGTAGGTATAGTGCCTTGTAGAATATTATACGGCGCAGCGAACAGAATCTGAGAAAGAGATAGAGAGTACAAAACAGATAAGGGAGAATCAGTAAATTCTTTAACTCCAAACAACTGATACAAAGATGGCTCTATCCACCCGTGCGCTTCCACTATGTGAAGCTTAGATGGCGATCTAGACAAAAGATAGGTGAAGAGCTTAAGGCTAGCTGGAACAACAACTCTGACTGGGTGAAAGATGAGTCATAGATGGCTGTGAAGGGGTTTAGCTTTTATAGCCCGTGAAGGCTACTAGGGCGGCCTGACCGACCTACCATATGAGCCTCCACTAGTGGGCCAGGGAATATTCCAGGGAATATTCCCTTTACCATCGGGCCGGGGGCACTGCCCGCGGACCCCCGCCAGGGGGGCCGCTGGTCCCCCCTGCGACCCCCCAGCCAAGGGCCGCTTCCGCGGCCCCTGGATCCCACAATAGGGGCCCCTTTTAACTCCCTTACCCTGCAACTCGATGCAATGTGCCTCGAGTTGCTACCAGCTTAACCACTCCATCTAACCCAAAGATTAGACCCACAACGGTCACCTTTTTGCCATCCGGTCACATAGACCTCATCTGATATACAAGTCAGGACTCAACCAATATCCAGGCTCACATTTGGCTTCTCCTCATAATGGGGGCATTGATCATATCTAACACCCCCCCTCAATGTCTACCCTTAGGTGAACTATCTCCTCGGCCCAATGCCGAGTCTCTGAAGATGAACTTGAAGCAGATCCTTCGTAAGTGCTTTGGTGAAGATATCTGCTCCATTCTCCTCTCTTGGATAGTAGACCAGTTCCACTATCCCATCCTCCATCAAATCATGCACATAGTGATACTGGATCTCTATATGTTTGGTGCGTGCATGAAACACTAGATTTTTTGCAATGGCGATGCAACTCTGATTGTCACATCTTAGCACAGTTGGTTCTTCATCCTGCACTCCCATATGCCATAGAATCCTTCTCAACCATACTGCTTCACATGCAGCAAAACAAGCTGCCTTGTACTCTGCTTCGGTAGAAGACAATGCCACTGTTGGCTGCTTCTTACTAATCCAAGAGAAAATTCATGAACCCAAAGAGAAACAATAACCAGAAGGTGACTTTCTGGAATCACTGTCTCCTGCCCAATCTGAGTCACAATTCCCCATAAGAGAAGTTCCGAAACTATATGTGATACCATAGTCAAGAGTTTTCTTCAAGTATCTGAGCACCCGCATCCCAGCCTTCCAATGACTCTCATGAGGTTTGTTTGAGAACCTGCTCAAAACACCAACAGCAAAACTGATATCTGGTCTGGTGTTACACAAGTAGATTAGACTGCCGACCAACCTCCTATACCTCTCAATGTCTGCTAGTGCTGATATATCCTCGACGGATAACTTTGCATTCACCTCCATAGGTGTAGCTATCTCCTTGCACTCGGTCATGCCAAATGCCTTCAAGATCTCCCATGCATACTTCTTCTGAGAGATGAAGATCTTTCCTGGCTCTTGCCAGACTTCAATCCCCAAACAATAGTGCAACAAGCCAAGTCTGTCATTTCAAACTCAGAAATCAAAGCCTTTCGAGTTTGGTTGATCATATCTTCATAGTCACCTGTAATAAGAAGGTCGTCCATATATAGGACAATCACTACAGACTTTTTACCATCCCTGTAAACATACAAGTTAGCATCTGAGGCACATCTTTTGAAGTTTAGGTTTAAAAAGAACTTATCTATCCGCTGGTACCATGCTCTGGGGGCTTGTTTTAGCCCATATAATGCCTTCTTCAGCTTACACACTTTGTTCTCAGAATGGGGGGCCTCAAACCCTGGTGGCTGAGCCACGTACACCTCCTCCTTGAGGTCACCATTTAATAACGCTAACTTAACATCCATTTGGTACACTGGCCACTTCTTGTGGGCAGCCACTGCAAGTACCGTGCGAATAGTGGTCATTCTGGCAGCTGGGGCAAATGACTCTTGAAAATCAAACCCTTAAACTTGTGAAAATCCTTGGGCAACCAGCCTAGCTTTGTACTTTTTTAAGGTACCATCAGCCTTGTACTTTACCTTCCAGATCCACTTAGTGCCAATAACCTTTCGCTTTGCTGGTCGATCCACTAGCTCCCAAGTGTCATTCTTCATTATGCTGTCATACTCCGCCTGCATAGCAGCCTTCCATGATGGATCTGCAAGTGGTTCTTTTAAGTCAGTTGGCTCTTTTACTTCTCTCATAATCTCAACCATCAAGGCCATATTGACTATGTGAGCAGAAGCCCTCCTTTGCTCCTCTATTCTTTGAGACCTCCTTGGCCCGTCTGCCTTCTCCTCAACAGATGTAGGCATAGGATTACTGTGGTCATAGAGCTGCTTCACCCAGCGTGGCAATGGCTTTTCCGGTGGGGTGATGTCAGGTTGGTGAACTTTTTCCTCATCATCTGAAGATGATGCTTCCTCCTCCTTAAGGATAGGGATAGCTCTCGGGACAGGTTCATAGTGGACTACTTCTTCGCTTGATGATAAAGTGGAAGAACTTGCCTTCTCCTCCTCCACTGTATGCGGCTCCTCCTTGAACACCACATCACGGCTCGCGATGATCTTCTTTGTCTCTTTTTGTAAGCCTTCTGCTCATCACTATAACCCAAGAAGCTACATTTTCTGCTTTTTGGTTTTAACTTGTTTCTCTTCTCATCTGGAACATGTGCATAACATTCACATCCAAAAATTTTGAAATGTGAGACAGATGGTTTCTTACCAGTGTAAGCCTCATGAGGTTTTTTTCCCTTGAGAGTCTTTGTGTAGCTCCGATTTAGAATGTAGACTGCAGTATTAACAGCTTCAGCCCAAAAATGGTTAGGCAATCCCTTGCCCTTTAGCATACAACTTGCCATCTCCACAATGGTGCGATTCTTGCATTCCACAACACCGTTCTGTTGAGGTGTGTGAGGCGTCGTCAATTGACGCTTGATCCCTTTGCTCTTGCAAAAGCCTTCAAACTCCTTTGAGTTGAACTCACCACCACCATCTGTTCTAAATTTCTTCACACTTTTCCCTGTTTCATTCTCAACAAGTTTTAGCCATTCTTTAAACTTACCAAAAGCTTGAGCCTTATCACGAAGGAAGTACACCCACATCTTCCTATTGTAGTCGTCGACAATCAAGATAAAATAAAAAGATCCCCCCAAGGCCTGTGTAGGCATCTTACCACACAAGTTAGCATGCACGAACTCTAGAGGAGCCGGTGCTCTATTCTTGCTTTCTTGTGGAAATGCCTTTCTCTATTGCTTGCCCATCATACAAGCTTCATATGGTTTCTTCAATTTAGTTATTGTAGGTAGGTGAGCAACCATACCTTGCTTTTGCACCTCCTTCAACACTGCAAATCCGATATGTCCAAACCTTTCATGCCAAAGCTTACTTGTGCCCACTCCAGCGGTGGCTGTAAGAGCACTTAGCTCATACAGGTTGTTCCTTCTTTCTCCTTTGCCAACAATTGTGCCAGCACTATCAAGAATTTCTGCACCTGTCTTCTTGAACCTCACTTCATGACCAAGATCAGTTATGGCAGCAAAACTGATAAGAGATTTCTCCTGATTTCGGGAACATACAACACATTTGAAAGCTTTTTGACTTCACCATTTGCAGCAACAAAAGAAATAGTACCTGTGCCCGCAACAGGGCATTTAGCATCATTTCCAACCGTCACAGTGATGGATTCTTGTAGAGGCTGCATAGAACTGTATAGACATTTCTTGTTGGTCATGTGACGAGAGGCCCCACTATCCAACACCCATGAGTCAGTGGTAGATTCTTCTTGCACCGAGGAGCACACTTCCTCAATGGTCGCCATGAATAATTCTAGCTCTGCTTCAGCTGTATTGGCTGTCTCTTTCCCTTTACTTTTAAGGGTACCATTCTTTTCATCTGCCTTCTTGACACGACAATCTGCAATTGCATGTCCTTTCTTCTTGTAGTAGAAGCACTCTCCTTGAAACTTCTTCTTTCCGCCCTTCTTCTTTTTGTCACCATCATTTTTGGTGGAGGAACCACCTTTGCCTTTTGGATTGGCAGAGAATGCAGCATCTCCATTGTTGCTTCCTTCTCGGGCTTTCAGCCTCAACTCCTCCTCCATTAATAATGCACAAAACTCCTCAAAAGTCAAAGCTTGAGGTCTCATCTGAGTATTAAGGGCAGTTACTAGTCCATCAAACTTTTGTGGACAAATCTGAAGACACCTCCGAGCTAGCTCTTCGCTAGTCTTTTGTATCCCAGCGCCAGCCATCTGGTCGCGCAGATTCTTAATCCGAGTGATGAATGCTTCAACCGTCTCTCCTTCAGCAAACTTCTCCGCTGCTAGTTGATTCTCCAAGTTTTGAATCCTTGTTTGGTTTCGTGTTTCATACTGACTCCTTAGTACATTCCAAGCCTCTGATGCTTTGGTTGTATGCTGAATCAAAGTTAGAACACTGTCAGAACAACTTGTAACTAAGGCACACAATGCATCTGCATTCCTTCGTTTCCAAGCTCGTAGAAGATCTGCATTCGGAGGAATCATCACACTAGGATTTGCTGGGTCGGGGGTAGGCTGTGGTTCTGCATCAGTCCCCAGCACAGTCTCCAGAAGCTCATAAGAATCAAGGATAGTTGTAATTTTGAACTTCCACAATGTGTAGTTTGTACCATCTAACTTGCCTTCGCTGAAGGTTAGTGGACGAATACTCAGTGTTTGAATAGCCGGTACAGGAACACCACCTCCTGCACCGCTTCCTGATGCGCCAGAACCGCTTCCGGAAGTCGACATAGTTTCTCTTTGCTATTGAAGCCTTTGCCTCTTGCACACTCCTCCGATCTCTAAGCCCCCTTGGCTCTGATACCATGTAAAATATTACACAGCGCAGCGAATAGAATCTGAGAAAGAGATAGAGAGTACACAATAGATAAGAGGAGAATCAGTAAATTCTTTAACTCCAAACAACTGATACAAAGATGGCTCTGTCCACCCGTGCGCTTCCACTGTGTGAAGCTTAGATGGAGATCTAGACAGAAGATAGGTGAAGAGCTTAAGGCTAGCTGGAACAACAACTCTGACTGGGTGAAAGATGAGTCATAGATGGTTGTGAAGGGGTTTAGCTTTTATAGCCCGCGAAGGCTACTAGGTCGGCCTGACCGACCTACCATATGAGCCTCCACTAGTCGGCCAGGGAATATTCTAGGGAATATTCCCTTTACCATCTTACCCCACAACTCTATGCAATGCGCCTCGAGTTGCTACCAGCTTAACCACTCCGTCTAACCCAAAGATTAGACCCACAACTGTCACCTTTTTGCCATCCGGTCACATAGACCTCATCTGATATATAAGTCAGGACTCAACGAATGTCCGGGCTCACATTTGGCTTCTCTTCATAATGGGGGCCTTACAACTTTGAGCACCATGGATCATTGGTAGCACCTAATGAGTGTGGGGCATTGATCATATCTAACAGCCTTGTCACACAAACATCCGGAAGCTTCCCTTGGCTGATTACTGCGGCTCCACTACGACTCTCCTACACCTCGGGGATTGGCCCCAAGATGCATCGCTCCAACATATAAGACATAACACAAAAAATCCACTCTTTTCTTGTTTTTTATGATTCAAGAATATATAAATCGTCACCAAACAGTCCCAAGGAAAGCGTACAACTGACCTACATCAAAGGCTCCTTTTCACTCAACGTGTGTAAGTCATATCCTAGGAAGACAGTTGCTATGCAATCCACGACTGATACCATGCCATGCATAATGCATAGTGCATATGATCCTAGTGCACAACCAATATTTATCAAATCAACATTTTGTGATATGGAAAAAACAGCCCTTTCATGATTTTCACTAAATGTATACTTCGATGTATGGAGACTAGCACCGATCTCTCGTGCTACTAGCCCCTTAAACTCAATTATCGCAATTCTAAATGGAATGCACAACCAAATGATTCAAAAATTCAAACTCTCTCAACCCTCTTAATCTCTTAACCTCACCCTTTTCCTCCAACGTTTAAGTTATGCTGCGTTGCATAGGTGTAGGGTATTATTTTGTATGTATTTTTTGCATAAAACGAAAAAAACATGAACTATAACACATAAAAAAAGCCCAACTGAAGCCAAAATTCATGCCTTAGCTTTGTTTTACAGCCACAAGCACGAATCATAATTTTCTAGATTTTTATAATGCGAAAATCCTAATTTTTTCCATTTTTTAACTATTTTTCTCTATTTATTTATGCATAAAAATAGATTATTTTCTCATTTATGATTAGGGATTGATTATGACAACTGAAAGATATTTTTTCTCAGAATTTTATCCCATGCACATCTCTTTTCCCTACCCGAAACCAATAAAACCCTCATTTTTACACTAAAAAGGTGCTTTTCAGGCTATAATTTAATTATTACGACTATTTATCATTACAAGTTTGCACTTTTTTTATGCACAACCCTCAATAATAATGCAAAAAAGCTCCAATTTTTTTTTGTTCCATATGAATTTCATTTAGACCATCAAACATCAACAAGAAGCAAATTTCCTTTGTAAAAATGAGGCATACCGCTTATTTGCGTGTTGCGGGTTTTGTAATTAAATTTTCTAGGTTGCCAATGGACTGACCAGTAGAAAAACTTCAATGCTGAACATTTCCTCTTAGCCTCCTCTTGATCTTGGAGCAATCCAATTTATGCCGGGCAAGCATCCTTCAATCGGTCTTCATTCTTCTTCATGGGCATGAACTGCCCCTTAAGGGGAGAGAGAGGGAGGAGAGAGAAATACTGATTTTGCATCTCCTCATCCGGGCAGCCATTTTATAGGCCAAAGGCGGTGATAGGGAGCATAGGAAGCAAGCATCTCAATCATCTAATCAGTTGGGGGGTTGCTTTGAAGCCCCATAGCCCCCCTCAATCAAATCGTCGCCTCCTCCATTCATGGAGTTCAATTTTCTTCAGTCGGTGATAAAAAGTCCCCCTTCCCCCCCTCCCCCCACGAAATCAAGTTTTTTAGGGGCCCCCCAAAGGGAGCCCTCAAGGATCACACCCTTTGGCCATTTCTAAAGTCATTTACACTTGGCCTTTGGCCCTTGGCCTCCCGGGCATCCCCGTTTCCACGTTCGGCGTGCAAATCAAGGTCTGAAAATTTTTGCTCGATCGTCTCGAGGTTTCCCACTATTAGGCATCTCCCAAGATCCAATCTAGTAGTCGAAACAATTATGAAAATTTCCCAACCATTGCTCGGTGGGTCTTTAAAGCACTTTTGGGGCTTTGCCGCTTAAAATCATACTGATTACAGCTGCCGTCTTCGACGAAGTCTTTTTCCCCTGAAATTCGTATTTTTTGGCTACTTATGGTTTTCGATGTTCTTATGTTTGCATTTCTTCTGGTAGCTTCCGTCGTTCCTCCCTTAACTATCATCATCTTAGGTGGACGGGTAGGTCCCCCTTGATACGTCTAGTCTTGGGGGGTCGAGGTACTTCAAGATCACTATCTGAGCGGACTTCCAATTCAGAATCGAACTCTTTGTCTTCACTAGAAAAGGGGCTCTCTTTTGGTGGTCATAGCTCAAAAGGTTAGTATGTTCGCAGTAGTGGTGCGTCACTTGGCAGGGCTAGGCCTACCTACTCGTAGTCAATTGCACCTGTGTGCTCCAACCAAGTTTGATTAAAATCCTTGTGTCGGACTCCTTTCACCACTCTAAGGGCACTCTACTTGCATGGTTTGGGGTCTACTCATATTTGTTCAATCATACATCTTCCAGTGTCGTATTTTAGGGTATCGATTTCCCTTTTGCTCTCATCATTGAAGCAACAATAGTCCTTATATTTGTCCTCATAGTTGTCTTCGTCCAGTTGCTCATCATTCTCCAGGTTCTAACATATGTCTTATTGCTAGTCCAGGAATAAGGACCAATTATACCTTAAGTTTAAATCGTGCACTTTGGACCATCCCCATTCAAGTTTGTCTAAGAGATCTTGGAGTGGCTTAAGATTCGTTGTTGGATTGCCAACCAACTTGTCGGTCAAGTACCCCATGACCTCCAAGAGCTCTCGTCTATTGTTCGGGACTTGGAATGCAACAGGGTTGGTTCTTCCATGTAGGCTTCCAATCATCATGTAGACTGGCACTAAGGGTGTGTCCTTGGGCTCGCCAGTTGCCTTGACTGCTTGTTCGTACTCCTCTGTGTCTGAGAATGACAGGTCAATGGTAACAAGAACATGCATCCAATCTCGTTCATCCTCAGGGCACGGGATATACTTGATAAGAGCCCCATAGGATCACCTAATTTGGCCATCACCCTTCAACATGGTGGAGTTGGCACCTAGGTCAACCGACATAATTTTCCAAGTGTCCATCTCTACTCTCATAGCCTCCATTCGATTGCCTAAGAAGATGAGACCGTTGCCCTAGTCCTTTATAGCTATCACGTTACTCATCCATGGTCGACCTAGAAGGATGTCGTAATCCACTCCCTTCATGACTATGAAGTCAACAGAGAATTGGATTCTCGTGATCTTCACTGGCCAATTTTTCAACACTCCAAACAGTTTCTCTTTCATTTCGTTAGCCACTGTGATGTTGAACCTAGCAGTCTTGACCAGTGGGTTACCCTAAGTTTGGAGTACCACATGGCTTATCACACTCACTCCTGCCCCTGTGTCCACGATCCCCTTTCTAGTGACGTCCCCCAGTACTAAGACTAGCAGGACTATATGCATTTTTGTGTCTTTCGAAAAGGCATTAGCGTGCAAGGATTTAGGCATGGAGTGCAGCGTCACACTCGGTATTTGATTTTCTGCATGGTGCTCAAGCAAGTCTATGGTAATTGGCTCATTTGGTTCTTCAACCCACTGTTTCAGCTCTAGCCATAGCATTTGATACTGCCTAACTAGGTGGCCTAAGCTTAGAGTTACAAGGGTGGTCACTAGCGTATTGAGGAGGTTGCTAGTCACTTGCCTCTTTCCTAAGTCTGCGGTTCTTGGCCAATGGCCCTGACTAGTTTGCTGGCCCAGAGCATTTAGACTTTGTCTAGGCGTCCTAGCTTGTGGTGCCATCACCTCCCTTGATCTTGGTTGTGGGAGAGAGATTGGCGTGCTTATGCTTGAGAGATCATCAATCTCATCTTCTAGTATAGGCTCAGTATCCTTTAGGTGCTCGTGGGCCTCCTTCACTCACTCTTTCACCTTCTTGATGGCTTCAAGTTGCGCTTCAAGCTGGGGTACTCCCCAACCTTAGCACTTCCCTTTTCAGTCGTCCTTGGGGCCAACATTTCATCCTCTGTGTCAATGACTTTCCTTCCAACCAGCAGTGTTGTGGCACTTTTAGTTTTGAGGGTGACCTTAGCATGTGGTCTTTTCTTCCTTCATCTCTGGCTCTTCTTTCCAACTGAGGTTGCGTCAAGGTTGCTAGGGCCTAGCAATGATATGCCAGCCTACTTCTTTTGCGCGTGGGTCATGACATGCAACGGGATAGGTGTGGCCTCCCCATCGAGTGTCTCGACATCAAGCAATCCTAATTAAACTGATGGCTCATTTCTTGGCCTCCACCTAGGGCAATGGACAAAGAGATAAGTGATTCCACACTTAGTGCATCTCAGGTCAACCTTATCTCTATTTTCTTGCTCCCTCTCAAGGTAGTGCAAAGAAATGTGTCCTCGGTGACTACAAGTCCAACACCCAATTGGCTGTTGGGTCTGTGCTCCTAGGCATCTGCCTCTCCCCCTACCTAATGTCATCATAGATACTAGTCGGTAGTCCATAAGGACTGCGTTGCCTTCCTCATTATATGACACGTATGGGTTGCTCATCTCTTCTAGGCTCATCCACATAGTGGACTGGAGTATCATTTGTTGGGTGGGTCACGTAGGGTCCAGGTGGTCTAGGGATACATGTGGGATTTGTTTCCGTCCTAGGGATGGGAGGCTTAACATCATTAGATCTCAAGGGAGCCAATGGGGCTCCCTTCCAAAGAAGTTTGGTGGCCTGTTCACAAGGTAGGGTTGACCGTAAGGATGTAGGTATGGGAGTCTCTGAGGTAGTCTACAATGCATGGCATCATGGCCGAACCTATCACAATTAGTGCAAGGTCATGACCTAGGGTCCTGGCACTCGGCTATAGCAAGTGGCTCCCTCCACAATGTATGCATTGGACATGTGGGCGCATTGGTTGTCTCATCATCTCCTACAATTTGGTTATGTCCATCCTAATATTTGCTAGCTCTTGTCCTGAATCAGTGTCCTTCCCTTTGTCCTGCGTGCTTGGGCCTGCTCTCTCACTCGGCATTGAGGCCCTGTCAAAACTCGTGGTATTGGACTCTTCTCGATTCAAGCCTTTGGAGCTTCTTTCCTTGAGCTAGTCATCCACTCTAATAGCTTCCTCAAAGACCCCTGCCAAAGCATCTTGCTGCAAGCTCGAGTTGCCAGCCAAGGCTTTGTAGAGCTCTTCACTTTGTATTCCGCTGATGAATACCATTTGGATATGGCTCTTTCAGTTGATCTCTCACCCATTGGGGTTCTCTTGAAGAGGCTCCTCACATGGGTTACATAATCTCTCGAATATCCTCTTTCTCTCTTTGCTTGAAATTCATGAGTCGCACTAGCAGGTTATCGGAGTACCCAGGTTTGGAAAATCTCTTTATGAAGATATTTTTCAAGACATTGAAATTGGCACACTCTGCGGCATCCAAACTCATGTACCAAGTCCGGCCCTTGTCACCTACGTACACTTCGAAAGCTTGGGAGCATTGAGTAGGACTGATAAGGCCGTTGGCCTCATAGACTTGCTTGAACTATTCCACAAAGTTGTATGGGTCTTGGTATTTGTCCCAGCCGCTTCACCACCACCATAAGAATTTTTGATTGGCTCTTAAAGCCTTGGTTAACCCCTAACTCTTCTAGCAGTGATGTTGCTAATGCTACAACACATTGCTCTGCTACCGTGTTATCTAGAAATTGCTTCATCAGAAGCTTGCTCAGTGTGAGGTCTCCCTCTAGCGCTCTCTTGCTCTCCGATTGATTTCTACTTGCTAGGGCTAGCACTCTCTGGATCTCTTGCATTTCCATGCTCTGGCACAAGCTCCTAGTTTACTTATCCTAGTTGTATGCGGCTAGGCCTTGCAAAGCTTTGCGTGCCACCTTCCTCTCCTCCTCAAGATCTGCTATGAAGTCCTCTATAGCTCTACCACGATATTCTAGCTAAGTTTGAGCATCATATCTGCTTACTAACTGATGGACAGCCTCAGGAAAGTCTCCTAAATTAAGCTTCTCATTGCTTCTACAGCATGAGCTGCCCTCTCCCATGTCTAGGACTTCATATTCTGCCAAGTTGTTGATCAAGTCGATAAGGCCAGGTAGATCCACTTCCACGATAGTACTTGTTCTTGTTGCGTTTGGCTTTTTGGCTGTGTTTCTTCACTTGGGCCTACCTTTGGGGATTCGATCACCCTTCTATATCTTTGGGTCTTCTCTTATTGGTGGGTTCCTTCAAGTTCTTAAGTCTGGGTGAGTTCCTTGTTAATTACAACCGGTCCTCAATTTACCCTTACTCTGTGCATGTGTGTGTGTGTGTGTGTTCTTTTCTGTGCAGTGTGCAAAATTAGGCTTTTATCTCTTTTCAAATGTGCTTTGAGGGTTGCAAATCAGAGTGAGTGAGAAAACAAAGTGTTTGGATGGCTCTAGCACTCTCATTGTGGGTTTACCCTAATAGGCTTGTACGCTCGATTTCTGGCCATCTTCGCTGGTTCATAGGATCCTCTTCTATGCCCTCGACTCAGTCACAATTCATTAGTCCTCTAAGACTCTGCTTGATGTTAAAAAATTATGGGCAAAATCATACTCGGCCCAACAAGTTCGAATTGCAGGGGCCGAGTGTAATTCAGACAAGCCAAGTGACTAATTCGGACGGTCGAGTCTGGATCCCGAGTATCTGAATGTGTATGGGCCAAATTTGGACGGGCCCAAGCGCAAGTTGGTACGAGTGGATGATTCGAACACCGAGCAGTGGCTGTCCGAGTCAAGTGGGCCAAGGGCCCGAATTTCCACGAGTTCGAGAGTCGAGTGGGCTAAATGGCCGAATTTCCACGTGTTCGTGTCAAGTGGCCGAATACAAGAAGGCCGAGTGCCGATTCTGGTGTAAATTCGGGCCGAACACAGCATGTTTTTCCCAAACCAACGAAAAATTCATCACACCGAGCAATTGTGGGATTCCCACTAGTTGAGCACCTCTAGATCCTCAAACTTGTGCGACACGATTGAAGCGGATCCACGCAATGGAGCTCACTCACTCGCTCACACACACACACTCCCTCTCAAACAACTAGGGTTTCAAATGAGCTCCCCCTTGGACTCCTGGCTATTAAACCCCTCCTTCACAAGGTTCTTGCCACTCCTACTCCCTCGCTTATCGACCTTAACCCGGGGGTTCAACACTCATTCTTTTCATTTTTCCCAGATCTGTGCCCTGTTTGGCTTGTTTTACAACATCAAACCCTATGCTTTTCCAACAGATCTCTTAACCTTAACCTACTCTAAATGCAACAAGAATCAAAAGCCAAGTACTAGGATGATTTCTCCTACTCAACTAATCATTAAAAATCAAAAATACTTGTAGCACAGATTAAAAATCCAAAACCTCCTATCTATCTCAAGCTCCAGTTTGGGGATGAAACCCTTACTTCAATGCTCGATTTGAAGCGCGCAAGCACTCAAGCTTGAATCTATTGGTCCCAGCAATGAAACCAAAATGTAGAGGCTCCAACCGCCAAGAGCCACGTACCTCTTATTGTTCAAGTGTTTCAAGCGATCACTAATGGCTATCTCTCACATAGCCGACACGCTATCCCTCTCTACGAGTGTAGTGAGCTCACCTTAATGATCAATTGAGTTACTTCCTCTCTCAAACACTCCGATAGCTCCACGATTCGTGATGCACGCTCAAACATCCTCAAGCCTCTTCCTTCAAGCTCCATCCTCCATAGCCACGCGCAAGATGAGAGAAGAGAAGAGAAGAAGAGGAAGAGAGGAGATGGTGGAGGGCTTCAACTCCAAGATCTCTCACCCTCACACACTCTCTCCCTCACTCACTCTCACTTCCTTCCTCAAGCACTCACAAGCAAGAAAGAGAAGAGAAGAGAAGAAGAGAAGAAGAAGAGTCCACTTTGCCACACACCAAAGAATGATCTCTCATTCACTTTTTGAACTTTATATACAAAAACCTCTTTTCCTTGGGTGGTCATCCCCTTTTTACATGGCCGGCCATGGCCTAGGCCCTTTTCTCCATTGTTCTCCTATCTTTCTAGCTTCCTTCCTACCACCCATCTTCCTTTACAATTTGCATGGGGCTTTACAAAGGTTTTGGCTGCCCCTTTATATTTAAAGGTGTGCCTTCTTTCTTTTGGCTTCTTGTGGCTTTCATGGTTGCGTCTTGTACTCCTGGTAGTTGTTCCCATGCTTTTAGATTCCTTCTGGGCCCACTCTCTTGTAGGGAGCACTTTCCTTTTTTTTGCCTTGCACTTTTTCTCTTGATGCCTTTGACCTTGCGCTTTTCCTCTTGATACCTTGTTTTCCACTTCCTTCGCTTTGAAGTAAATAGTAGCCCTCAGTTTGACGACCACCCCCTTTTTTTCTTTTCTAACGTTAGTTTTTTTAAACATTAGTTAGTTAGTTAGTTGTTAGTTTTTCTTTAGTTAGTAAGGTTAGTTATTAGTTATTAGCCTGACCTTACTTATTAACTTAAACTTACTAACTTACTTACTTATTAAATTTACTAACTAACTTATTATCTTACTAACTTATTACTAACTAATTGATTACAAACTAACTAACTAACTTTATATTTTGCAAAAATATAACATTCTCCTCCCCTTAGAGAAATTGGGATGTCCTCATCTTGAGAGAAACTATGGGTATTGTTGATAAAGAATATTCTCATCTATGCATGTATCATCTTCTTCAGTATAATCCTTCCACTTTACAAGGTATTCTCCAAGGGTTCTACTCCTCAATTTATCTCCCTTACATCAATTATTCTGTCAAGTTGTATCTCAAGGGCTCCTTGGCTAGGTATTACAACTTTTTGATCATCAAGGATATGGTTAGGGTTAGCTGTATATGTTCTCAATAAGCTAACATTAAATACATTGTGGATTTTTAGATTCTCAAGGAGTTGTATCTAGTAAGTGCTTGGCCCTAAGCACTTGAGAACCTTATAGGGTCCACAATATCTTGGACTTAGCTTCTTAAATTCTCCTAAAGACAAAAGACTCTTCTTTTGGATGGACATAGACAAAGATCATGTCTCCTTCTTTGAAGATTCATTCTTGCCCTTTCAAGTCAGCATATGCCTTTTGTTGGTCCTTGGTAGCTTGAATATCTTGTTTGATAATCTTGATTTGATCGTCCATTTCTTTTAACATTTTTCTTGAAGCTTCTACCCTTAGAGTAGGATCAGAAAAATTAAGTGGCATACATTAATCTTGACCATATAGTTCCTAAAATGGGGTCATCTAAATACTTCGATGATAGGAGGCATTATAAGAAAATTCCACCAAGGATAGATATTGAATCCACCTTTTAGGTTCCTTGCTGCAATATGCATAGTCTCATTCTAAAATAAACAAGTCCTTTGTCTTCATCTGTAGAGAATTCTTGATACTTAGTCTTGAATTTGGGATCTTGCTCCTTATTCTAAACTTTCCAAAATAATTGTTGATAGTCTAGGTCCTTATTTGCTACATCCTTAGTCAACTCGATGATAGGATTACTTGACATTGATACCATTGTAGCTAGAGTTTCTGCCTAGATGGTTCTTTAGTGATAAGAGCATTGAGGAAGGCTTTACAACTAAGGGAATCTGCTACTACATTTTCTTTACTAAGTCTAAACTTAATTTCAAAGTTATACTCCTGCAAAATGTTGATCCATCATCATTGTCTCATATTAAGATTAGGCTGAGTAAAAATCCACTTAAAACTTTTATGATTTGTACTAAGGAAAACTTATTTCCAAGCAAGTAATGTCTCCATAATTTGAGAGAGTGAATTACAACTAACAACTCCAGGTTGTGAGTAGCATATCTCTTTTCATGGGCTTTCAACTTTCTCGAAGAGTAAGCTATAAGATGACCTTCTTGCAAGAATTAGTACGCATCCCAATGCAAGAGAGTTGGCATCTATGATAACTTTAAATTCATTGCTTAAGCTAGGTAGCCTTAAGATAGGAGTAGTTTATCAAACTATGCTTTAGTTGCTCAAAGCTAGATTGTTCAACTGGCATCTAGATAATGGCAACTTGCTTTTTGAGTAGGTCTACAAGAGATTCCGCGATTTGGGCATAGTTTCTGATTCATATCATATACCATCCTATTCAACCTAGAGAACTTATCACTTCCTTGATAGTGGTTGGGGGTGGCCAATCTTGAACATCTTTAATCTTGGCAAGATCTAGTGATATACCTTCAATAGACACTATGAATCTAAAGTATTCAATCTTCCTTTTGAATTCAAGGCACTCTTCTTCTTCTTGGCATACAATTTGTGTGTTCTCATTATCTCTAGGACAATGCAAAAATGTGGTTCATGATCTTCTTCCTCCTTAGAATAAGTTAGGATGTCATCAAAGAATACAAGAACAAAATCATCAAGATGAGGTTTGCAAATGTCCTGCATTAACCTGTTGAAGGTGGCTGGGGCATTTGTCAACCCAAATGACATCACAATGAATTTGAAATGACTGTATCTTGTGCTGAAGTTGGTTTTAGGAATATATTTATTCTTGATTCTAATTTGATAATATCATGACCAAAGATCGATCTTAGAAAAGATCCTTGCTCCTTGTAGATGATCAAGAAGCTCGTCTATCCTCGGGATTGGGTACTTATTCTTCATTGTTAGCCCTTGCTAGTCGATAAAAAGACAAAGAGTTCCACATTTTTTCTTTTGGAATAATACTAGGGCTTCCCATGGTGAACTACTTGGCCGAATATAGCCTTGTTCTAGTAGTTTTTTTTTTTTGAGTTGCTCTTTTAGTTTGATGGCTTTGTAAGGTCTTTTTGCAACTAGAGCGGCTCCTGGAATAATTTTGATCTCATGATCAACTTCTCTTTTTGGAGGTTACTGAGTTAGCTCTTCAGGAAATACATTGGTGTATTCTTTTAAAGAAGATGGCTATTTGACCATCTTGATTTACCTTGTTAAGCTTGATCAAGTAAACATGTAATCCTTTCTTCATGACTTTCACAATTCGAGAAGCTTTTGCTAATTGAACTTTAGGTTTTTTTGTTTCACCTTGTGTAGTTGCTATTTCACTGTTCAAACCTTGAAATGTGACTTG
This sequence comes from Lygodium microphyllum, assembly GCF_053477565.2. Lineage (NCBI taxonomy): Eukaryota > Viridiplantae > Streptophyta > Polypodiopsida > Schizaeales > Lygodiaceae > Lygodium > Lygodium microphyllum. The sequence continues at coordinate 109,697,462 of NC_141153.1, forward strand.
ACCTTTTCCACAATGGATATGAGCATCATTGGGAATCAATCAATCCATTCCTAGTAAACATTCATAAGCTCTTAAGTTCATTACTCTAAACATCATACTTGAAAGGTTTCCTCCTAAGTTAAACTCTGCCTTGGCAATTTGATGTGTAGAAAGTACTTCCTTTCCATTTGCTAATTCCACAAGTAGTTTTGATGCATTTACTATATCTATTCCTAACTTCTTAGCACACTTGGGTGAAATAAATGAGTGTGTACTTCCACAGTCAATCAAAACTTTAAATGATTTACATCGGTGACTAGCTGGTGTCTGTATTATCGAATATTGATGATTTGGACCCTTCTTGTGGAATGCAACATGAACAATTAATTTTTCAATATCTTCTTCCATAGTAGGGTTTTCCTCCTTATTAATCTCTTTAAGGGTAATATTTGACATTCTTCCTCTTGCCATAGCTATTTGACCACGGCCTTGTGCAGGTATTCCTTGACCTCAAAATTGGCCTTCGTGATGGTTTCCACCAAGCTTTGGACAATCTCTCCTGAAATGTCTTGGCTCATTATAGTGAAAGAATCTAAGACCATTTTTGTTTTCTTGGGTAAGAACAAAATTTCCAAATCCATTGGATTTTTCCTTTTTCTTTTGACCTTGGTGGCATTGAACTTGGGTTCTTTTTGCTTCACCTTTGAATCCTCCTTTGTTTTTGGTTATTGTAGCTCTAGAACTTATTATTTTTAGGTTTTGATTGTACTTCTTACATGTTGAGATGAAAAGCTCAACACATGCGGACATTAATGATGGATCGCCTGGTTAGATAGGTCCACACATCTATACTTAGCACGTCGGTGGTCATTATGACTCTCACATGGCCACTGACTCATTGCTTATTATATTCAGATTGTTACACCTATTTATAGCTGGCATAGTTATAGCGCCAGTTGACTAGTGTAATTGGTTATGCATTGTTTGACTTAGTAGGCCACTTTCCTTTATGCTGTATCTTATCTATACTTTGTGTACATTGTAAAGTGTGTGGAAGAAGAAGAAGAAACCAGCAAGAAAACGTTTTGGCCTCCATCTCTCTTCTTGTCTCTTAAGTGAGCTTCTCCTTGTGCATTCTGTGTGTGTTCGGCGCAGCATCTTGAGCAAGTCCCCCCTCCACATGATTCTTGACATGGTATCAGAGCCGCGCCACTGAGAGAGGCTGATTTCAAAGGCTGAAGTGAAGGAGAAGAAGCAAGGTTTAAGAAAGCAAGCCACGGTTAAGAAGCTCTCCCATTCTTCCACTCTTTCTCTTGGACAGTGCTGCCTGTGGAGGCACCAGAAGCAAGGCAGAGCAAAAATCTCAGATTGCAGTGAGATTTGGTGTGCACAAAGAGTGCTGTGTATTCTGCAAATTAGCCCTTTAGGACTATCCCGTTGCTATTTTGGCCATCCGAGGTCATTTCAGGCCCCGTTTGAGAGCCGCAAGGTTGCGGACAACAATTCGAGATACCTTGCAATTTTAGCTGTGTCTGTCGTATACAGGTACACAGGTTACAGATTTCAAATCTGTAAGTTCAAAGGTATTTAACAGCAAATAAACACAAGGTTTATCTATAAACTAGTTGCAGATTGCATGTATTGTTGAGCAGACAGTGAAAAATGCTATCTGGTGTATTGTTGTGCACTACAGGTCGAGGATTGTAGAAGATTTGCTTGCTCTTTGGTATTAGTTTTGTGATAATGGTAGAGAACAGTGGAAACCCCATCATTGAGAAGCTCGACAAGAACAACTGTCTTTCATGGAAGTTCCGTGTCACGAACTTCCTTATTGGAAAAGGCCTCTACGAGTTTGTGTCAGGTGAAGAAAAGGAGTCGGAGGTGAGTGATCCTCCAATTGCAGAAGAGACAAAGGCACGGAAGGAATGGAATGCAAAAGACAAAAATGTCATGTATTGGTTGTCTGCAATAATTGACAATAATACGCTAGGACATATTAGAAATGCAGAGAATTCATATGCAGCTTGGACCATACTTGAAAGTATGTTTTCCCTAAATACAAAGGCACGAAAGATTTAACTCAAGCAAGAGTTGAATACATTGAAGAAAGACAAGATGTCTATCAATGAGTATGCACTGAAGGTAAGAAGCATTGCAGATGCCTTGGCAGCGATTGATGCAATGCCCGATGATGATGATTTGGTGTCGTCTACCTTGGGTGGACTTAACAATGAAAAGGCTTGGAAGTCTTTTGTAACTTCTGTATATGTCAGAAAGCCATTTCCAGATTTCGATGAGTTGGTCTCCCTTATGATCATTGAAGAGATCAACATGCAGAGTGAGACATATGAAAGAAGTGGTGAACAGGTCCAAGCTTTCTACTCCTTTTCAAGAAGGGGACATGGCAGGTTCTCTTCAAGATGTCGTGGTACAAGACGTGGTAGTGACAACTAGCAAAACAGATTGAATCAGCAATTTGGTAATATGCAGGTTTCAGGAGGTCGTGGTAACTTTAGAGGCAGGGGGAGCTTTAGAGGAAGAGGTGGATGGCAGAACAGAGGTTCTAACAACTCTGGTATTGTGTGTCACTACTGTGGCAAAATAGGTCATATTGCAGCCCAATGTTATGCTAAGAAAGATGATATTTGCAGTGGTAAATTGCAGCAAGGAAACTATGCATCGTCTTCACGACAGAATGAAGACAAAAATGAACGTCTGTTTATTATGCAGCATATGCTGAATGCTATTACAGGAAAGGGAACACATGATGATGTTTGGTATGTTGATTCAGGTGCATCCAATCATATGACCAACCATGCAAAATGGTTTGGAGAGATGCAGGATTTGCAAAATGTAGGTTATGTGCAGACGGGTGATGATTCATACCACCCAATTTCACACATTGGAAAAGTTCCCTTGTCCTTGCATGATGATAAGACAAAGAGTCTTTCAGATGTATTACATGTGCCATCTATTACAAAGAACTTGGTGTCAGTCAGTCAGATGGTAGAGCAAGAGCTGCAATTCAGATTTAATGCAAAGGGCTTCTTTGTAGAAGATTTCAATGACAAGTGTAGGTTAGTTGCAAAGGGAAGTAGAGTTGGATGTATGTTTACTCTGGATGCTCGAATTCCTACTATGAATGTTGCTATGTATGCTAAAGGAAAAGATGTTGTTGCAGATATTTAAATTTGGCACAAATGCATTGGACATGTAAATGTACAAAGGTTGAAATTAATGTAGTCCAAAGGGTTGGTTACAGGTTTACCTACATTTAGAGTTGCAGAATTTCATAAGGTATGCGAAGCATATCAGTTTGGTAAGCAAGCAAGACAACCCTTTTCACATGACAGAGATGTAAGCAGAAATATCCTTGAGGCTGTGCATACAGATATTTGGGGTGATTGTGTGGTCAAATACCACTTTCGTCAGTTTTGTAGATTTGCCCTTGTGAGGCTGAAGCTGTGTGTTTTGCAGTGACAGAATTTTTTGCAGTGTTCTGTAATGGCGTCTGATTCTCTTTCACAGATTGTCACTGAAAAGCTTGATAAGAACAACTTCCAAGCATGGAAGTTTAGAATGACGAATTTTCTTATGGGAAAAGGATATTGGGAATTCATTGCAGGAAACGAAGAAGAACCAGTTCTTCCTTATGTTCCCAATCAACAACAAATGCAGCCATTTAAAGGATGGCATGAGAGAGCCAGAAAAGTTATGTACTGGCTATCTATCAGTATTTCAGACTCTATGATTGTGCATATTCAGGATGCAATTATACCAAAGGAGGCATGGGATACTTTGTCAAAAATGTATAGCACAAATACGCAAGCTAGGAAAATGCAGCTCAAGCAAGAGTTGCACAATGTGCAAAGAGAAAGTATGAGCATCAATGACTACCACATGAAGGTGAAGAATATTGCAGATGCACTTGCTTCTATTAGGTTGCCAGTGGAAGATGATGATTTAGTTTCTGTGACCTTGAATGGTCTAGGAAAGGATTATGCATAGTTTCGAACATCGATTTCCGTCCGTGAAAGATTTCTTGATTTTAAGGAATTGATTGCTCTTCTAATTTCTGAGGAGCAGAGAAATGGTGGTGCATCTTCTTCAGGAGGAACTTCAAAAGAAGCTGTCTTCTACTCAAATGCTGGAAGAGGTAGAGGCAGAGATAGAGGAGGCCGATCTGAAGGCCATGGTAGAAATCAAAATATCCAGCAAACTCAAGAAAACCAGTCCTATGGAGGAGGACATGGTAACTCTAGAGGCAGGGGAGCCAAAGAGGTCGTGGTGGATGGCAAAGAGGCCAAAATGCAAACTGCAATGTTGAATGCTACTACTATGGTAAAATGGGTCATATGGCTAAAGACTGCTATAAAAAGCAGAATGACATCATGAATGGAAAATTGCAACAAGGGAATTATGCATCTTCTAGTAGACAGGGTGAACAGAAATGAGCATTTTTTTATGGTGCAGCACATGACCAATTCTGTGACAAGTGCAGAAGAAAGCAACGATGTGTGGTATGTTGACTCAGGTGCATCAAACCACATGACAAGTCATACAGAATGGATGTAGGATGCAAGGAAAATGGAAAAACTAGGATTTGTGGAGACTGGTGATGATACTGCACATCCTATTATGCAGATTGAAAAAATTCCTTTGTCTATGCAGGATGGGAAAAAGAAATACCTGTTGGATGTATTTCATGTCCCGAATATCACCAAGAACTTGGTTTCTATTGGTCAAATGGTTGAGCACGGCTTGCACGTTAGATTTAATTCTCATGGATGCTTTGTTGAGGATATGAAAAATAAAGGTCGTTTGATAGCAAAAGGAAAGAAGAAGGGCAGAATGTTTACGTTGGATGCAGACATGCCTGAATTGAGTGCAACAATGTTTGCACATGGGACCGGTGTAGTTGCAGATATTGATATCTGGCATAAACGCATTGGTCATGTTAATGTACAGTGACTTAAATCAATGCAAGCCCAAAATATTGTTGCAGGATTGCCTAAATTCAAGGTTGCAGAAATGCATAAGGTATGTGAAGCCTGTCAATTTGGAAAATAGGCAAGGAAACCATTTCCTAGACATGTTCAAGAGAGTAAGAAGCCATTGGAATTAATCCACTCTGATGTGTGGACTACTAAAGCTGTATCTATTGGAGGCTGTCATTATTTTGTCACTTTTATTGATGACTATAGCAGAAAAGTTTCGGTGTATTTTATGAAAAAGAAAAGTGAAGTGTTTGGGCATTTCAAAACTCTTAAAGCTATGGTTGAAAAAGAAATAGGCCTGCAAATAAAATTCCTAAGGTTAGATGGAGGGGGAGAGTACCTCTCAAATGAGTTTGCAAGGTTCCTGCAGGAGCATGGCATAAAGCAGCAATATTCATGCAGTCATACCCCACAACAAAATGGAATTGCAGAAAGGAAAAATAGGCATATTGGAGAGGTATCTCGTGCCATGCTCAATGAAAAAGACTTGCCAGATTTTTACTGGGCTAAAGCAGTTGCTACAGCAGTCTACATAATGAACAGGACTCCCACTGCAGCAATACATGGGATGACTCCAGAGGAGAGGTATACTGGTAGGAAACCAGATATTTCTAATTTGAAGATTTTTGGTTGCATTGCCTATGTTCATGTGCCAGATGAGTTGAGATCCAAGTTGGATCCAAAATCTGAGAAGTGCATCTTTATTGGTTACTCTCTGTATAGCAGAAAGGGTATAGATGCTATAACCCTTCTACTCGTAAGTTTACAGTGAGCAGAGATGTTGTTTTTGATGAGATGAGTAGCTGGTATAAACCAGTAAATGTGATTGATGATGTAGATGCACAAAATGGTAATGCTGCACAGAATTCACAGTAGCAGTCACAAAATAATAGTGGACCTAGAGTGTCCTCTAGCAGTGGTTCACATTCTTCACCATGGACAAGCAGATTGAGATCAGGAGAATCTCCTCAAAACAATACAGATAGTGGTATGCAGGTTTCACAAAAAGGAAAAGAGAAGGTAGATCAACCCATGTTTGATGTGAATGTAGGTCACTCTTATGTGGATGGTGAATCTAGTGGCTCAGAACATAGCATTGATGATGAGTTAGGTATTCCTTATATTGTTACACCTGGAGTAAGGAAGACCAGGGATGTTTTGAGAGCACCTGAGAGTGAACCTACTTTGCACAGGTCTATCAGAGCTAGGTATCCTATGGATAGGCTGAAATATGATGGATTTATAGCCATTCACTATGCCTATATAGTCAAAGTGATACAGGAACCAGAACCCACTTCTTTTGAGCAAGCCATGGGAAAAGAAAAATGGGAGAAAGCTATGGATGAAGAAATGGATGCCTTGGAAGCAAATGCTACATGGGAATTGGTACCTTTGCCTAAAGATAAGAATGCAATTGGTTGTAAGTGGGTTTATAAGGTGAAGCACAATGCAGATGGTTTTGTGAATAGATACAAGGCAAGATTAGTAGTCAAGGGGTATGCACAAACATATGGCATTGATTATGAAGAAACATTCAATCAGGTTGCAAGGATGGCAACCATAAGAGCAGTCATTGCTATGGCTGCATCAAAGGGATAGTATTTACATCAAATGGATGTAAAGAATGCCTTCTTGCATGGTGATTTGCAAGAAGAGGTCTATATGGAGCAGCCACCAGGTTATGTGCATGCTGTTCATCCTGAGTTTGTTTGCAGGTTGAAGAAAGCCTTGTATGGCTTGAAGCAAGCACCTAGAGCATGGTCTGACAAGAAAGGAGAGTATCTTGTCACTATTGGCTTTCAGATTTCCAAGGCAGATTTCTCACTTTATGTGAGAAAAATAGAGAAAGGTATTATGCTACTTGTCATTTATGTTGATGATTTGATTATGACAGGTGATAGTGATGAAGATATCCTTCATGTGAAAATGCTATTGAAACAGAAGTTTGAGATGAAGGATTTGGGAGAGCTGCGTTATTTCTTGGGCATTGAGGTGATTAGATCACCAAGTGGGATATGGCTCTTGCAAAGGCAGTATGGATTGGACATGCTGTCCAAATATGGGATGACAGGCTGTAAGCCTATATCAGTTCCTTTGGAGCAGAATGTGAAGCTGAGCGCAGATGCAAGTGAGCTTCTCGAAGACCCTACTATGTACAGACGCATAGTAAAAAGTTTGATTTATATGACTATTACCAGGCCTGATTTGAGCTATGCTGTTGGATTGGTAAGCCAGTTTATGCAAGCTCCAAGGAAACCGCATTTGGATGTGGCTAGACGCATACTCAGGTATGTGAAGTCCACATTGCAGTATGGACTATTTTATGAGACTGGGGTTCAGATACAGTTGCATGGATACATTGATGCTGATTGGGCTGGTAGTATTTCTGATAGACGATCTACTAGTGGATATGTGTTCTCTTTTGGGAGTGCTGCAGTCACTTGGAGCAGCAAGAAACAGCCTACAGTTGCCTTGTCGAGCACAGAGGCTAAGTACAGGGGTGCAGCAATGGCTACATGTGAGGTAGCTTGGTTGCATAAGCTACTTTATGATATGCATTAGCCTACAGATGGGCCAGTTGTCATTTATTGTGACAACATGAGCAGTATACACTTGGCAAATAACCCAATCTATCATGCTGGAACAAAGCACATTGAGGTGCATTATCACTATGTGCGGGAGACAGTTTTACTAGGTCTTATTGATCTAGTTTATGTCAGCACAGAGGATCAGGTAGCTGACATATTCATGAAGGCATTGGGCGCAGAGAAGCTGCGCAAGTTCAGAGACCTGCTTGGTGTGCAAGAATTGGGATTGAGCTCGAGGGGGAGTGTTGAGATATCGAGCTCCACTCGTGATATGCCAGGGTGACCGTTGTGCATTTATGTCACCGACTTGTTAGCTGTAGATGCGGTTGGTACACTGCCCATGAATAATAGCTAGATAACAGCTATCCTTATCTACTCTAGTTCGTGGCTCAGTTAGTATGCCACCTTAGTTAGTTGAGTTTGGTTTGAGACCCATATATAGGGTTCTTCTATTTCTCTGTACTAGAGTTCTTTTGGCTTACACAACTAAGAAGAGGAAAAACTGTTTTCAGCCTCCACCTTTGTGTGTATTCCCCCATTGTGTAAGTGAGAAAGGTACAAGTGAGACTCCTTCCTTCTCTCCCACAATCTTGACAATCTAAGCATGACACTTTGATAAATCCTTTATATGAAGTAACTTAGATTCTGAGAGTAGATATCTAGGAATCTATATTTTTGAGGGAGATTGAAAAGTCCATCATTTTCATAGTTGCAGCCGGCTAGAGCGATATAGGACTTTTATTTTATCAGCTAGAAGAATCATTGATATGGGTTTAGTTTGATCTTCTTGCCCCTAGTATATAGGGTTGAGTTTACATTGGCTTCACAAAATAGATAGATCTCAACAACTTTAAGATCTTCCATCCATTTGACCCTTTTCACATTATTTTGAAGATAAGCTAGACAGTTTGCATCAATATAGCAGTATCCTCTGTTAATCATCAATTGTCTTTCACAATATAGAGATGAGGGGTTGTACAAATGATCTAATATCTGCATCATTTGATTCCTCCAGGCAAGATTGAATGAATGAATAACTTCCATAAACATTACTCTCGAAAGATCAAGAATAGTTTCCAAGGTTCATTATTCTGCCATAATTCAAAAACATACATTAATGAAGAGAGTAAAACATGTCCTAGGTTGTATTTATAATCAAAAAATTAAAATCTTAAGCTTACATTAGGCTTAGTCCAATGCGCACCTTTTAGTAGTCCATCAGTAGATTTTTCAAATGATAACACCCGATGCTCCCTTGGAGTATCATGGGGGTCATGGGGTTTGTCACTTAGGCCCTACTGAGTCTATATCACAATAGAATATGTAACATTCCCACCATAACACTTCATATCAAGAAATGAATTTGGGCTTGATATGTTTTAAAAATTACTCATTGAGTTAAGTGACCGCACATAATTTTTTTGATATTGAGTCTTGCATTAAATCAATTTTGCAATTCGATATGAGAAGATGCCTCAATGTTCCTAGCCAACAAAAAGCAAAGATGCCTCGTAAATAATATTACAATGGCTTGATTTAAAAAAATTCCGCATTATATTTGATTTAGCATTTCCGATTCCATTTAATGTGACAAAGATCACATTGATTTCGTAACCACAAGACAAATTGCAAAAGCCTTAATCCGTAGACAAAGAACACACAAGAATGAGCATGATATTGAGTAAGTTAAGTATCAAAGAGTATGGCATGACTTTATAAACTAGATAAGTCATGAGGTAACTTGGCCAAAAACCACCAGATGAAGTCGTTTTGAAGAAAAAAAAAAGACATTTTTGAAAAAATAGGCCAAATTTCATGACTCTTTTACACATGGAGGGAGAGAAAGCATAAAATAATCATCCCCATTCCACCATCCAACAAGTAGGCAATCAAAATGCATTTTTTATAAAGCTTACTTGGCTTTGACAAATAGCCAAAAGAATGAGTCAATTACATGCTCCCCCTTATACCTATAAATACACCCCCTCTCCTTCACAAAGAAAGCAAGAAGAAGATCTCTTGATGGTGGAAAATTTTATCTACTTCTCTTATCCATTGAAGCTTTGAGCTTGAAAGAGGAAAATACTCCCCTTCTGTAATAAGAGAGGGGGATTTAATAATGGGAAAATACTAGCTACACTGGCTAGTATATAATGTGTTAGGGACTTGATTTTTCATTATCAGATTTTAATACAAGTCTCCTTTCATCTTCATCTCCTTCTCCAAGATCTCATGGCTTCTTTCTCTCTCTTTCTATCTTTCTCTCTCTTTTTCTAGTCTTTCTCTCTCCTTGTCACTCTCTCTTCTGCACCCTCTCTCTCCTCTCATTTTCTCTCTCCTGCCTCCATTACAAGTGGTATCAGAGCCCTAGTTCTGATCCATTTAGTCACTTTACATGCTCAGTTACCATCATTTTCAGTTTTAAAATCCAAGAAGCTTCAGGTACACAGTGATAGGCAGAAAAATGGAGGAGCACTGAAGAGCCATAGATCAAGGACCAAGAGGACAATAGTCAGGAGTATTGAAGCAAGATTGCAAGCTGGACATTTGGGGCAGCCATAGTCATAGACCATGACCTTCATTTTCTTCAAGTTTCCTTCAAGATTGGGTCCTGTGGCTTCAATATTGGACTCTTTACCGTCAATGGAGCTTGCTTACTCAATGGAAAGAGCTATGGAGCATGGGAAGGCATTATGGGGTGAGATTTTGGGGCATTCTTCTTCTATGATCTTCAAGGCATGCTGAGAACTACTGGAGTTCAACCTTTCATTTTCCCATTGAAGAATAAAGCTTTAAGACTCAATTCTTGGCTGAAAGTGTCATCATGGAGCTAATGGGAGTATTGGAGACTTATCATGGGGACATTGGCCCCACTGATTCTTAGCCGGCTTCACCCATTTAAGAGGTAATTGACTCTTGAGCTCTCTTCTAATTTCATCCTTTGCTGAGCCTAAGAAGCTTATTGTTGGAAGAGATTCAAATAGTCAATCATGCATTTTCTTCAAGATTTCAATGCTTACATGCTGCCAATTTAATTTCAGTCCTTTCTTAGGCTTCCTTGCATTTAAGATGATCCATTCCATGCTGGAAATTCTCATTACTATTTAATGATTGCCTCACCCTAACCTCTTGACTTGTGATGATTGCTTGAGCAAATATTGATCCCTAAAATCCATTGTAAATGAGGTGAGTTAGCAGTGAGTCACTGCTTGGTAAGCCCTCTCCTTATTCCCAAATAAGTTCCATGCACCTCATGAAAAGAATTACTTCCAAGCCACCCTGCATAGCATGCTAATTGCTTAAAAAATAAATGGCTGCCATGTATACTCCGGGTGAGGAAAACGCCCGATGCCAGACGAGGTGGCAAGATAAAAGAGGGGTGACCCCCCCTTGCCCCATCAAAGACCCTGAAGGGGTGCACAACCCGGCCCAGGGGGAACTTTGCCCACCTCCTAGTGATCCGGAGCCCAAAGCTGCTTGCAGGTGCAGCTACTCACTTGAAGAACTGAGATATTGACTTGGCACTAATGTATGGATGTATTACTGACTGCAAATGTATGGAAATTGTATTGAGGATGTATTTGCAGACATGGGAATACATATGCAATCAATGGCAGTGAATGCAATGCTTTAGATGTATGAGAGATGCCTATGCATGGGAAAATGGTGCTAAGAGATGCTTATGACATGCTCAGTTCTGGAATAAGGCTACAAACAGTGAAATTGGATGATTGGGCAATGCATTATGCCATGTGGGATGACCCTTCAGTCATGCATTGACAAGATAATCCATTGTAACCCCTTTCTTAACTCTCACAAGGTGCTGTAAGCAGTTTGTTGCATTTACAGGGGTAAACCTACTCCCAGGAACTTAGGTGCAAGTCTTGCAGAGTGCCCACAAGTCCTATTAAGGGCTTGGATCAGTTTTGGAACTCTATTAGGACTCCACAATATACTTACAGGTCAAAACACTCCTACAGGTGTAGACAGGCTGCTGGACTGCACAATACAACAGTACTTTTCCTATTACAAAGTTTTCTGTCTAAAATCTGGGAGTGCATGCTTATGCTCAGTTTGAAGAGGCATCCTTGGCTCTGGTTTGAACAAAAAAGTAGGTCAATCGGAGCTTCCTAGCTCAAGTTACGGGCAAAATAGTGACATGTGGTCTAGCAGGACTACACCTAACAATGGCAAGGAATAAGGGAAAAACTAAGGCAAATGATGACCTACAAAAACAATTAAGGGATGCACGTGTCCCGAGGGCTGAAACTAACCCTGAGGTGGAAGATGAAGATTATTCTCATGGCATGGATAGCCTCAGTGCACTCACTAATACCCTCAGTTCACATGAGACAAGGCATGCTGAGAGACATAGAGAATTGATGAAGGCATTGGTCAAATGAAGACCACTATGGACACCCTTGCTGCCCAGATTACTAAGTGGATGGAATTCCAAATGAAAGGGAAGGAACATGAAGATAGATTGGGTATGCATGCTGAACGAGTGACAGCTCCACCAGTGAATGCAGCAAATATGAGCTCTCAAGGCATTTTGGGGAGAATGGGCATTCCTTATAGCACTTTTGAACAGGGAGAGTCTTCACATAGACAAGAGGAGCCCATGAACAATGCAATGAGGGAAAATTTTTAGTCATCACAAGGGCCCATGCCATCTATACAAGCTCAGCCATCTTTTGGTAGAAATTTCCATAACAATGGTTCATTTTTGGGTAGCCACATGGATCAGCCTCAGTTTGGATATGTGGGGCAGCCACCTAATCATGAAAGAGAGCTGAGAGACAAGATTTTCTTCTCAAAATTCAATGGTCAATCATCATCCCCAACTGAACTTGAAGAGTGGCTCTCCAAGCTTGAGGACTATTTTGACATCCTACCTCGTAATGATGACCAAAAGATTCATTTTGCAACGATCCACTTGGAAGGATTTGCACATACATGGTGGAGGTACATGAAAAGAGAAAATCAGCAAGTAAACTCATGGGAAGCATTCAAGGCACTCATGGTGCAAGTATTTGTCTCACCGATGGAGAAAGAAAAGCTTGCCCATCGATGGTATGGCCTTGAACAACGTGGTCTTGCTGTTAGAGAATATACAAATCAATTCCTCAACCTTACCATGTATATCGAGTCGATTAGTGATGATGCCAAGTTACACAAGTATGTGTATGGGATGGATCCCCAACTCTTGGCTGATGTTTCAGCTCAAGACCCATCGGATTTGTTCAAAGCTATTGAATTGGCTAAAAGGTACTCTTGTAAGTATCGTCGAGATGCTTCATTTCAGTATGGACAGCAAAGAGGGACATCTCAGCTAGTGTTTGGGCAGCAAAGAGGACACATGTAGTCATATTCTGGACATCAAAGAGGTGCTATAAGGCCAGGGAAGTTTGGGGCCAGTTATGGTGGTGGTAACATGTCATTCAACACTCCAAAAATCCCCACATACCCCACTTTTAATGCCTTAAGACCACAAGGAAATTTAAGGACAACAAACAGCCCAAGAATGGATAATAGGCAAGGGGACAACAGAAATAAAAATGCTTCAACCTTTGGTAGTCCAAGATCCATTCCCATGGATTTGTATAAAGAAAGAAAGGAAAAGGGGCTTTGTTTTAAGTGTGGCGAGAAGTATACAGCTGATCATGCTTCAAAATGTACTTTTAGAAATGCTAAGGCACGGGTTCACAACATGTTGGTATTTGAGGACTCAGAGGAGGACCCTGAAGATACACATGGTTTCATGATGACTGCTGAAACAGATGATGCTGATGAAGAGTTTACTCAAGAAGAGTTTTTTTACCCTGCTAATTCGTTTCCTTTTGACCCCGGTGGCCATTTATCACGGAGTATGGGTAGAAAGATTGAACCGCATGCTAAAACACATGCTGCCACTACTTATACCATATCAATGGATGCTTGGACAGGATCTAAAAGCCCTAATACATTGCGTATTAAGGGGCAAATTCATGGGAAGGATGTGTTTATACTCGTGGATAGTGGTAGCACTCATAGTTTCATTAACAAAGCAGTCATGGACAGGCTGAAGTGTTTTCCCACTGATTTACAGCAGCCATTGAAGGTGCAATTTGGCAATGGGGATGAAGAAATTAGCACACAAGTATGCCCTGTTGTTCATATTGAGCTTGCTGAAAATTTTGGACAACAATTGGATTTAATTGCATTAGAAATGGGGCCTATAGACATTGTCTTGGGTTGTGATTAGCTGAAAACTTTGGGCACTATAACTATGGAATTTTCCTTGCTGTATATGGAGTTTGTCAATGCGGGACAGCTCATTCACTTGCAGGGAATTCAACATGATAGTGAATTTTAGCTCATTACCAACAAACAACTCAAGAAAGAGTTTAAGAAACGGTCCCAAATCTTTGTATTGCAGTTAAATAAAGAAAATTCAGATCAGTCCACTAAAACAGTAAAGAATTCAGCATTGAAAACTCTTTTAGAAGAGTACAAGGACCTCTTCCAAGTACCTACAGCACTACCCCCTAATAGGGCGGTTGATCATCCCATAGATCTGGAGCCTCATTCAAAGCCTGTGAACAAGCCACCTTACAGATTGTCTAGGTGCGAAAGAGAAGAAGTTTCCAGACAAGTCAAAGAATTACTGGACATGGGATTCATTGAGCCCAATTCTTCACCGTATGCTTCCCCTATGCTATTGGTCAAAAAGAAGGATGGATCTTTCAGGATGTGCATAGACTACAGGGATCTTAATAAGATCACCGTGAAGAACAGGTACCCTATTCCACGCATAGATGACTTGCTAGATGAGATCAAGGGGGCTAAGTACTTTACGAAGATAGATTTGAGGTCTGGCTATCACCAGATCTGCATGAGGGCAAGGGATGAGGTCAAAACAACATTTCGGACTGATAGGGGGCTTTATCATTTCTTGGTCATGCCTTTTGGGTTAATTAATGCACCTGCCACCTTTCAGAGCTTAATGAATAAAATACTTCAGCCCTTTCTTTTCAGATTTGTGTTGGTCTTCTTTGATGACATCCTCATCTATAGTAGATCACTGAAGGATCACCTTTGGCACATGAGTCAGGTGTTTGATGTATTGAGGCAACACATGCTCTTTGCCAAGGAAAAAAAATGTTCTTTCATGCAGACGGAGGTGGAATACTTGGGGCACACATCGTTAGTGAAGATGGAATTAGGGCTGATCCTAAGAAAGTGCAATGTATAAAAGACTGACCCACACTTGCAAGTACCACTTCACTTAGAGGATTTCTTGGTCTCTCATCATTCTATCGTAGATTCATTAGGCATTATGCCACTATTGCAGCTCCCCTGACGGATAGGCTTAAGAAAGAGGCCTTTTCCTAGGAAGCCATAGCTAATAAGAGCTTTAATCAGCTCAAAGAATTGCTTACCTTGATGCCCATCTTGGTTTGCCCAGATTTTTTGAAAGAATTCACTATTCAGTGTGATGCCAGCAGCAGCAGAGGCATAGGGGTTGTATTGTCACAAGAGCATGGGGTTATAGCATTTGAGAGCCGCAAACTTGCTGAAAATGAGATGACCATGAATGTGTATGACCAAGAAATGCTGGCCATCCTTCATGCCATTAAGAAATGGCACCACTACTTGTATGGTAGTAGATTTAGGGTCAAGAGCGACCATAGGGTCCTCAAATATTTCCTCTCTCAGTCTAATCTTACCCTTAAACAATGCAGATGGGTAACTACATTGCAGAATTATGACTTTGACATTACACATACATGGGGAAAAGACAATGTAGTTGCTGATTCGTTATCAAGAATGTGGGCTTGTTTAGCCATTATGAAACTTCATAGTGATTGGATAGAAGAGCTTCAGGAGGCCTATTTATTAGATGCTGATTTCAACCACATTTTTTAGAAATTACAGCAAGGGCATGTAGAAGGAAACTCTCCATATCAGCTCAAGAATGGTCTCTTATGGTTTTAGGGCAGGATTTCCATCCCATACACTTCCCCATTCAAGCAAAAGATCATGCAAGAGATGCATTCTTCACCTACAACTGGTCACTTGGGCATTTTTAAAACTTATGACCAAATTGCTAAAAGCTTCTATTGGAAGGGCCTATGGAAGGATGTAAAAGATTTTGTTTTGAGTTGTGTGTCATGTCAACAAAACAAAGATAGTACCTTAAAACCAGTTGGTCTACTATAGCCATTGCCTATGCCTGAAGGCAAATGGACACATATCACTATGGACTTCATAACCGGCCTATCGGTGACCAAGAAGGGGTGGAATAGCATCTATGTAGTTGTGGACAGACTCACCAAGGCAGCCCATTTCATTTCTACAAAGATTCAATATAGTGCTTCTCAAGTAGCTAGCCAATTCATGGAACATGTTTTCAAATTACATGGTTTACCACAGGTCATTGTGCATGACCGGGATGCTAAATTCATGAGCAATTTTTCACAGGCATTTTTTAGCTCTATGGGCACTCAGTTAGCCCCTTCCACTGCTCATCATCCACAAACTGATGGCCAAACAGAGAGGGTTAACAAGTGGCTGGAAACTTACTTGAGGAACTTTTGTTATGATGTGCAAAATACTTGGGACTCGTGGTTGCATCTGGCTGAGTTTGCCTATAACAACTCTATACACTCTAGCATTGGAGTTTCACCATTTGAGGCATTGTATGGCTATAAGGTGCCCCTCCCCACGGTTATGTTCAATGATAAAATAAACTCACAAAGCAAGGAGGAATTGGATAAAATGCAGGCCTTACTTCAGCAGTGCAAAGTCAACTTGAAGAAAGCTCAAGATCAAATGAAGCTTTATGCTGATGACAAAAGAAGGGATGTTGAATTCCAAGAAGGAGATTTGGTGCTCTTGAAGGTGCCCAAGTCCAGATATGCTACCCTTAAGGATGGATCCAGCAATAAGTTGGCACACAGGTTCTATGGACCATATTAGATTATCAAAAGAGTGGGAGACTTGGCATATCAGTTAGCACTACCGCCATCCACGAAAATTCATAATGTCTTCCATGTGAGCCAATTGAAGCCCTTCATTGGATCATCAGTGGATTATGTTGAGGAGTTACCACTGATAAATGAAGAAGGCATCATCCAATACATACCCGAGAAAATCATTGGACAAAGGGAAAAGAAGCTTCGCTCTCGCTCCATCATGGAATACTTGATTAAGTGGCAAGGTTTACCATTGAGAAAGCTTCTTGTATGCCAGCTTTAGTTTTGGAAGAGTTCCCATATCTATTAGAAGCAGATTTGGCTGAAATCTAGCTAATTAAGAGGGAGCTTGGGACTCTGTTATAAAGTACTAAAATGCACTTTATCTCTTGTGGGTGTTGTTCTTGTTTTTTAATTTTTTTTTCATGTTTTTTGGTCTTCTTTTTCCATCAAGCTATCCTCTTATGCTTCTTCTTAATCCATCTTTGCACCTTGTGTCATTCCAGTTAACATCACCCATGCATGTAATCCTAGACTTGTGTGAATATTTAATATATGGCCCACTCGGGATCTGAAGCTTGGCTCAAAAAAGTCTAATTTCTTCCTTTTCCACAAAAGCACGTCCAAAGATCTCTCGCATGCGACCCTTCTCTCACATTTCTCGCAAGATGACAAGTAAATACAAGGGAAGGGGGCCCCTAGAATCCTGATTTATGCTGTTTTAGGGGAACAGAATGGGACTATGCCTTATGGGTAGAGAGGTTGAGCCTTGCATCCCTCTCGTTTCCCATTCTCCTTGAACCAAGTGTAGCATGAATCCACTTCGTCCCTGGTGTTTCTGTGAAAGCTAGATTTTAGGGCGGAAAATGGGCCTAAAAATTGGGGAAAAATGTGGAATTTAGTAGAAAAATGTTCAATCACGAAGGCGGCACCTCGACCTAGGACGATTTTAAGCGTCAAGTGCTTTAAAGGCGCCCGTGCAACACTTCCAGATTTTTAGTAATTTTTCTGTGTGCCAGTACGAGTCAAAGGAATTGGCAACCAGTGCAGGACCTCAAGATGAGCTCACAGAAATTTTCGGACTGCGAAACGGACGCCGGACACTGGAGTTAGGCAAAAAACCGACCGGTTAAGGGAGAGATGAAAGGGTGCAACCCTTTGGGGGCCCCTTTGGCCCCCAAATTCAACGGGAACGAGGGGGGGGCGTTTTCTTTTTTGGCTGAAAAAAAAAAGGGATGGACGGGGACGGCGCAGGTCGAGATGGAGAGGTGGAGGGCCTTGAGCCATGGATGCCACTAAGACATACCCATACCATCTGAAGCAAGGGTTGAAATCCATGTTCTCTCGGCCTCGTATCGCCGATCTTCACGCAGACAATGATGGCTTGGTTGGAGAGAGAGAAAATCAGTCTTTCTCTCTCCTCCCTCTCTCTCCTCTAAGGGGTGGTGCACGCGGGAAGAAGAAAGATGAAGAAGGAATGGCGGATGCTCGTCCGGTAAAGATCGTATTGCTCCGTGGTGAAGAGGGGCTGGAGACGGCAATGCAGGGTCATGCTAAGTATTAAATGCATGTTGGAAATCAGTCCCGTAATCAAGACCAAGAAACTGAGACCTGAAAATAAGCGGTAATACTATTTTTATAAAGAAAAATGATCTTTTTATGCTATTTGCTTTATGAAACCTTGTTCATATGGGATGAAAGTTCATTATGACATTGTTTCCCATGATTTTCAACTATTTGCAACCTAAAAATCAGAAAATATAAGGCTACATGGCCGGAATTAGTGTTAAATGAAAAACACGCGTTTTTAAGGGTAAAATTGGGTTTTTTCTATATAACTGAGAAATATGATATGTCACACCAACTAAGTTTGATTTTTTGCTGTCAATGAACCTAAGGGCCACAGCCCACAATCAAATTTTATTTTTAGTCATTATTTATTAAAGAAAAATAGGGAAAAATACTCAAAAATAGAAAAAATGGAGTTTAAAATTAGGGAAAAATAGAAAACGGGCTGAGAAAAATTAGGGAAAATTATATCTATGTTTGTGCAATGTATAACAATGGAAAAGCACGAGGTTGGCCTCGGTTTGTCCCCGTTTCTATGTTTTGTGCGTATTTATTGTTTTTTTTAAAGGGAGAAATGCATAGAAACCCTATCTAACCGATCAATGATGCAAAATGCTAAGAGTTGGATAAAGAGGGGCTGAAACACTGAAAGATAAAGAAAATATTTGATTTATGCATTGCACTTGGTATATAGAAAATGGTTTAAATAAAGAGGATGGTAGCATGAGCATATGGCTCGGTGCCTCCTTTCAACGCAGCACGTGTTAGTGAAATTCATGGAAAGAATGCTTTATGCACCATGCACGATGCTGATTTTTCTTTTGTCTGAGCACATAGCCATACACGATCTGCATTAAGCATAATAATTAAAAGGTATCAGAAAAACCTCCTGGATGCATGGCACTTGTCTTCCTTAGGTTGTGACCAACTATGAGTGTGAGAGGATGTCCTAAGCTGTAGGTTAGTCATTGGGTCCTAAGGGGAAAGTGTAGTGAGGAATGGTACATCCTGGAACGTAAAATATTGATACCTTGAGAGGTGTTTGTGCTCGTTTGTGTTATATGTTTAGCAGCGCATCAAAGGGCCAATCCTTGCGATGTAGGAGAGCTGCAGTGGGGCTGCGACTATTAGTCGGTGGAGTGCCTCCTATATGTGTGTGACGAGGCGTTATGCCTATGTACTTTGGATTCTCCCTCTAAGGAGTTTTAGGGAAACATTGGACTATAAACTATAAACGTAGGAATTAAGCTTTAGGGAAGTTTGTCCTTTAGCATTAGATTGACGCTCCTGGTTCACGAGACTATGAGGGTGTTTGTGTGTCATGAGCATGAGGTCCGGCTAGTGCTATAGCCAGTGCCGGCCCATTTTAGGTCCCATCAGTGGTGCGTCTGCCGGGAGCCGCCTATAAGTGGTGGTTTTTGGATCTAGGGTTTCTAGGGACCAAAAGAAAGTTGGTTTATGTCCTTTGACAAGGACCGTCAAGCCAAAATCCAAAAAGCAGAACGTGCTGAGAGGGCTAGGCGGCGGTTAGAGATTGTAAGTCGTTATTCTCCTCAAAGGAGTAGCCCGGTACGTATAAGAGGCAGTGGCCTTAGTAACCCAACTGCTCTACATAGTCCGTTAGGTGCAGAAGCAAGCGTAAGTTCTTCCTCTCCTCCACCAAGTCTACCCACTTCAAGTGGGGGTGTGATTCCGTCGGTTCAAGCTCCTATTGCTAATCCGATTGTCGCCATGGCACAACCCATTGCAATTCCCACAGGGACGTCGGATTTACCAGCTTTAGGAGTTCCCTTGCCCATTTTTAATGGTTTAGCGGAAGAGGATGCAGAATTTCACATTTGTGAATTTCAAAGATTGATGTTCAATTATCGCATCCAAGACGAGGGACATCTCATGATGTTCTTCAATATGACGTTAAAAGGGAGGGCTGCGGTATGGTATCACATCATAGAGTCTGGGACCATAACCACAATTGATCAATTCTATGCAGCTTTCTGAGGAGAATATACCCCTAAAAGAGGTGGCCAATATTGGTTGCAGGTCTTGAACATAACACGCCAAGACCCTCATGAGAATGTGAAAGCTTATGCCAAGAAGTTGAATAAAGTATTTCGTAAGTTACAAACTTACATTCCCATTCCGTTAGCTGCCCAATTGCAATATTTTTTGCATGGGTTGGATTTTAATATCCAAGTACAATTGAGCAGTGTGGCCTTGGCAGATATAAACACTGCTATTACACGGGCAGAGGGAGTAGAAGCACGATTACAAACGGTCTACTCCTCTCGAATGAATATTAATGGGGGTTTAGGACCTGGAGGCAACCTACCATTGACGAATGGAAGTCAAGGGATGCCTATGACTAACCCTAATGGGAGAGGGAGTGTGGTTTCGAATGTACCTTTGCTGCTAGCTCCTCCCAGTGTGACTATGCCTATGGCAAGTGAGTTGGCTCCACCAAATGCTGGAGGCCAAGTGTCGAATTCTAATGTTGTTCCTGTGGGTCAACAGCCAATGCCAAATCAGATTGTTAGGCCAATGGAACGATGGGTCCACGATCGAGGCTATGAGTCGAGTGCATCTTATGTCCTTAGCGAAGTTAAGGATATGATGAAGCATTATACCGATATGATTTCCGAACAATATCGACAAATAGCTTTCGACGTTAATTTCTTGAAGAAGCAACAAAATCTGATAGGGAGTCGACGCCCTGAAGAGGGTGGACCCTCTAGATTCAGTTGTAAGTGGTGTGGTGGACATCATTTCCCTAGAAACTGTCCAAATGTGAAATGTGACATTTGTGGGAAGTCGGGCCATTTAGCTGCTACCTGTTCGAGTAAGATTAGTTCTCTCCAACAAGGGAGTAAACAGCCGCTGGGCCCAGTGAATCATAGAGCGCAAGGAAATAACTTGCAACAGAATGATGCACCCAGGCAAATATTGCAGAGGGGAAAAACAACTATAGAAGAGTTGCCACAAGGCAACGGAGTCAGCCTTATTGAGGCTATACGAGTCAATGATGCTGAAACCTCTAACTTAAGAGTCATGACAAGAGGCCAAAAGGCTAAAGAGGTTGACAAAGATAATGCAAAGCCGGTTGAGGGAAACCCTAAACAAGGGGATAAGGGGACGCAAGTCTAGAATCCTAGTATAGAAGGGGGACCGCTAAGGCCGGTTGACAAGAAAGGTGACCCTAAGAAGAATAAGGAAGTGCCAAGAAAGAAGGCAAGAGCCAAGAGAGAAGCACCAAAACCGGTCCAAAGACCAAAAGAGAGGATGGTTTGGCGAGAAAATAGAGCTTTGGCTACCTATCATGATTTTGATTTAGCAAGTTCCCTTTGCGAAGTTAAACCAGATGTGAACCTCTTGCAATTGATCAAATTATCTCCAAGAGTATGCAAGGAATTTAAGAAGATCCTGCATATTGGGTATATTGTAGAACCCTTGGGCATAGTGCGAGTAGGGGAAGATTGGTTTGACCATGCTAAAAAGAACTGCCCTAGGGTTCCAGCTTATGTAGATGGAATATTAGTGGAACAGGCCATTGTAGACACTGGATCCTCTGTCAATATCATGAGTTCAGAGTTGATGGAGAGGCTGGGTCTAGGTATCCAAAAAGACAGCTCCACCCTTCTTAGAATGGCTGATGATAGTCTAAGACAACCAGAAGGTTGCGTTACTAAGGTCCATGTTACAGTTGCGAGTGTAGAATGTTTCTTGGACTTTAGGGTGATTAGATTTGCAGGACGTCCTAGCTATCAAGTTTTGCTAGGGAGGCCTTGGATCTTACGAACAACTGTCAAGTCAATATACCTGCTGGTCGTGTGGTTCTAGGTAGAGGTGCCAATCGAGTAATAGTCGATACTTACCCTGAGTCTCCTCAAAGTGAGAGAGCTCCTTTATCTTCTACTGAACTAGAAACAACAGACAATCCATCTGGTAGTGAGACATCATCCAGTGATGAATCTAAAGAGGGGTCCACGACAAAGGATATTTATCAGATAACGCTAAATGAGCCGATAGAGCCGCAAGATAGGATAAGAGATGCGGATGTGATTGAGTTAGACCTTGGTCCGCCAAATGATTCGCGGCCAATTAAATTAGGTTCCATGCTTAGTTCAGCAGAAAGGGAGGACTATGTGTCCTTGAACATCTTTGCTTGGAGCTATGATGAGCTGAGAAGCATTCCTCCCAACCTGGCTGTTCATACTATTCCTGTAAAAGAAGGCAGTCATCTTGTGCGTCAGAAGGTAAGGTGTATGCCATTTGAATTAAGGGATGGGCTATTTGAGGAGTTGCAGAAGTTACGAAAAGCTGGTTTAATCTTTCCTGTACAACACACAGAATGGTGTTCACCAGTTGTTATCAGGAAGAAGAAAAACAACCAGATCCGACTATATGTAGATTTTAGAGAGCTGAATAAGCAGACAGTTAAGGATTACTACCCGTTGCCGTTTATTGACCAGATTTTGGATCAATTAGCGGGTAGGGAAATATATTCATTCATGGATTTCTTTGTAGGATATAACTAGATGGCAATTGCAGAAGAAGACAAGTTGAAAATGACTTTTATTACTGTCTTTGGTACTTTTGCATACCATGTGATGGCCTTTGGTTTGTGCAATGCACCTGCATCATGGCAACGAACAGCAGACAAGACCTTTGGTGGCATCTTCCCCGATGAGTTGAAAGTATTTATTGATGACCTGGGGGCAGCCACTGTAAGGGAAAGGATGCTGGTTATTTTAAGAAAGTGATTTGAGCATTGCAGACAATTTTGTATCACTCTTAACCCACAGAAGTGTGTCTTTGGAGTACCTTATGGGCTATTTCTAGGTCATGTGGTCAGTTCAGTAGGGATAGCAAACTGACCCTGAAAAGATCAAGGTCATAGTCACTATGAGTCCACCATGCACTCTGAAAGAGGTTCATAGCTTTTTGTCATTGATAGGGTACTATCGGAGGTTTATAAATGCCTTGGCAGAAAGAACGTTGCCATTAACGAACTTATTATCCTTTAGCTGTCTATTTGAATGGAGCGACCCTTGTAAGGTAGCTTTCGAGGATGTGAAACAGGAGCTAGTAAAAGCACCCGTTTTAAAAGCACCCGTTTTAAAATCATCCGATCGCTTTTGCTAGTTGGAAATTGGGCATTTCAGAGATCAATTATACCTACATGGAGAAGTTGTGTCTTGCAATGGTCTTTGGGACTAAGAAATTCAGGCACTACATCCTCTATGAAAATGTAGTGTTTTATACGAAGGCGGAAGGGCTGAGATTGCTTATGAATAAGCTACAACCGCCTGATCGTTTGGCAAAGTGGTTAATCACTTTGCAGGAGTTCGATTATGAGATTAAGAGTAAGCCACCAAAGTTGCAGGGTATTGTGGAATGCCTTGTGGATTTTGGGGAGCCGAAAGAGATTTTGGCTGAAGGAAGTGATATTGAGGAAATGTTTAAAATTGATACAGCTTCTATTCCATCTTGGTATGCTGCTATTATGCATTTTCTATCAACAGGAGAGACTGGAGCTGGTTTGTCAAAATCAGAAAAGAGGAAAATCAAACAACAGGCATTGAAGTTTTCCTTGATCGCAGGGACACTATCTCGGCAGGGTGTTGATGACATCTATCGTTGATGTGTGATGCCTGACGAGGTTCCTTTCATCTTGGAAGAGTGCCATGACTCTGCATGTGGAGGGCACTTTGCGGGACGGTTTACGGTGCAGAAAGCTTTAAGAGCTGGATATTGGTGGCCGTCCATCTTCCAAGATTCCTTTGAGTATGTGAAGTGATGTGATACTTGTCAAAGACATGACAGTAGAGAGAATAGGAAACACCCACTTACGCCTATTATGGCTATCCTTCCATTTGAGAAGTGGGACATTGATTTTGTGGGTCCTATCACCCCGTTGTCTACTACCCAGAAGAGATACATTATAGTAGCCACCACTGATTATTTTACAAAATGATCAGAAGCGCGGTCGATGAGATAGGACAACGCAAAAGAGACTGCAAGTTTCCTTTTAGAGTAGATTATCTGTCGATTTGGTCTAGCAAAAGAACTAGTGTCGGACTGTGGAACCCATTTTTTGAACAAAGTGATCAAAAGCTTGACTGAGGCTTGGCAAATCAAGCACAATAAAATGACTCCTTATAATCCACAAGCAAATGGGCAGGTGGAAAGTACTAATAAGCAGCTTGTGGGTATCTTGTCTAAGATAGTCTCTGAGAAGAAACGAGACTGGGACAGGAAGTTGTATGTGGCAGTATGGGCATATAATACAACGTTCAAGCGAACTACCGGCCATACTCTATTTAAATTGGTTTACAGAGAAGAGTGTGTCTTACCCCTCGAGATTGAGTTGCCAACCATATGGTTTGCAATTAACCACTCTTTGGGGGATGAGGATTCCCTTTTTGAACGTTTCACGACCATATCCCATCTGGATGAGCTGAAGTTGCAGAGCTTATTACACCAGGAGGTAGCTAAACGTCGGATGAAGCAGTTGCATGATCTTAGAGCGAAGAAATATGCCTTTAAAAAGGGCAATTAGTTTTGTATTATGATGCGCATAGGGAGCTGTTTCCAGGGAAGCTGGAACCTAAATGGGATGGCCCCTACAAGATTGTTAGGCTAGGGAAGAATAGGTCTACGGCTCTATTAGCTGATCTACAGGGAGTAGAGTTTAAAAATAAGGTTAATCTTAATAAGATTAAACCTTATTATTTCTAAGTATGCTAATACAAAGAAAATGCATTGCAGGTCCGTGCTGGGGATGATTTGAGACCTGCAAAAGAGCTTAAAGCTAGTTGATGGATCAGTTAATTCCTTTTTGGAGCACCCATATCTGCAACAGAGATACCATCAGGGGAAACTCATCTGGTGGAGCAAAGGATACAAAGTGATTGAGCAAGAAGATGGAACCTTTGTATGGGAGATCAAAGTCTTCTGCCATCACTGTTTACGACTGTTGACAAGTATCCCCGTTGAGTTCAATGAAGAAGGTGGGATCGAGCCGTTAGTTCATCCTCTTAACATGCTAAATTTTGATTATCATAATTACGAATAGAGAAGTTTGTGATGGCAGGCTGTGTAAACCCATTGTGGACGTACACATTATATTTTGACGGAGCGTCCAGGGGCCCTAATAAAAAAGGGAGTGTTGGAGT
Organism: Lygodium microphyllum; assembly: GCF_053477565.2. Classification (NCBI taxonomy): domain Eukaryota; kingdom Viridiplantae; phylum Streptophyta; class Polypodiopsida; order Schizaeales; family Lygodiaceae; genus Lygodium; species Lygodium microphyllum. Next base: position 109,722,724 of record NC_141153.1, read on the forward strand.
AGTAATCCGAGATCCCCGACATAGAGTTACGATGAAATTAGCTGCTTATCTTGGGGTAGGATTCACTAACAATATGGCGGAGTATAAAGCCTTGATTATGGGATTGCATATTGCCAAACAAGGTGGTATTGAACGGTTATTAGTAAAAGGGGATTCCCAGTTGATCCTGAATCAGCTAGATGGGACATACACAGTGCGGAATCCCATTCTTTGTATGTGTCATCGAACTCTTATGACCCTACTTGAGGAGTTTGAGAGAGTGTCTTTTCAGCCGATTCCACGTTACTGGAATCAGTTTGCGGATTCACTAGAAAATCTTGCTTATGAGGAAGACCTCTTCTTTAATTGTGGTCCTAGTTTGGATATTGCTATCAATGATGAAACTCGATCCGGTCGCTTGTGGGGTATGTTATCAGAGCATGCAATATATGGCAGGCGATGGTTGATATGGGTGATGCAAAGAGTAGCCGAGACCAATCTATTGTTATTATCCTGGACCCATAGTTTGATTAGACAACATGTTATGCGTACGCCTCTTGCTATATATGCAAGAGGGATGGGTCATAACCTTATGCATTTAGTTTAGGGCTGCAAGTCTCTTTTTCCTCCTTGGGAAGGAGCCTATTATTGTACATCTGTATTCTTTCAGGGAGGGATGTGTAGGTACTATTTTGTTTTATTTCATTAGGCCAAGAGGGCCCGTTTTGTGAGGTTTTGAATGTTTTATTTTGTTAGGCCAAGAGGGCCGATTAAGTTTTGTGGTGAAGTGCTTTATTTCATTAGGCCAAGAGGGCCAGTTGTATGTTTAGTGCAGGTGCGGTTAATGGTTTCTTATTTTAGTTTTGTGCTAGACAGGTTTGGAAGAAGAGCTTGGAAGGAGCCTTTCTTGCGTGGAAGCTTCTCGTGGCCCTATCCAGGTGATATCTCTCCTTTATGAGTACCGTGGTTTTTATGCTATATGTGTTTGTGTACTTGTTAAGGGGGTTTTCTTTTCTTGTTGGGGACCGGCGTCCAAGTCATGAAGTCCCAGGGTTAGGTTCAGTATGTTTGAGGGAGGTCTGAGTCGTTTTTATGCTATATGTGTTTGTGTACTTGTTAAGGGGGTTTTCTTTTCTTGTTGGGGACCGGCGTCCAAGGCATGAAGTCCCAGGGTTAGGTTCAGTATGTTTGAGGGAGGTCTGAGTAGTTGTTGCCTCCTGTAAAGACATTGTCAGACATCAAAAGACATGTTTTAGACAAGAGTCCTAGTGACCCTATTCTGCTAGCCTGCTAGGCAGCCGTTCTAGGAGCTCTTGTTAGTTGTGAGGCAGTTAGAGAAGCCTGCCATACGAAGAAAAAATAATGATGATAAGGGAAGAAAAATCCTGAATATCTTGAAAGAAAATAAATATATACAAAGGTGTGTAAAAAGGGGTTCTACCCCCTATAAAAATAGAAAAGAAAAGAAAGGAAAATTTATAAGCAGTTGATCATCGCCTAGCGAAGGCCTGGTAGGTTCCTGGGGACGAGTCGGACCCGGGGCCGATGCCTTGTCTTCCTAGGGGTAGCATCTTGCTGGAAAAATTAAAGTGAGCGTTAGAAAAGGATTAAGTGTCACCTTGCGAGGGCTTGGTAGGTTCTTGGGTACCGAGACTGGTCCTGAGGCCGATGCCTCGTTCTTCTTGGGTCACTATGCTCAACTCCCTCCTTTTTACATGCCTGAGTATGGAAAAATAAAACCCTAAAAGAAGAAATGTGCTAAAAGAAAATACTTCTTGATCAGGTTATAGGAGTCCTCGCCTAGTAGGAGCTCATGGTTGTGTTGTCCTTAGCTAGGTAGGTAGTTCAGGCCACCACTTAGGGCAACCTCTTTGATAGTTCTTTTTAGTTTGGCCGTGTTGGAGCAGTCAGTTAGTGACTAGCTTTGGACCTTCTATCAGATTATGCTAGGCCTACTCCTTGTGGATGTCATGCCTTGGTTCTGTCAGGGGGTAGGGTAAGTGTTGTGCTATGTTTAGTATGTATCTATTTTGTATCAGCTTGATGCTTCCTTTGGTTGTTTTTGTGCAGATCTATTGTGGGTTTCGACGGGCTAAGTCGCCCTATCCTGTGGTCGCTAATGAAAGCTAGATTTTAGGGTGGAAAATGGGCCTAAAAATTGGGGAAAAATGTGGAATTTAGCAGAAAAATGTTCAATCACGAAGGCGGCGCCTCGACCTAGGACGATTTTAAGCATCAAGTGCTTTAAAGGCACCCGTGCGATACTTCCAGATTTTTAGTAATTTTTCTATGCACCAGTACGAGTCAGAGGAATTGGCAGCCAGTGCGAGACCTCAAGACAAGCTCACAGAAATTTTTGGACTGTGAAACGGATGCCGGACACTGGAGTTAGGCCAAAAACCGGCCGGTCAAGGGACAGATGAAAGGGTGCAACCCTTTGGGGGCTGCTTTGGCCCCCAAATTCAATGCGAATGGGGGGGGTGTTTTTTTTTTCGGCTGAAAAAAAAAAGGGATGGAGGGGGACGACGCAGGTCGAGATGGAGAGGTGGAGGGCCTTAAGCCATGGATGCCACTAACACATACCCATACCATCTAAAGCAAGGGCTGAAATCCATGTTCTCTCAGCCTTGTATCGCCGATCTTCGCACAGACAATGATGGCTTGGTTGGAGAGAGAGAAAATCAGTCTTTCTCTCTCCTCCCTCTCTCTCCTCTAAGGGGTGGTGCACGCGGGAAGAAGAAAGAAGAAGAAGGAATGGCGGATGCTCGTCCGACAAAGATTGGATTGCTCCGTGGGTGAAGAGGGGATGGAGACGGCAATGCGGGGTCATGCTGAGCACTAAATGCATGCTAGAAATCAGTCCCGTAATCAAGACCAAGAAATCGAGACCTGAAAATAAGCGGTAATACTATTTTTATAAAGAAAAATGATCTTTTTATGCTATTTGCTTTATGAAACCTTGTTCATATGGGATGAAAGTTCATTATGACATTGTTTGCCATGAGTTTCAACTGTTTGAAACCTAAAAATCAGAAAATATAAGGCTACATGGCTGGAATTAGTGTTAAAATACATGAAAAACACGCGTTTTTAAGGGTAAAATTGGGTTTTTTTATATAACTGAGAAATATGATATGTCACACCAACTAAATTTGAGTTTTTGCTGTCAATGAAGCTAAGGGCCACAGCCCACAATCAACTTTTATTTTCAGTCAATATTTATTAAAGAAAAATAGGGAAAAATGCCCAAAAATGGAAAAAATGGGGTTTAAAATTAGGAAAAAATAGAAAATGGGCTGCAGGGAAAATTATATCTATGTTTGTGCAATGTATAATGATGGAAAAGCACAAGGTTGGCCTTGGTTTGTCCCCGTTTCTATGTTTTGTGCATATTTATTATTTTTTAAAAGGGAGAAATGCATAGAAACCCTATCTAACCGATCAATGATGCAAAATGCTAAGAGTTGGATGAAGAGGGGCTGAAACACTGAAAGATAAAGAAAAGATTTGATTTATACATTGCACTTGGTATATAGGAAACTGTTTAAATAAATAGGATGGTAGCATGAGCATATGGCTCAGTGCCTCCTTTCAACACAGCACGTGTTAGTGAAATTCATGGAAAGAATGCTTTATGCACCATGCACGATGCTGATTTTTCTTTTGTCTCAGCACATACACATACACGATGTGCATTAATCATAATAATTAAAAGGTATCAAAAAAACCTCATGGATGCATGGCACCTGTCTTCCTTAGGTTGTGACCAACGATGAGCGTGAGAGGATATCCTAAGCTGTAGGTTAGTCGTTGGGTCCTAAGGGGAAAGTGTAGTGAGGAATGGTACATCCTGGAATGTAAAATATTGGTACCTTGAGAGGAGTTTGTGCTCGTTTGTGTTATATGTTTAGCAGCGCATCAAAGGTCCAATCCTTGCGATGTAGGAGAGCTGCAGTGGGGCTTCGACTATTAGTCGGTGGAGTGCCTCCTATATGTGTGTGACGAGGCGTTATGCCTATGTACTTTGGGTTCTCCCTCTGAGAAGTTTTAGGGAAACGTTGGACTATAAGCTATAAACGTAGGAATTAAGTTTTAGGGCAATTTGTCCTTTAGCATTAGATTGACGCTCCTGGTCCGCGAGGCCGTGAGGGTGTTTGTGTGTCATGAGCATGAGGTCCAGCTAGTGCTATAGCCAGTGCCGGCCCATTTTAGGTCCCATCATTCTGCGTAAAGTAGTTTGCCTGGGGTTTGATGCTAGCTTCCGTTTAGGAAAGTGACCATTAGGGGAAACCCTGATTCAGGTCGGTCCTAGTGGGAACGGCCGGAATGCTTCTGCTACGTGGCAGACACGGAAAGTCCTAGATCGCAAACCCTGTAACATTCCATGGGAGTGCCGGGCAGAGATTTCGAGACTCTCTTCCTGATGGACTACTAAGACGTGTCCTGAAAGGGAACAGGTGGACACGTTGCAGTTGGTATCAGAGCGAAACAATGAAAGATCCATCTTTATAAGAAAACTTAATAAGAAGAAGTAAAGCAAATGTTGCTATTAAGAACATTTCCTTACTTATCGATGCTGTCTTGCAGAATTAAAAAGGATGGAATAGATTCTTAGTGTTCCAAGTCATGTTTATGACCACGATGCATGCTTCGGATTATCGACAAAGGATCGATATGATGAACATCCTAGACCGCATTTATAATCCATCGCCTCTGTACATGGAACGGAGATGGATGGGTGTTTCAGGGATCTATTACATTGCTGCCCATCGACTTGTGTACCTTCAAATCAACTTGAAAAGAATCAAGTGGATGGAAGACTTAAAGATCGTGAAGCTGTTCGTCTTTGTTGAGGCTCACGCAAACACGACCCTACAGGTCGGAGGTTGAAGGGTTAATCAGAATAAGTATGTGTACGGGGAAGTGACTCGAGTAATCCCTGCCGACCGAATCAAGGTGTTGGAACGTCATGAGAAGAACGGATATCAAAGGAAAAGATACCCCAATCTTCCAATGACCTATCGATTCCTTAAAATCGATGACCCCAATCCGTACTATTACTCAGTTCCAGTAGCTAAATGCAACAACATCTTATTCTCCTCGAATTAATGTATCAGCTTGTTCCATCGCCCCAAGAATAGTTGTACTTCAAAAGGGCTATGCCCATATGAATGGAATAAGACTTCTTTTTATCAATGACTGTGAATATTGATAAAGAAGTAAAGTGATTTGGTCACTTGGCTAAAAGCTGAAGTAGATATGTAATGTAATGTGGAATTCTACTTGGAGGAAAAGTCGACTTCGGTCAGATTCAGGGTCATGAACCTAGGTATCCATGAGTGTTTGCTCAGAATGGATTGGCTTAAACCTAATGACACCCACATTCATTGTGGAAAGGGCCAAGTTTCCTTTCGAAACTCTGAAGGGAAATTGGTTACAACTCAAGGAGAGGCCGGAAAGCCGAAATTCAATTGGCCAAAGCATCTCAAATTATAAAGGGAGTTAGAAAGGGACTACCCATCTACTTGATTAAGCTTAATAAGCTAGATCAGAAGCAGGAGTCTAGTGAAGAACCCTCATGGCTAAAGGAGTACGCATACGTATTTCCTAAAGAGCTGACAGAACTTCCGCCTCAAAGGGAAGTGGATCATGAGATCAAGCTAGTGTCGGGAGCTATGCCAATTGCAAAGAGGCCTTAGAGAATGTCCATCCTGAAAGCAATTGAGCTAAAGGAGCAACTCAAGCAACTATTAGATCAGGGCTACATCCGTCCTAGCAGTTCACCATGGGGAGCTCCAATGCTGTTCCAGAAAAAGAAGGATGAAACGCTTTGACTGTGTATTGATTACAGAGGGTTGAATCAATCAACAATTAAGAACAAGTACCCTATTCCTAGAATAGATGAGCTTCTTGACCGTCTTCAGGGTGCAAAGATCTTCTCCAAGATTGATCTGAGGTCTGGTTACTATCAAATAAGGATCAAGGAAGAAGATATCCAAAAGATGGCCTTCAACACAAGTTATGGACAGTTTGAGTTCCTAGTCATGTCATTCGGGTTGACGAATGCACCTGCCACCTTCAATAGGTTAATGCAAGATATCTTTAGGCCATATCTTGATGACTTCGTACTCATCTTCTTCGACAATACCTTAGTCTATTCCAAACAGGAAGAAGATCGTGAACCCCAGCTTCGCATAGTCCTTGAGACAATGAGGGCACACAAACTTTATGCTAAGATGAAGAAGTGTGCATTCTTCAAGCGTCAGATTGAATATCTAGGATTCATTGTGTCAGCAGAAGAAATCTCAGTGGATCCGACCAAATTTAGAGATGTTCTAGAATGGCCAATACAAACAACTGTCAAAGAAATACGCAGTTTTCTTGGATTGACATGGTGGTATAGGGTATTTATCAAAGACTATGCTTTGATTGCAGCACCTCTGACAGATCTACTGAAGAAGCAAACATCCATTGCATGGTCAACTACCGAACAATCTAGCTTTGATAGATTAAAGCAAAGTTTGGTATCAGCACCTATCCTGAAACTTCTGGACCTCAATAAGGAGTTCGAAGTAGTAATTGATGCTAGCACGCTTGCCTTAGGATGTGTGATTATGCAAGAAGGTCATCCTGTAGCATACTCTTCAAGAAAACTGAAGAGCCATGAGAAGAATTATGCTACCCATGATCTAGAACTGTTAGCTATCATCCATGCTCTAAAGCTTTGGAGACACTACCCGTTTGGTAACAAGTTTACTCTAGTAACGGATCATAAAAGTCTCAAGTCGATCTTTACCCAGAATGAGCTCAACATGAGGCAACGCTAGTGGATTGAAGTGCGGGAGGAGTATGATTTTGAAATCAAATACCGGCATAGAAAGGAGAATGTAGTTGCCGATGCACTCAGTCTCGCAAGGCATTCCTTAATTCTCTAATCTTGCAAAATCCATCAATAGCTAGATCTCTAGCCACAAAGGTATCCATGCCAAACAACCCAATACTTGAGCTAGCTAGAGAAGAAGCATGCCATGATCCAACCTATCAAAAGATACTAAGAGAGATCCCTATCAAGGATCAGGACCAAAAGCTACAGGCTAAGTATCATGAATACTCTATCAGTAGTGGACTTGTCTACTATAGAACGAGATTATGTATACCGGCAAGCTAGTCACTCAAGCAGAAGATACTTTGGGAAGCTCATGATTCCCCTTTCTCAGGACATCCTGGCAATGCTAGGACCCTCAATGCAGTCAGGAAGAGCTACTATTGGGAGAGACTTAAAGGTGAAGTTCTCAAATATGTCACCAAGTGTTTGTCTTGTCAACGTATTAAAGTCGAACATGTCAAAATGCTAGGAAAGTTGCAACCACTTGACATTCCCCAAATGAAATGGGAATTCATCAGTATGGACTTTGTTGTTGGCCTACCCCAAGTTTAGGGAGGATACAACTCCATCATGGTCGTGGTGGATATGCTCACTAAGGTTGCACACCTTATTCCTATTAAGACAAACTATAAAGCCTCAGACATTGCAAGGTTGTTCATCAAGGAGATATTCAAGCTACATGGGTTGACCAAAAGAATCATTAGTGATCGTGATTCTCTCTTCACATCACACTTCTGGAGAGCTATCTTTGAAGCCATTAAGACTCAACTCTGTTTTAGTACAGCTTACCATCCCCAAACCGATGGTCAAATGGAGCGAGTCAACCAAGTCATCAAGGATATGCTAAGGGCACACTGCTGCCGTAAACCAAAAAGGTGGATTCAATACTTGCCATTGGTTGAGTTTGCCTACAATACTTCTTACCAACAAAGAACACAATATTAGTGAGTTTGGGAATCTCCCAATTCCCATTTTCTAAATACTAAAAAGGTGGCACATGTATAAAAGGCCCATAAGTTTCTCAAAACCATATGATGTGACGTATCATTGGAAAGCTCGTGAAAAATGGAATCTATTGAGCTATAGAGCACTTGATTTGGAGTTATAGTGTTCAAGTTATGATAAATCCAAAGTTTTGACCACGTGTCCCAAACTTATGGGAAATTCCCATATTTTCCAATATGGCGTTAAAGCATTCAGATGACCCCTTTTCAAGCATTGTATGGGTACGTCTGTCGAAGTCCTTTGAACTTCTCAAATCCAACCTTGAGGGTTGAAGCTTCAAGGCAGATGCTGGAAGAGATGGATGACCAAATGAAGTCAATAAGACAGGACATCCAAGCCGCCAAGGATAGATAGAAGGCATACGCGGATTTGAAACGCCAAGATAGAACCTTCGATGAAGGAGACATGGTCTTCATTCGTGTATGCCCAAAGAAGAGTTCCCTATCATTAGGAGATTGCAAGAAGCTAAGTTCAAGGTATTGCAAGAAGCTAAGTCCAAGGTATTGTGGACCATACAAGATCCTCAAGTGCCTAGGACCCAATGCTTATAGACTACAACTCCTTGAGAACCTAAAGGTTCATAATGTATTTCACATCAGCCTACTGAAGAAGTATGTACCTAATCCCAACCATGTAATTGATGACCAACAAGTTGTTATGCCTAGCCAAGGAGTCCTTGAGCTACGGCCTGGCACAGGATCTTAGATGTTAGGGAGAGACAATTGAGATCCAGAACCTTGAGAGAATGCCTCGTCCAGTGGAAAGATTATCCCAAGGAAAATGCCACTTGCATGGATGAAATCACTCTCAACCAACAATACCCCTGGTTCTTCTCGAGATGAGGGCATCTCGATTCCTCCAAGGGGGAGAGAATGTAATATTCCCACTCAAAATATTACCAAACTTGACTCCCCGCACACCGCATGAAACCTTGTGCAAGGTTATCTTCTGCATTGTAGTTGCCAACAGTTTAATCCGTAACCCCCACGCGTGAAAACGGAACCTCTGCATTGGCAAATCGAGCCCGGGGGTTCAAATTTGCATAATCGTGGGGAAACACCCTCTTGGGAGGGGCAAAATGGATAATATTAATGCAAGTTTTTTTAATGTTTATCCCTTTCCCCCAGCCGATGCATGGCTGGAGGAGAGGGAGTGTGGGGAGAGATGGGCTAGGTGGGAGTGGTGGGCTACATGAGGGGGGGAGCCATGCAGAGCCCACATGGTGGAGCTTCTCTCCCCACCCCTTGGACTATAAAAACCCCCCCTTAAGCCTTGGAAGAGCAAGAAGGGAAAAGGCTATGTGGAAGAGGAAGGGGCTGAGAGGACGACGCCGACCGATGAGAGAGGGAGTAATCGCCGCCACCGCCCTGTTGCGCTCAACTCCAACTGCTGCCGTGCTCCTCGCCAGTAGCGCCACCCAATTCATCATCTCCTCTCCATTCATTATCTACATCACGTTTTTTGACATCAGAAGCTTCTTAGAAGCTTCTTATTAAGCTTCTAAGGGAGGCGGGGGCTTCCATAAGGCCCATTCCCACAACTTCTAAGGGATAAGGCTTTGGGCCTTGTTCCTGCGGCCTTCTCGGGTCTAAAACCAAGCTCATTAAGCTCTATTTCCACAGCCTCCTCGTAAAAGCACAAATCCCATAAGGCTGCCCATAAAAACCCCAATTCTCGCAAGCCCTCGTAAAGCTCCATTCCCGTAAGTTCTCGTAAAGCCCCAAATCTCATAAGTTTTTTCCCACAAGGCCTCCCATAAGCCCAAGTCTCACAAGCCCCCGGCCTTTTAAAGATCCGAAAGTCGGTGAAGGAACCTTCGACGTACGAGGGAGAAGGCAAGTTTTTGAGGCTGCTTACCAAGGTTGAGGAGATTCACCAATCGCTTAAGGGTAAAGGCAAACTGGAAGTCCGAAATCTCGCCTACGATGGCCCCCAAGAAGTCGCAAGGCGCGCCTGCGGGAGGTTCTTCTCCTAACATTCACGTGGACATCTTCCCGAGCCCACAAGCCCAGGTTTTTTTCCGATTTTGATTTCACGCAAAAGTATTGCATTAATCACGATAACTTCATGGACTAGGAAGCACCTATGCATATCAAATTCACCTAGCCTAGTTAAATGCAATTGGAAATAAACTGACTATTTGAACAATTACTAGAATTAGTTCATGACATGAAATTGAGTCATTGGTATTTTCAATATAAAGAAATGGTCTATCCATCTAACGTCCTTAATAGTATGTTGCCCTGTCGTGCATCTTAAAGTGACGAGCCTAGAACGCCTATTGCCTATCATTATAAGGTTGAAATTATTAAGTGCACCCTTGACTAGACATGGAAAGATTAAGCGTATGTTGCATTTTTAGGCAGTATCTTCATTGTAATGATTCATTAAGGAAAGTCGTTAACACCTGTAGGAAATAGCAGAGCATGGAATTGATTCTATGAGCTTTCATGGAATAGGTTAACTCTATCTTTAATTGGCATGAATTTCATTTAATTACATTGTAGTTAGGAAAGGATTGCATGTTGCACATTCATTGTGCGCCAAAAATTCATCCATCAAGAGTTGCATTTAGGAAAGGTTGCATGGTTTATTACAGTGTGAAATTCTAAAAGCTTAGAAAAATAATTGTGGGCATGATTCTTGAATGTAAGTCCTAGTAGGTTCAATGAAAGTTATTCTGCAAATTATCATGTGTTTTGATTTTAACAAGAAAGGTTACAGTTATTGCGAATCTAGTAGTATGGAGAAGTAATGAATCGTGTGTTTACGTGAAATTGTGACATGTTGCAACTAGTTTTCTCCTTTAGATCAAGTTAACATCTCTAGGAATGGTTCGTCCTTGCTGCAAGACAAGTAGATCAAATTATCTAAATCACCTAACCCGCAAGGGATTTGCATAGGCATGGTTCAATCGATATGATAAATACCCCAAGTGCTAACTAGGGTTTAGCCCGTTAAGGCCTAGTTTTGCACTTGTTGCCAAGTCAAAACCCTCATATCCAAAAGTCCTACCGACATTCATGGAATGTAGGGTCAATTGGACGCTCATGCAAATAACGATCTAGGGTTTCTACCCTAAGGATCATTTGTTCAAATGTTACACCTCGGTTTGAGATTGGAATCCCTAGGACCAAATGTTGTCGGCCTAGTGCAATTAGGAATGAATTGGGTAAGAAGACACCCTAAACCCTGCTTCTTGTCTAATCATAATTCCTTGACCAAAAAACACCGTTCAATGGGGAAAATGATCCCTTGAAATAGATGCGACACTTGTGCAACAAGTTGCAACGTCGCATGGTCTTGTGGTTTGATCACAAGAGAGTTTTGCCATTCCTTGGAATGAGGTTGGTAGGTTCTAGTGCAAGCCTAACTTGCAAGAGGATGAGTAGTCATCCTGCTACATCACCTTCCTTGGGCTGATTTGCCAAGTTAAGGGAAGTTATGTATTACTTGGTAAGCAAAGGTTCAATCAAGTTAGAGTGATATGGTCGCCAGGATTTACTATTAATTTATGAAACCTAATGTGTTGGTTAATTTGGGTTGACAGGGTATGACCCTAACCCAAGGATATAAGGGTAACATACAAACCCTTGGGGATTTTGCCAAGTTGCAATTGATCCCGGATCGAATGCTGGATGCATTCGGAGAGAAGGATTCACTCCTGAGCAGCTGGCCAAATAAACGACCACTGGAGATGATTGTGCTTGTAATAGTTTAGGAGCACTATTTGCATTGTTTGCTCAAGGAACTAAAGGATGGAAAGATATTTGGTGCTTCAGGTTGAAGGCCTGAAGGGAGAGGCAGTTTTAGTTACCCCCGACTGTCTGCCTGACCCTAACCAAGGGGGTTGTTAGCCGCACCGGGAACGTGGACTGAACCCGCCGCGTGAGGCCTCTTCATTGAGCGCTACTTGGAGCAGGAGGACGCTTGGGTGCCAAGGGGGGCTCTAGCCGTAAATCCCTTGCCTTCCGGGCCCTGCATAAGAGGCCAATGGGACTCAAGATTGGATTTCGAGGCTCGCATACTAGTCTACGGGCGGAATCTTGGATTACTAATCCCTGTGGATTGCTGGATTGCCTTCAGACGGATTATGGCTTAGCCTACGGGCTGGACTTTATGGATGTATTCCAAAGATAAATAAGATAACCTGTTGAAAAGAAAACTTGTTTGAGATTGTTTTCTATGTCAAGTGCTAAGATTACGTGAAGGAACAAGTGTCTAATTGGCTAATTAATGAAGCTGTTTGATGTGTGTCCAACTAACTATGGTAGGTAATTAGACAACTAAAGCAACCTTGAGGAAAGTGCGGTGGATGTGGCCATGGGTCCGTCCTACGGATGGGTGGTCCCGGTTGGCTAGGAACTTTTCTCAATCGAAATGGACATCAAGGAGATCTTCTCAAAGGAAATGAAGAGCAAGGGCGCTGACCTAGAGTTTAGGTTACTAGAATCTCAATTTATGCTGTTTTAGGGGAACGGAATGGGACTATGCCTTATGGACAGAGAGGTTGAGCCTTGCATCCCTCTCGTTTCCCATTATCCTTGAACCAAGTGCAGCATGAATCTGCTTCGTCCTTGGCCTTTCTGCGTAAAGCAGTTCGCTTGGGGTTCGAAGCTAGTTGCCGTTTAGAAAAGTGACCATTAGGGGAAATGCTGATTCAGGTTTGGTCCTAAGTGGGAACGGTCGGAATACTTCCGCTACGTGGCAGACGCGGAAAGTCCTAGATTGCAAACCCCGTAACATTCCATGGGAGTGCCCCGCGGAGCTTTCTAGACTCTCTTCCCGATGGACTACTAAGACGTGTCCAGAGGGAACAGGTGGATACATTACAGATTGTGCTTGCAGTAGTTAGATCTATTTGTAAATATATAATCGGGATAATAAGAGGAAAGATTGTGTTATGCCTCTCCCATGGCTAGATGTGAAACCCTACTCCAAGGGGGATTTTTTTGTATCACTGTGAGGAGCTTTGGACCACTGGCCCCGATGGCAAGAGGTCGCTCAGTGAGGTCGCAGTAAGCTGGGAGCTTCTCTTATGAGATTGAACGAAACGTTAATTAGAAAAAATTAGGTAGAGTTGAGCATTGACTGTTCTTAAAACCTTGATCAATAATTATCTTAGGGGAAAGGGGTGGCGGATGTACCAAAACTCCATTAAGGTTTTGTGAATCCTAACTAGTTGCTGGAAAAAATCATTGCACTCCATGAACCAAGTATAACTATGATCGCTAACTAGGATTTCTCTAGTCTGACAAGAAGCCCTTGTGGGACACTGTCGATGGAGCTAGTTGATGCATTGAGACCTAATTGTCAAATTAGGACCTCGAGCTTACAAGTTGATCCTCATGGTGGGGACGGCTAGTACCTTCCGTTATGGGGTTGACTTTGGGAAACCTAGAGAATAGACCCCTGCATTCTTGCAAGTGTCGAGCAAAGACATCTAGGATAGTTCCCTGATGGACCACTAAAATGTGATGCCTTGAAATTGTTAGGTAGGCACATGACATGTGGTATCAGAGCATAATTGAAATTAAAAATATCTATGGATTTTAAGACCAACTGCTCCAAGGAATAATGAGATTACTAATTGTTATGGGATAAAATTTGGCATAATAATGAGGCATGGAACCAATTTCTTGTTTTTCAAGCAATGTACACATCTGCGTTGAGCTCTACAGATGACTAGTGGAGAAGAGAAATGATGAGGATACTTGATCGCCTATACGATCCATCCCCTATGAATCACAAAAGAATATGGTTATGGGATGAGTGTTATTGTTACTTCAAGGCCGATTGATTCTTCAACTTCTAGACTAATATGAAATGACTTAAATGGATGGAAAATTTAAAAGTAGTTGAGGCCTTTATCTTTTGTCCATCCAGAAGGAATCCACATAGGTCTAGAGACCGTTATGTCTATGACAAGGTACTGAACGTAATCCCAATTGACAAGATTATAATCTAAGGACATCACAAGTATCGAGATAACCATATCCATGGTTTTCCAAATCTTCCATTTTCACAGTATAGGTTTTTGGACATAGATAGCCATTGGCCTACTTTCTTTTACATGAATGTAACTGATATCCATCCTTGAAAAAGAAAGATATAATGATATCTTGTTTTGAAACTTGTACATAGCATCTAGCCTATCCTATCAATGCTGATGTATCTCTACTTGTAAACATCTGCCATTTGTAAATATCCCTTGTACAAATCGTAGCGTATGACTACTGATAATAAAAGCTAACAGTGGCTAGATTTTGTAAAAATATTATGCTCTTTGGTCCATCGTTGTTTTACAAATTTAGTAAGATATGTTAATGTGGAAACGAAGCTTAAATTTTTAAAGCACTAAACTAACTCGTGAAACTTATAATAACCCAGGGTAATACATCTATCACTAGTCCGACTGAAATTCAAGAGAAGAAGTATCTCCTTAAGCAGGTTAAGCCATCAGAATTCAATGGCAAGGGCAAAGACATTGAAATTGAGGTAGAGAATTGGATTGAGACCATGGATGACTACTTTACTGCCACGAACTACCCCTGTTAATCATGCTATGATCACCAAGTTGAAATTGATTGGTGAGACATGCCTGTGGTGGAAACAGTGGTGTAAAGATGAAGGACTTGTTGAGACATCTATTACTTGAAGAAGCTGTGCATGGTCGATATTTTCCACCATCTCATTCCACACTAAAAATGACCGAGTTCTTTAACTTAAGACAACTAGGAATGAGCCTCTCGAGGCATATTACTTAAAGTTTATCTCACTACTTTTATATGCACCTTCCATGACTATTGCTCAGTAGGTGTCTAAATTTTGTCACAGATTGAATGCTCCCCTAAACACATGCCTTGAATCTATGCGCCCAATAGATCTACAAGATGCTTTGATTTGCAGATCACCTCTTGTTCAGGAGATTCAGTCAAAGCCAAGGAATAATAGGCTCTAGAATCAAAACAAAGGGACTTCACAGGGCTATGTTAAGTGAGCCCAAGGTCAATGTCCACCTAATCAAGGAAAGAGGGCCAAAACAAATGCAATCAAAAACTTCATACCTATGAGAAGTAATTCAAGAGTACCTAGGTGTTTCCACTATAATGGATAATTTAAAAGATAATGCCCAAAGCTTGGCCAAATTCCTCACCAAGGATAGTACAGAGGTGAGAACCAAGCTTCAATTGCAAAAGGAAAATCATCTGTTGTAATTCTTCTTAATTACATCTTCCCAAAAGAGCTAATTGAATTACCACCTTAAAGAGAACTTGATCACGAGATCAGACTTGAAATAGCAGCCACTCCAATCACTAAGAGTCCATATAAAATATATATCCCTGAAGCAATTGAGCTAAAAGAGCAACTCAAGCAGTTACTGGATCAATGATACATCAAACCCAGTAATTTGCGACGGGGAGCCCTAGTACTATTTTAAAAGAAAAAGGACAGAACTCTCCACCTTTGCATTGATTATCAAGGTCTAAACCAGGTAACAATAAAAAATAAGTATCAAATCCCAAGAATAGATGAGCTACTTGATAGGCTATAAGGGGCAAAAATATTTTTCCAAGATTGATATATGATCTGGTTATTACCAAATAAGGATCAAGAAAGAAGATATCTCCAAAACTGCCTTCAATACCAGATATGGTCATTTTGAATTTCTTGTAATGTCTTTCAATCTAACTAATGCCCTTGCTACATTTAATAAATTAATGCAGAATATTTTCTGACCTTATATTGATGAGTTTTTCCTAGTCTTATTTAATGACATCCTAACATACTCCCAGAGAGACGAAGATCATGAGCTCAAATTGTGCATTATGTTGGACACAATGAGGATGCACAAGCTTTATGCAAAGAAAAAGAAGTGTGTATTTTTCAAAAGACAGATGGAATATCTCGGATTCATAGTATCTAGTGAAGAAATCTCTATAGACCCAGCCAAAGTTAGAGTTGTTCAAGGGTGAAAACCTCCAACGACAGTTAAGGAAGTGAGAAGTGTTTCAGGGCTGACTGGATGGTATAGAGTTTTCATAAAAAATTACGCCCTAATAGCTCTACATCTCACTCTCCTCTCACTGATTTACTGAAATAGAAAACTGCTACTGTGTGGATGCCCATTGAGCAAATCAATTTTGAGAAACTCAAGAAAAGTTTGGTAACAACACAAGTGCTGAGTTTAAGGTCAAAATAGACACAAGTTCTCTTGCACTAAGTTGTGTGCTTATGCAATAAGGTCATCCGATAGTCTATGCCTCAAGGAATTTGAAAATCCATGAGAGGAATTACGCCACCCATGATCTCGAGCTGTTAGTTGTGAATCATGATCTCAAATTGTAGCGACACTATCTACTTGGAAGCAAGTTGACTTTGGTCACTGACCACACAAAAGTCTCAAATGGATCTTTACTCAACTAGACCTCAACATGAGGCAATGTCGGTGGATTGAATTCTTGCAAGAATTTGATTTTGAAATCAAGTTCAGACTTGGAAAAGAGAATTAGATTGCTTATGCATTAATTCATAAAGCTTTTTTGAATGCACTTATCATGGAAGACCCATCTAAAGGAGAGACTTTAGCTACCATGATATCGATACCTAGCAATCCATTCATTGAGCTAGCCAAAAAAGAGGCAAACAAGGATCCTAAGTATCAACTAATGCTTAGAGAAATCCTAGTTAAGGATAGTTATCTTAAGCTCAGAGTCAAACACCAAAATTTCATTGTGGATGATGGACTTGTCTACTTTAGGAAAAGACTCTACATTCCACTCAATCAAGTGCTGAAAAAAAAGATATTATGGGAAGCCCATAACTCCCCATTCTCAGGATACCCTAGCAATGAAAAAACTCTTAATGCAGTTAGGAAAAGTTACTACTAGGAAAGATTGAAGCATGATGTACTTGGATATTTTACGAATGCCTAAGTTTGTAGCAGGTGAAAGTTGAGCATGTCAAAATGCCAAGCAAGCTCTAGCCACATGACATTCCATAGATGAAATGGGAGTTCATCAGTATGGATTTCGTAGTTGGCTTAACTTCTGTTCAAAGAGGATATAATTCAATCATGGTGATTGTGTATATGCTAACAAAGGTCACTCATCTTATCCCAGTTAAGACCAACTAGAACACTTCAGATATTGCATGATTGTTTGTGAAAGAAATCTTTAGGCTTCATGGATTGCTAAACGGATCGTTAGTGGCCGTGACTCTTTGTTTATGCCACATTTCTGGAGAAGCCTATTTGAAGCAATTGGAACCCAACTTTGCTTTAACATAGTTTACCATCCCCAAATTGATGGTCAAATAGAGTAGGTTAATCAGGTCATTGAAGATATACTAAGAGCTTATTGTTCTAGAGAATCGAGAAGGTGGATATAGTGTTTGCCCTTAGTAGAATTTTCCTACAATGTGTCATATCACTAGAGTATTCAAATGATTCCATTTTAAGCATTTTATGGGCAAGATTATTTGATGCCACTGAATTTCTCTGCTCCAACCCTAAAGGTTAAGGCTTCTAATAAAATACTAGAAGACATGGTTGATCAAGTCAAAACTATCAGATAAGACATCCAAGCTGCCAAAGACCACCAAAAAGCTTATGCTGATCTAGGACGGCAAGATCATATCTTCCAAGAGGGAGATATGGTTTTCATTCGGGTATGCTCAAAGAAGAGTTCTCTGTCATTAGGAAAATTCAAAAAGTTGAGTCCAAGGTTTTGTGGACCATATAAGGTTCTCAAATGCCTAGGAGCTAATGCCCACAAACTACAACTTCCTGATCATGTGAAATTCCACAATGTATTTTACATTAGTCTTTTGAAAGCTTATGTGGAAAATCAAGATTATATTCTTGATGTCCAGTAAATTGTAATGCCTAGTCAAGGAGCCCTTAAACTATAGCCTAATAAGATTCTAGATATAAAAGAGAAACCTTAAAAAAACATAACCATTAGAGAGTATCTTATCCAATGGAAAGACTATCTTAAGGAGAATGCCACTTGGATAGAAGACATAGCTCTAGAAAAATAGTTTCCCCAGTTCCTTTCAAGATGAGGACATCTCGATTCCTCTAAGGAGGAGAGGATGTAATATTTCCACCATAACACTTCATATCAAGAAATAAATTCGGGCTTGAGACATTTTAAAAATTACTCATCGAGTTAAGTGACCACATGTAATTTTCTTGATATTGAGTCTTGCATTAAATCAATTCTGCAATTTGACATGAGAAGACGCCTCAATGTTCCTAGTCAACAAAAAGCAAAGATGCCTCGTGAAGGGGCCTCAAATGGGCTGACATTGGCTATGGCACTAGCTGGACCTCATGCTCATAACAGACAAACACACCAACACGGCCTCGCGGGCCAAGAGCGTCTATTTGCTGCTAAAGGACAAACTGTCCTAAAGCCTAGTCTATGCGTTTATAGTTTTGTAGTCCAACGTTTACCTTTCTATAAACTCCACAGAGGGAGAACCCATACACATTGGCAATAAATGCCACGATAATCACATACATGGGAGGCAACCTCTCGGTGGAATCACCGCGGCTCCACTGCAACTCTCCTACATCGCAGGGATTGGCCCCTTGATGCGCTGCTCAACATATAGAACAAACGAACAAACTCCACTCTTTCATTTTGAACATATTCCAAGAGATACCATGTGTCCTTACCAAATAATCTCCCAAGAAACGAACGTCTATCCTACAGTTTAGGTTGCCTTTTCACACTCAAGCGTGGGTCATCGTAATCGAAAACAGGTGCTATGCATCCAGTTCTTTGTATTTTGATACCATGGTTGATATGTACATGCAAAAGTGGATGATCCTAAAGTGCTCAAACATAATTTTCAATCAGAAATGTGTTGTGCACAACCAGGCTTTCCAATGCTCATTCACTAACTCATTGCGGCGATGTAAGGATAGCACCGAGGCAACGCCTGTGCTACTATCCTCTTAATTAAAATACACCAAACTCTATATCATGATATGCATCAGAAAATCAACAAGGTTCATTTTGTCATGTTTTGATGTATGAAAAGCGGTAAATCACAAACTTTGACAAAGAGATAGGGCAAATTGAGGCTAACCTCATGCTTTGCCACTACCATACATCCACAAACACTCATTATATTTTTCCTTATTTTTGTGAGGTATATTTCTATTTTTCCCTTATTTTTTTCCATTTTCTTGATTTATTGCTCAATGAAATATGCTATTTTTTAATTTTTCTTGTTCCAATCACTTTAGTGCACTAACATTCAATTTATTTTTCATTTTCCCCCCATAGGAACACATTTCACCCACCCGAAATGACAAAACTATCATTTTACTGCTTAAAAACTGCATTTCAGGTTTTGTGGGAATTTAAATAGCGTATGTAAATCATTGCAAAATCAAAATTTTTTGATAAAAAACAATTAAATATGATGCAACCAGCACTCAAACAAATTTTCATCAAATAAAAACATCATTTCCATCATAAAATACCAAAAAAAACCTTCATTTCCTTCATAAAAATAGTCATACCGTGTTTTCACGAAACCCGAGATGCATTAAATGACTGCGTGACCAGTGGACGGAGCCTCCATTGCTCTCAATCCAATGCTGCACATCAATCTTCAGCAACTCTATCAATCTCCATCATCATTTCCTTTAATCTCCTTCCCGATTTCTCCTTCAAGATAGTGCGCATGAACAGCCCATAGAGAGGAGAGAGAGGGAGGAGAGAGAAAGACTAGATTCTGATCTCTACATTCGATCAGCCATATCTTGCACGAAGACCGGCGATATGATCAGGAAAGAATGGGAATTTGCCGGCTGATCTCTGATCTATGTGTTACTTGGAAGCTCCATGATTGATTTTGGAGGGGGGGCCGTTTTTTTCGCGACCTGATGGTGTCGACATACTGCCGCCTTCCTTGAAAAAAATGGGGGGGGTGCCCCCTCCCAAAGGGCACCCCCTTTAGCCTTAATTTTTGTCCACCTCTTCATTCTTGGCCGGTTTCTGGCATCTTTCGCGTTCGGGCTCTGATTCGGCCTCTGAAAAATCCTGCGTGTTCGTCTCGGCATCCGGCACTGACTGGCAGCTCCTAGCATCCTGTACGGCAGTCGAAAAAATTATGAAAAATCTGCAAGTGTCACTCGGGCGTCTTTTGAAATCCATCCTTCTCTTGACGCTTAAAATCATCGTAGCTGCACCCGCCGCCTTCGATGTTGAAGATTTTTCCCCTAAATTCAGGATTTTTGGCAAATTTTAGGCACATTCCGGGCTTAAAAATCTTCTCTCATTGGTGACCACGGGATAGGCCGACTCAGCCCCTCGAATCCCACAACAAATCTACACAAAACAACCAAAGGAAGCATCAAGATGATACAAAATAAATACATATTAAAACACAGCACAATGCTCACCCTACCCGTGACAAAACCAAGGCATGAAATCCGCAAGGAATAGGCCTAGCATAATCTAATAGAATATCCGAAGCTAGTCACTAACGGACTGCTTCAACATGGCCAAACTAAAAAGAACTATCAAAGAGGTCACCCTAAGTGGTGGTCTGAACTACCTACCTAACTAAGGACAACACACCCAAAAGCTCCTACTAGGTGAGGACTCCTATAGCCTGATCAAGAAGTATTTTCTTTTAGCACATTTCTTCTTTTAGGTTTTTATTTTTCCATACTCGGGCATGTAAAAAGGAGGGAGCTGAGCGTAGTGACCTAAGGAGAACAAGGCATCGGCCTCGAGTCCTGTCTCGGCACCCAAGAACCTACCAAGCCCTCACGATGCGACACTTAATCCTTTTCGAATGCTCACTTTTATTTTTGCTCCAACCTTCCTTTCTTTTCCTTATGGCAAGATGTCATCCCAAGGAAGGGCAAGGCATTGGCCTCAGGTCTGACTCGTCCCCAGGAACCTACCAGGCCTTCGCAAGGCGATGATCAATTGCTTCTAAGATTTTTTTCCTTTTGCTATTCTTGTATAAGGATTAGAACCCCTTTTTACACACCTTTGTATATAATTTTTTTCCTTTGAGATATTCAACGTTTTTTTCACCTTTTCTTCTCTCTATCATCATCATTTTTTCCTCTGGCAGGCTTCTCTAACTGCCTCACAACTAACAAGAACTCCTAGAACAGCTGCCTAATAGGCTAGCAGAATAGGGTCACTAGAACTGCCTTCTAAAAACAGGACTTTTGATGCCTGGCAATGTCTTTATAGGAGGCAACGATTACTCATACCTCCCTCAGACATACCTAACCTAAACTTGGGACTTTATGCCTAGGACGCCAGTCCCCAACAAGAAAAGAAAATCCCCTACAAGTACACAGACACATATAGCATAAAAACACGGTACTCGTCAAGGAGAGATATCACCTGGATAGGGCCATGAGAAGCTTCTGCGCGACATAGGCTCCTTCCAAGCTCTTCTTTGAACCTATCTAGCACAGGACTAAAACAAGAAACCATTAACCGCACCCGTACTAAACAGACGACTGGCCCTCTTGGCCTAATGAAATAAAACACTAAAACCTCGCAAAACGGGCCCTCTTGGCCTAACGAGATCAAACAGAATAGCACCTACACATCCCTCCCCAAAATAGTACCGCCATACAATAATATGCTCCCTTCCAAGGAGGAAAAATAGGGCTCGCAGCCCTAAGATAAATGCATAAGATTGTGACCCATCCCTCCTGCATATATAGCAAGAGGCGTATGCATAACATGTTGGCTAATTAGCCTATGGGTCCAGGGTAACAACGGTAGATGGGTCTCGGCTACTCTTTGCATCACCCATATCAACCATTGCCTGCCATATATTGCATGCTCTGATAACATTCCCCACAAGCGACCGGGTCCTGTCTCATTATTGATAGCAATATCCAAACTAGGACCACAGTTGAAGAAAAGGTCTTCTTCATAAGCAAGGTTTGCCAGTGAATCCGCAAACTGATTCCAGTAACATGGAATCAGCTGAAGAGACACTCTCTCAAACTCCTCAAGTAGGGTCATGGCAGTTCGATGATACATACAAAGGATGGGATTCCGCACTGTGTATGTCCCATCTAGCTGATACAAGATCAACTGGGAATCCCCTTTTACTAACAACCGCCGAATACCACCTTGCTTGGCAATATGCAGTCCCATAATCAAGGCTTTATACTCCGCCATGTTGTTAGTGAATCCTACCCCGAGATAAGCAGCTAACTTCATCGTAACTCTATGTCGGAGATCTTGGATTACTACTCCAAGACTCCCTTTTTTATTAGGGCCCTTGGACACTCCGTCAAAATATAATGTGTACGTCTACAATGGGTTTACACAGCCTGCCATCATGAACTCCTCTATTCGTAATTATGATAGTCAGAATTTAGCATGTTTAGAGGATGAACTGACAGCTCCATCCCACCTTCTTCATTAAACTCAACAGGCATACTTGTCAACATTCGTAAGTAGTGATGGGAGAAAACTTTGATCTCCCACACAAAGGTTCCGCCTTCTTGCTCAATCACTTTGTATCCTTTGTTCCACTAGATAAGCTTCCCCTGATGGTATCTCTTCTCTAGATTGTATCCTTTATTCCACTAGATAAGCTTCCCCTGATGGCAACTCAATTTCGAGGGGTAACACACTCTTCCCCATAAACTAATTTAAATGGAGTATGGCCGGTAGCTCGCTTGAACGTTGTATTGTACGCCCATACTGCCACATACAACTTCTTCTCCCAGTCTCGTTTCTTCTCAGAGACTATTTTAGACAAGATACCCACAAGCTACTTATTAGTACTTTCGACTTGCTTGTTGGCTTGCGGATTATAGGGGGTCGTTTTGTTGTGCTTGATTTGCCAAGCTTCAGTCAGGCTTTTGATCACTTTATTCAAAAAGTGGGTTCCACAGTCCGACACTAGTTCCTTCGGTGGTCCGAAACGGCAGATAATCTGCTCTAAAAGGAAACTTGCAGTCTCTTTTGCATTGTCTTACCTCGTCGCCCGCACTTCTGACCATTTTTTAAAATAATCGGTTGCTACTATAATGTATCTCTTCTGGGTAGTAGACGACGGGGTGATAGGACCCACAAAGTCAATGCCCCACTTCTCAAATGGAAGGATAGCCATGATAGGCGTTAGTGGGTGTTTCCTATTCTCTCTGCTGTCATGTCTTTGACATGTATCACATCTCTTAACGTACTCAAAGGAATCTTGGAAGATGGACGGCCACCAATATCCAGCTCTTAAAGCTTTCTGTGCCATCAACCGTGTGCCCTCCACACTCAAAGGAATCTTGGAAGATGGACGGCCACCAATATCTAGCTCTTAAAGCTTTCTGTGCCGTCAATTGTGTGCCCTCCACATGCAGAGTCATGGAACTCTTCCAAGATGAAAGGAACCTCGTCAGGCATCACACATCGGCGATAGAAGTCATCAACACCCTGTCAATATAGTGTTCCTACAATCAAGGAAAACTTCAAAGCCTGTTGTCTGATTTTCCTCTTTTTAGATTTTGATAAACCAGCTCCAGTCTCTCTCGTTGATAGATAATGCGTGATAGCAGCATACCAAGATGGGATAGAAGCTGTATCAATTTTAAACATTTCTTCAATATCACTTCCTTCAGCCAAAGTCTCTTTCGGCTCCCCGAAATCCACAAGGCATTCCACAATACCTTGCAATCTTGGTGGCTTACTCTTAATTTCATAATCGAACTCCTGCAAAGTGATTAACCACTTTGCTAGACGATCAGGCAGTTGTAGCTTGTTCATAATCAATCTAAGCCCTTCCGCCTTCGTATAGAAAACTACCTTCTCATAGAGGATGTAGTGCTTGAATTTTTTAGTCGCAAAGGCCATTGCAAGGCACAACTTCTCCATGTAGGTGTAGTTAATTTCTGATATGCCCAATTTTTGATTAGCAAAAGCTATCGGATGATACCAATTTTCCTCCCAGATTTGGGCTAAACAGTAGCTGATACTATGCATGGTGGCTGCTAAAAATATGTAAAATACCTCGCCTCTTTTAGGTGCTTTTAAAACTGGTGCTTTTACTAGCTCCTGTTTCACATCCTCGAAAGCTACCTTACAAGGGTCGTTCCATACAAATAGATAGCTAAAGGACAATAAGCTCGTTAGTGGCAATGCCCTTTCTGCCAAGGCATTTATAAACCTCTGATAGTACCCTATCGATGACAGAAAGCTATGTACCTCTTTCGGAGTGCGTGGTGGACTCATAGTGACTATAACCTTGATCTTTTCAGGGTCAGTTGCAATCCCTACTGAACTGACCACATGGCCTAGAAATAGCCCATAAGGCACTCCAAAGACACACTTCCATAGGTTAAGAGCGATACAAAATCGTCTGCAGTGCTCAAAGCACTTTCTTAAGATAATCAACATCCTTTCCCTTACAGTGACTGCCCCCAGGTCATCGATAAATACTTTTAACTCATTTGGGGAGATGTCACCAAAGGTCTTGTGTGCTGTTCGTTGCCATGATCCAAGTGCATTGCACAAACCAAAGGCCATCACATGGTACGCAAAAGTACCAAAGACAGTAATGAAAGTTGTTTTCAACTTGTCCTCTTCTGCAATTGCCATCTGGTTGTATCCTGCAAAGCAATCCATAAATGAATATATTTTCCTACCCGCTAATTGATCCCAAATCTGGTCAATAAATGTCAACGGATAGTAATCCTTAACCGTCTGCTTATTCAACTCTCTAAAATCTACACATAGTCGGATCTGGTTGTTTTTCTTCTTCCTGATGATAACCATTCTGTGTGCTATATAGGGAAGATTAAACCAGCTTTCCGTAACTTCTGTAACTCCTCAAACAGCCCGTCCCTCAATTCAAAAGGCATACGCCTTACTTTCTGACGCACAGGAGGACTACCTTCTTTTACAGGAATAGTATGAACGGCCAGGCTGGGAGGAATGCCTCTCAGCTCGTCATAACTCCAAGCAAAGATGTCGCGGAATTCTTGAATCAAGGACACATAGTCCTCCCTTTCTGCTGAACTGAGCATGGAACCTAATTTAATTGGTCGTGAATCATTCGGCGTGCCAAGGTTCAACTCAATTACATCCGCGTCTCTTATCCTATCTTGAGGCTCTATCGGCTCATTTAGAGTTATCTGATAAATATCCTCTGTATAGTGGACCCCTCTTTAGATTCATCACTGGATGATGTCTCACTACCAGATGGATCATCTATTGTTTCTAATTCAGTAGAGGATAAAGGAGCTCTCTCACTCTGAGGAGACTCAGGGTAAGCATCGACTATTACTTTATTAGCACCTCTACCTAGAACCACTCGACCGGCGGGTATATCGACTTGACAGTCTGTTCGTAAGATCCAAGGCCTGCCTAGCAAGACTCGATAGCTAGGATGTCCTGCAAATCTTATCATCCTAAAGTCCAAGAAGCATTCTACACTTGCAACTGTAACATGGACTTTAGTAACGCAACCTTCTGGTTGCCTTAGACTATCATCAGCCATTCTAAGAAGGGTGGAGCCATCTTTTTGGATGCCTAGACCCAACCTCTCCATCAACTCTGAACTCATGATATTGACGAAGGACCCAGTGTCTACGGTAGCATGCTCCACTAATATTCCATCCACGTATGCTAGAACCTAGGGCAATTCTTTTCAACATGATCAAACCAATCTTCCCCTACTCGTGCTATGCCCAAAGGTTCTACAATATACCCAATACGCAGGATCTTCTTGAATTCCTTGCGTACTCTTGGAGATAATTTAATCAACTGTAAGAGGTTTATATCTGGTTTGACTTCGCAAAGAGAACTTGCTAAATCAAAATCATGATAGGTAGCCAAAGCTCTCTTTTCTCGCCAAACCATTCTCTCTTTTGGTCTCGGGACCGGCTTTGGTGCTTCTTTTTTAGCTCTTGCCTTCTTTCTTGGCACTTCCTCATCCTTCTTAGGATCGACTTTTCTGTCAGAAGGCCTTAAAGATCCACCTTCCACGCCAGGATTCAAGACTTGTGTCCCCTTATCCCCTTGCTAAGCGTTTTCCTCGACCGGTTTTGCATTATCTTTATCACCCTCTTTAGCCTTTTGGCCTCTTGTCATGGCTCGTAGGTTAGAGGTTTCAATGCCATTGATGCGTACAGCCACGATAAGGCGAACTGAGGATAAAACTTATTCTTGAACTTTTTCCAAGTTGCACGTTTCCTTCCCTCCAAAATGAGAGTCAATCACCAATTGCCAGTGCATGCCTACATGCTTGAGCTTGAACTTTTCTAAGAAATTACCATCAGAAAAAGAAACTTCAAATTGCCTGACAAAGGCTAATGCCTTAGCAAGATCTCTCTTATCAGAGTAAGAGTCAAACTTTATGTCCTTATCCCCAGACTTGAAAGTCTTAGTCTTCTTAGGCTTGCTCCTTTGATGGTCCCTCTTTATCTATTTGCAGATTGCACGAGACTTAGAACCAAGAGAGTAGAAACTAGAAGATGATGAGGAGGAGGAGGCACTTAAGCAATCATGGGAGTAGTTGGTTGTGCTGAGGGAGATGACTTCCTCATTATCCGCCTCACTCAATGTGAGGTCTTTTTACTCTTCTTGACCCAAAAGTCCTTTTTCCTTCTAGGAATCTTCTCAGCAATTGGATGCTTTGTACCTTCAATTGGTGCAATGGTGTTTCCTCCATTATCACCATCTTTTGGAGGATTCAGTCCTTCATAAGTAGCTTCTTCCCTTGCCCTTAAGCTATCAATCAATTAATGTATTTTTGAAATCTCCAACAAGCTATGATACTCTGTCAATTGAGCCTATAATTGCTCACTTGTAGGCACTTCATCAATTGCCATCTTTACCTTCTTCTTGCAAGGATCACATTTACTTTGAGAAAAGCAAAGAGACCTGCTCTGATACCATTGTTATAAAATCTGAGATACACGCTCAACCTTATTATATACTTAAAAGATATATGGTGAATATTATGTTGGCGCAGAGAGAGAATATATGAGAGAAAAAAAAGATGTAGAGAGAAAGAGAGAGAGATAGAGAGATTGACAACACACTAGGGACTGGAAGATGGGCCAATCCCCCCCTTGTGGAGTTATATTATTGACAAGGAGCAAGCTCCTCTGTTACACATAAACCAGTTCTTAACTTGTAGATCTTGAGAACAAGATCATTGTTTTTTGCACGGTATACAATCGACTAACACTTGCATAACTTGGAAGTTGGCACCTTTTGATCCTTCTTGAGTCTCTCCTTCTCTCCTACACAATATATGTAGGGATCTCCTCTTGAAGCTTGATTTCAGTAGAGCTTCCGCAATGCTTACACAACTCGAGAGTTGACAAGATTGACTTACACAGATCCTTGCAAGGTATATAATCGGCGAGCACTTACACAACTTGAAATTTGGCTCTTGAAGCTTGATTTCATCAGAGATTTTGTAGCACTTGCACAACTCGAGGGTTGGCAAGCTTGAACTTACAAAGATCCTTGTACGATATATAATCAAGGAGCACTTGCACAACTCGGAAGTTGGCTCCTTTGATCTTCTTGATTTCTCTTCTTCTCTCCTACACAATATGTGTAGGTCTCTCTTCTTGGTGCTTGATTTTAGTAGAGCTTTTGCAGCACTTTGTGAGACTTGAGCCACCTTTTTCTCCTCCTCTTGTATGCTTGCAAAGTGATGCTTCCTTCACCTCCTTCACACCTAAGGAGAGCCTCCCTTTTATAGGCTCCAAGAGCTTCTCTTCTTGGAGAGAGAGACTTGAGTGCCAAGATTGGAAAGGTTGATCTTCATGCAAGATGTGGCTACTCCAGGACCTACTCTGTAACACCAATTTTGGAATATATCTCTGTGCGTTGCTCGGATGGAAAAACTTCCAACACAAAAGTTGTAGATCTTGTCATTTCTGATAACCCGTGTGATCTGTTCATAGAGATTAGCTTTCTATTGCGATATATTTTAAAAATAAATTAACCATGTCTATTTTAAGAAAATCATCTTTTAAGGTTTTAATGATCTATTTCCTTAGGCCAAGAGAGCCAGTTAGTTTTGTCGTGTCATGTTTGATTTCTTTACTCTACTCTTAACTTTTGGTCCATGCAACTACTTTGAGCCATAGATAAGGAGAGTTCATTATATTTCCTTGGGCCTCAACCTTAAGATTGACTTCCACACAAAAGCTTGTGTCATCTTAGATCTTAGAAAGGAAAAATCACTTCTCTCCTCACTTCTAGAGGATCATGTCTCTCTTTCTTAGTGAGAGAATTACCTCTCTCGTCTTTCTTAGTGAAAGGATTACTTCTCTACTTAATTCATTAAGAGAGATAAGACCTTAAACCTTGATTTGTAAGGGAGAGGATGACTCCAAATGAATGCAATGCTCATTACACATAAGTAAACGTTCCCATGCGTCCCTAGACGCACACATAAATACATATACACAGTGCTAATGCACTTCCTCTTCTTAGAACTCAATTCATCTTCATTTATGTGTAACTTCTTGATTCTTGTGTACATTCTTGCACTTGATAGACACTTCCCTCTTCATAACTTGTACTGCCTATACTAGATATCCTCATCATAATGCTCTGATCACCCCATTAAGTGATGCACTAGGAATACTGGT
The DNA here is from genome assembly GCF_053477565.2 of Lygodium microphyllum. NCBI lineage: Eukaryota > Viridiplantae > Streptophyta > Polypodiopsida > Schizaeales > Lygodiaceae > Lygodium > Lygodium microphyllum. Next base: position 109,751,217 of record NC_141153.1, read on the forward strand.
CTCTAAATGGTCTCATGGCCATGCTAGATGATCATGAACACTTAAAGAAAAGTGAGTCATTAATTTATTGACATAAATTTACTAAATAGATAATGTGTAATAAGCAATGAATTTAGTGATATATGATTTATCGAAGAATATGGTAATGGCTGCAAATTGATTGCTAAAAGTGGAAGGGATGCCAGAATGTTTACATTGGATGCATCTATTCTGAAATTGAAGGCAACTATGTTTTCCCATGATGATGGAGTTGTACCGGATGTTGGAATTTTGCATAAACGTATTGGCTATGTAAATGTTTAGAAGCTTAAATCTCTGTAGCAAAAAGAGGCTATACTTGGGTTACCTAAGTTCAAATATAATTATCTTGGGCATGTATGCTCACTTGTTAGTATGGAAAACAAGCAAGATTTCCTTTTATGAGACATGTGATGAATAGTTCTCATCCATTCCAGTTAGTACACTCAGATGTATGATGCTTCTTTTGGTGGTGCTCAATATTATGTCTCTTTCATTGATTATTTCAGCAGATACACATGGTTGTACATTATGAAACACAAAGATGAGGTGTTTGATGCTTTTAAAGACTTCAAAAAGCATGTTGAAAATGAACTGGGCTATTATATCTCATGTTTAAGATCAGATGGAGGCAGAGAATATGTATCCATAGAGTTTGACAGGTATCTTGCCAAATATGGTATGAAAAGACAGCTTACTTGCAATTATATACCACAACAAAATGGTGTAGCAGAGAGAAAAAAGTGTGTGCTTATGGAATCGGCAAGGGCAATGCTTAATGAAAAGAGTTTGCCAAATGCTTATTGGGATGAAGTAGTGGTTACTGCTACTTATGTGTTGAATAGAATTGCTATAGCTAGGATCCATGATGTAACTCCCTATGAGAAGTTGTACGGGCACAAGCCTTGACATTAGGCATCTTAAGTTGTTTGGTTGCATTGCTCACGTGCATGTTCCTAATGAAAAGAGGAAGAAATTGGATCCAAAAGTTGTTAAGAGTGTTTTTTTGGGTTATGCACAAGATAGGAAGGCTTACAAATATTATGTATCATCCACTCATGAGACCTTGATTAGCGGAGATGTAGTTTTTGACGAGCTAGCTTCATGGTATGGTAATCCTACTATAGTTGTTTTTGATGGATCAATGAGCACTACTAAAGTTGAAAATTCTTCTTTAGCGAGTACTTCTATAAGTGGTCCTACAAGTGATGTTTCAATCTATAGTTAGTCCTTGGATAGGACGACTACATAATCATACTCCTACATCCACTGACACAGATATGTTAGTGAGGGGGAGATTGGATAAAGGAAAGGAAAAGATGTTTGATGATGTGACTAGTTCGCTTACAGCATGATATGAGTCACCTGGCAGTGACAATTTGGGCAGTGAGTTGGGAATACATTTAGTTATGATGCTTGGTATAAGGTATAGCAGGTGTGTGCTACCTCAGTAGAGGCAAGCTCAAAGTGAAACACAATTAAGAAGGTATGAAAGAGTCAGAAAACCAATTGACAGGTTGACATATAGTGGATATTCATCCCATAATTATGCTTATATGACTAGAGTAACATGTTTCAAAGAACCTACAAAGTTTGATGATGTAGTTGTAGATGAGAATTGGTGTGCTACCATGGATGAAGAATATGTAGCACTGGCTGAAAATCAAACATGGGATTTGGTCAAGTTGCTTGAAGGAAAAGTACCCATTGGCTGCAAATGGGTCTACAAAGTAAAATGCAAGTCAAATGGTTCATTAGAATGGTATAAAGCTAGGTTGGTTGCAAAGGGATATGCACAGCAGTACGGCTTGGATTATGAAGAGACTTTCACTTCAGTTGCCAAGATGGCAAAAATGAGAATGGTCATCGCATTGGCAATGTCTAAAGGCTAAAAATTATGGTAGATGGATGCTAAAAATGCTTTTTTGAATGGTGAATTTCTTGAAGAAGTGTATATGGAGTAGCCTGAAGGAGGCTATGTTCATCCTAATTTTCCAACATATGCATGTAAGCTTTAAAAAAGCTTTATATGGGCTGAAAAAAGTACGGAGAGCATAGAATGATCAGATAAGCAATTATTTACAACAAGCTAGATTTTAGATAGCTCATGTAGATCACAATCTATTCACGAAGAAGAAAGATCATGGTTATGTTTTTCTGGTGGTTTATGTAGATGATCTTATCATCACTGGAGATGATGATCAAGGGATTTCTGAAATCAAATCATTACTACAAGATGATGATGGAGTGTAAATCTATGGAGACACCCTTGGATCAAAATGTCAAGTTGGCAATTGGTCTTGGGACTAAAATAGAGAATGTAACTATGTATAAATAGATGGTGGACAGCTTGATCTACCTTGCTATCACTCAACTTGACTTGAGTTATGTAGTGGGGCTGATCAGTCAATTCATGCAGAAGCCTTGTAAGAAACATCTAGATGTAGTGAGAAGGATTATGTTGTACATGAAGAGTACTATGGATTATGGGTTGTTTTATGAGTATGGAAAATCCCTTGACTTGACAGGTTACACTGATGCAGATTGGGTTGATTGTGCCTATGACAAGAGGTCAACCAGTGGTTATGAATTTGGTTTGGGCAGTAAGAAACAACCTACCATTGCTTTGTCTAGCATAGAAGCGGAATACAAGGGTGCACCATTAGCAGCATGTGAAGCAAATTGGTTGATGAAACTGCTAAATGACTTGGGGATAAAGTTGGACAACAAAGTTAGATTGCATTGTGATAATCTTAGTAGTGTGATGTTAGCTAGAAATCCCATCTATCATGCTAGATCCAAACATATCGAGGTTCATTACCATTTCATCATAGAAATGGTACTTGCAGGGAAGATTGACTTGTTGCATGTGAAGACTAAAGACTAGGCAGCAAACATCTTTACCAAATCACTTAGTAAAGAGAAGTTTATCTACTTTAGATAGCTACTTGGAGTTCAGTAGATAGTTTGAGCTTGAGGGGGAGTGTTGAAACTTCAAGCTCAACTGCTCATGTGTATGTGTGTGTGACTGACATTATCGATAGCTGTGTCTAGTTGTACTCATGTATGGGACATTAAATAAGTCAATGTTGACCTAAACACAATTAATCATGGTTAGTGATAACCTAGTTGTACTATCTCTTTCATGTTAGTAGAGATTTAATAATGAAGATGAACTAGATGACCTGACTGCTCACTCTTTGGCTCCACTCAGTCTCTCTTTTCTTTAAACATTGCTTGTATATTATGTATGTTATACTCTCTCTTATTCTTGGTAGACTCATATAGTGAAGAAAAAGAAGAAGAAGGACTAGGATTTCAACTTTCTATCTTGTGTGCATTCTCTCTATGTGTTTTGTGTCTTGCAAGAGCTTAAGATCCCTCTCTCTTCTCCCATTTTTTCATGATATCAAAGTAACATTCAAGCAAGGAGCGATGAGTTGCAAGCACCAAGGGTCTATAAGGAGACCCTATTGTGAAGTACACCTATGGATTTCTCTCTCATATGATCTCCAATTGAGGAGCCATCTTTGTAATCTTGAAGTTCTTGAGGGATTGCTATAGACTTACAATATGGGCTTGTGTGATTAGATTCATGTTTTGGGCACATTTTGACCTTTGTTCAGGAGTTTGAGACTGTTTGTATGTGAATCTGGTAAGATTCAAAAAACCTTATCATTTTGCAAATACTTTATAGGAATTGGGGGTGGCAGACAAAACTTGGATACTATCAAGCATGTTTTAGTGGTCCATCGGGGAACTATCCTAGACGGCTTCGCCTAGCACTCGCGAGAATGCACGGGGTCTATTGTCTAGGTTTCCTTAGAGTCCACCCCATAACAAAAGGTATTGGACGTCCCCACGAGGATCAACTTGCAAGCTCGAGGTCCTAATTTGACAACTGAGGTCTCAATGCATCAGTTAGCTCCATCGGAGGTGTCCTATAAGGGCTTCTCATCCGACTAGAGAGCGATCATAGTTACCCTTGGTTCATGGAGTTCAATGCTTTTGTAACGTATCCACCTTGATCTCTTGACGGATAACATTTTAGTAGTTGCTCAGAGTTTACCTTCTATCCATTGCTATCCCTACTCTAATCAGAATTATTGGATTTTGTCGATGTTGACTAGTTAACCCTAGGTCTACCCCGCAAGGAAAGCATCGTGCTGTTACCCATGGAAGACTGACCTGAAGGTTCCTAATTGACCTATCAGTCACTTATCAATAACTAACTCACATCCAAAGGTGTCCTTTGAGAGGATTCTTGTCCGAAAGGAGCAATTGCCATTACCCTTGGTTCATAGAGTATAACACTTTTTTCCAGTAGCAAACCAAGGATGTATGAAATCTCTCACAGTGCTCTAGCACAGCCGCCGTACCATTTGTTGAGAATCAGCAATCACACTCACTCAAAACAGCCTCTTTGTATGGAGCTTTAGGGTCAAGGATATGCAGGCTAACTTATCCCATATGCACAATGGTGCCTACTGCAGTTTCCTACTTTCCTATAAAGCATTGTACTTGCTTCCTTTTCTTAATGCAATGATAGTACTCTTTTCTTTGTAGTGAAGTGTCAATGTCATTGTCCACATACACAAGATTGTGTTTATGAGTCCAAGTCTCAATCTTGGAACCTAATTCACTTGTGTAACAAACAGTGTCTTTTCCATCATGAGTCCACACTTCTCCTTCCATCCTCCATAGCTTCCGCCTTTGTCATGCTCTAGATCCCGCATTTCTCACATGGTATCAGAGCCCAGTTGGGCATGGCATTGCTTCTCCAGCCTCTCTTTATTCCTCTCAACAACTCTCAACCTCAATCTAGCTCAATGTCAGCTCATGACTTCATCTCCCAACTCTACTCTCATTGAAGCTTCCATGGCAGCCATAGCCAGCAGCACCCTGTCAGATTGAGCTGCTTATATCTCACTCCACAGGTCAAATCTCTTGGAGCTTCCTTCTGGAAAAGTATTCCCCAACTCACAAAGCTTCCCTGTATCACATCAATCCAGGACATTTGACCATCTGGAGCTCAGCATTGTGAAAATTCTCAATCTCTGCTCTGTGTCTGCCATAGCCAGACAGGACCTACCTCACTTGGAGCTTAAATAACTTCTCAACCAGGCCACTTCAGCTCTTGATTTCTTCTAGGGAGTTGTTCCTCTACTCAAGGCACTTCATCCTGGCATAAAAATCGACTACATTGCTGCGCCCTGACCCCAGCATTGCACAAATTTGTCATCGTTGTCCTGAACTGCGCCGAATCTGTTCGAGCTGCCTGCGCGCGCCAAATTGTTCACGATCTTGATGATTATCATGGGGCTTTGATAGCCCATGAAGTCAGCTTCCTAGGCATGTAATATTTTTTGAAAATGATCAAGTATAGCTCCTGCAATGTTGAAAAAACCAGGCCCCTGTCTCAGAAACCCTAATTCCACCATAGCCAAAATTTCTCAAGCTTTTTTTTCCTTAGTTTTTCTTTCTCCTGACACTCAACCCAAGCCTCTGTCACTCTAATCCATTGACCCAGCATCAAATCAAGGAGGGGAAGGACCTGAGAAGATTGAAGAACGACCGAACGATCTCGAACAAGAAGAATCAAGAATCAAGCTCAACATCAACACTGACATAGTGTGTTTTCACACTGTCACTAACTGTGTCTCTTGACACACTGCATTCTGCTCTTCTACTAATAAAATCTCAGAATTCTGGTGTTGATTTGCTGCTGATCTTGCAACCTCAACATGGGAAAAGACTCTCCAAATGCTCGATTCAAAGGAGTCGGGTTTCACACTTGGCAAACCCGCATCAAGCTCATCTTGATGAAAAAGGGTCTCTGGGCCATCACAAATGGCAAAGAGAAGAAACCTCGAGACGCGGACCTTGCAACTACTTGGCAAAAGAATGATGACCAAACTGGAGCTAGACGACAGTTATATCCACCATGTGGATAACTGTGAGACCTCACAAGATACATGGAAAAGACTTGACACCCTGTTCGGTGCACAATCTAAATCATCAAAGTATGGTCTCCTGATTGAGTTCTTCAGGCTTGAAATGAAGTCCAGCACATCACTTGCCACACATCTCAATTACATGGAAGGACTCCTAACCCAACTTGCAGGAATCAACATTAAAATGGATGAAGATGTTTGCATTGGTATTCTACTTAAGAGTTTGCCTCCTGAATATAATAATGTATCAACAACTTTAATCAACATGCCAAATCCTGAACTTGTTGATATCCAGGCATCTCTGTTAGAAGAAGAAAAGAAACTTAAAAGCAAAGAAGAGCCCAGCACTTCAAAGGATGAACAAATGTTATATGTAAACAACAGATACAAAGGTAAAAAGGAATCGCTCTTCTGTGACTTCTGCAAAAGGACCGGACATACTGAAAAGTTCTGTCATGCTAGGAAGAGGTCCCAAAAGGCCTATCTTGCAGCTGTAAAAGAAGAAGAAGACCATGGACCAAAAGATGAAGAAGAAGATGAAGATGAAGACCACCAGGATCGGAAGGACAAGACTCATCAGTCCTTCTACTCTCATAACTCTGATAGACTGTTTTAAAAGCCTTGTACTTCCTTGCCCTAATGCTTCCTGCCATAAGCTTTGTAAACTCCTTATGTAACTTGGCATTACAGTCCCTGTACACTTTGTGAGGCCCCTGTTACAGCCTCTGGATGTCCATCATGTTTTGGTGCCCACACTTAGCCTTTTCTGCAACAGCCTCTGGTGTCTACCATGTTTGTGGTGTGCCCACACTTTGCAGGTGGTTCTCATTACAACCTCTACACACTTTGTGCCTTTCTAGTTGTGATTGAGGAGGGGTGTTGAGAATCACAATCACACTCACTCAAAACAGCCTCTTTGTATGGAGCTTCAGGGTCAAAGATATGCAGGCTAACTTATCCCATATGCACAATGGTGCCTATTGCAGTTTCCTACTTTCCTATAAAGCATTGTGCTTGCTTCCTTTTCTTAATGCAATGATAGTACTCTTTTCTTTTCAGTGAAGTGTCAATGTCATTGTCCACATACACAAGATTGTGTTTATGAGTCCAAGTCTCAATCTTGGAACCTAATTCACTTGTGTAACAAACAGTGTCTTTTCCATCATGAGTCCACACTTCTCCTTCCATCCTCCATAGCTTCTGCCTTTGTCATGCTCTAGATCCCGCATTTCTCACACCATTCCCCTAAGATAATTTACGATTCGGGTTTTGAGACCAAACCCTAAGTAAGTCAGTGAATCGGTCCTTCCTAGAGTTTCTTCCTAGTGTTTTTTTTTTTGGGAAACCTCTCCGCTAATCAAGACCACCCTTCCATAGGACTGAATTCGTCAGGAATCCATCCACCTACTTCCCTCTATGGAAGTTGTTAGTTATTTAATTACCTATCACATTACGTGAAACATATAAAAATAGCTTCATTAATTAAAATTCTTTTATTCACAGTTGTTCGTTTACGTAATTTACTCATGGACATACAATCAGAATAAATCAATTTCATTGATTATAATCCATAATGTGTGTTCTCCTGGCCATATAAGAGAAAAATTACAATTTTATGTGCTGTCTCATCCGGCGCATTTGCACGTCACCAATATCAAATCCATCTATAGCTAGCGTTTATAGGTGTACCAAGTAGAACTCGGGCCATACAGGGGACCAAGTAGTTCCTAGGTGCGAAAAGGGATTTACTAGCCAGAGCCCCCCTGGCACCCTATCCCCCTCCTACTTAATATGATCCTTGCTGGGAGACCTCTCGCCATCGGAGTCGCGGTCCATGCTTCCGCAGCAGTAAAAACATCCCCTCGGTATGGGGATTCAGCACCTATCCTTGGGGGAGCTATAGGGATCCTCAATTTTTATGTGTTCCAATATTTAATTCAATCAAGATCTAATCTAGAAGATCACAAACAAGATTGATGTTTGCTAGCAATTACGACTTCAATCAATCATGCAACTTTCAAGTGATGCTTAATTCTAGTAGCAATCGACACTTGAGTTTCACATAATGAAATCTTCCCCTTGGAATTTAACTAGGGGTATCTAGATTTTGGGGTCTCTAACTTCCCAGCTCTTGTAATCAAGTTTCTTGGTCTTAAGTCAGTATTTCTCAAGAGACTTATCTTATTTGGATAGAACTTTTTTTAGAAAAACACATGGTATCGCGATTGGTAAAGGGTTGTTATCTATGCTCGTGACTCCCGTACTCGCAACTCCAACTGCTGCTTCCACGATAGTGAGGTCATTCACGATTTCTACTTTTGAATTATTTTTCTTCAGGGCCATGATGGAGATATGATTCTTAGAAGAAGAAGAAGAACACGATAGTAATATCGGTTGGCAAGGGTGTAAGACTTTCGATGATGATGATGGATATTGCGGGACTCAATGATGTAGGCCTCATGGATGATTCTTCTTGCCTCATGGAGAGCAATACTTAACTCTCTCTAGTAGACGGAATAGAGACAAGAGTAGAGGTATGATAGAATAGGATAGAGTTCTTCAGTGTCTTCTCTTCTCGAATCAGAGTAGAAGAGGATGAGAGACCTTCAGCGTATCCCCTTCCTTTGGTTGAATGGAATGATGTCTCTTTGTCTCGTGGAATAGAGTCTCCTCCTTACCAATCAATGTCTCATCTCTTCAAGATTTCTCTTGTTGCTCTTTATGGTCATCCCTAAGCGCTCAATTTATAGTTTTTCAAGGGGTAGAAAAGAGGACACTTACTTTTTTTTTTTGCATTTTTTGATGGCATCATCGATGACAAAGAGAGAATACTTTCTTTTAGTGCTTCATTGAATCTAACTTGTAGATTCTGCTCTGCCATCTATCCAACCAAAAAAACATTTTTAGTAATTGATGATACATGAAACACATCATGTATACTTCTTTTCTTGCCATTCGGCATAAGCAATGGGACCACACGTGTATACTGAATATCATGCTAGGTATCATCCCCAGTGCAGACATATCCATGAGAACCAACAACCAACTCATTAAACCATTCTCCATGGGGTGTCATATGATTAGAGGCCCCTGAATGTATGTTCCATTTCTCATATTTGCCTTGCTTAGGCACAATCTTTGATACATGCTACATAGTAAAAAACTTGTCTCCCTGATCATCCTAAGCACCATTGGAAGATGCATAATTTCCATGTTGTCTGCTTTTTTCTTTCATGTATGCTTGCTTCTTATGACAATCTTTGGCAATATGCCCATATTTGCTACAATAATGACAGTCTTTGTCCATATCAGACTATTCATTTGATTGCCAGGATCCACCACCTCTGCCTCTAGGTGATCTCCCCCTGCGTCTAAAGTCGCTTCATTGGCCATGCATATTTGAGCTATTCTAGGCTTTCTACTATTGCTATCCATAGGTATTTTGAGTGTCTTCTCGACCTCAAAAAGAACCACGGCCTCTGCCACCTCTACCACGTTGGCTAGAGTAGAGAACAATGTCTCCGCCTTGAGATGAACTGGAACCTGTGTTACGACCAAGATTTACTTCTTCATGCAGCAGTAATGTAAGCAGTTCATCCCAACCAGGGGGTTTTGCTCTTATAGAAATAGAAGTATCAAATGCCTTGTACTCCTTGCCAAGCTCATTCAATGTCATTGCAATCATATCATCATGTGAAACATTAGACCCAATAGTTGCCAGTTGGTCAGCTATGGTCTTCATCTCCATCGTGTATGCTTGACTGCTCCTACCATTTTTGGACATATTATTAAATTGATACTTAATTTGTATCTTCCTTGCATGCATGACATTACCGTAATTTTTCATGAGTGTATCCCAAGCATCTTTTGGGGAATGACAAAACTAGTAATCTCTATAGCCATTGAATAAAAAATGCACAAAGAAAACTAATGTAGTAATTTGCTAGCTCTTTTCGGTGAGCTCTTCACTAATCCTGTGTTGAATTCCATTCAAGTAATTCGGGTTCATCTTCAGTCCTCGTGCATAAATTCTAGTATCCTCTGCCAATCAAACAATTCTACATCTTGAACTTCCATACTGCAAAGTTCTTGTTATCAAGCTTATCATTGACAATTTGGGTGATGTTATTAGTGCCCTGATCATTTTCCATATTATAGCAGATAGTTTTTAATCAATGCCTGACTCCCCGCAAACCAAGATCTCTTACTGATCAATTTTAGCCTTCAATTTTTATGAGAATTTTCTCAAACAAAATCCTTGTTGAAATCATAGTATTTCAGCCCATAAACATGTCAAATACATCCACAATCAAGTGTCATAACATGTAGGTACATCAACTAGTTCATAGAGCATGTAATTGTTGCATACCTTGTGAACATTCAATCTTACTGATAGTAGAGAAACATGCAGCCTAAAATTAGCAACTAGTAAATGACCAATAGCCTTTTATCAGTCAAAACATAGATATTTATGTGTCAAGCATGCCCAAAATATCCTAGACATTTTCCACTATATGTGGGAGTCCATACATGACCTTTCGGGCACATTGTAGTACATGTACAACAAGTACAAATGCGTACAAATGCCAAATATCTTCCCGGTTGATAACAATCAGCCAACACACAGCTAAAACAAGGGCAATCCAATCTCAAAATATTCTCGAATCATAGCATACATGTAATAAATCATAAATGCCTTAGTCTAGGGTAGGCTAGGGTTAAGTATAAAAGATGGAGATGTAATATGTGAATGATATTTTTTCCATTTTCAAACATTACATGTTTGAGGTCTTAACCTCCCACCATCTAAGAGGGTGAATACTCTTGGCCACCATAGCTTGGGGTGCATACCATGCTACAACCATTCATCATTTGATTCTTAGCCAACATTGGTAATATCATTTCATGCCAAGCCACCTTGGTAATGGTTTCTTGGCATTGTATGTCTATTTCTTGTATTTTGAGTTTAATGGTTTCCTGTGGGAATTAGGTTATTTACATTGGTATCAGAGCTAATTTTGATCCAATGGGAAGGTCATTTTCATGGTGAATCTGGTTACAGTTTAGCCACAGAGTAACTGGAGGACAAGAATTAGTCACAGAATTTGATTCAATTAAAATCATGACTAGTTAAGGCCTCTGCAGTAAACTGTGACTAAATTTGATGGTCTTGAAGAACGTCTGAAGAAATCATGGCGGATTCATGGTCATTTTGGTGGTTTGTGGTCAATTTTGAGTCATTTTGAAGCATCATGGACTTAACTAAAGCCTAAAAAAGGTTTAGAGAGGTTAATAAACCGTGGTTACTTTTGTTGAGATATCGAGCTCCACTCGTGATACGCCAGGGTGACCGTTGTGTATTTATGTCACCGACTTGTCAGTTGCAGACGCGGTTGGTACACCGCCCATGAATAATAGCTACATGATAGCTATCCTTATCTACTCTAGTTCGTGGCTCAGTTAGTATGCCACCTTAGTTAGTTGAGTTTGGTTTGAGACCCATATATAGGGTTCTTCTATTTCTTTGTACTAGAGTTCTTTTTGGCTTACACAACTAAGAAGAGAAAAACTGTTTTTAGCCTCCACCCTTGTGTGTATTCCCCCATTGTGCAAGCAAGAAAGCTACAAGTGAGACTCCTTCCTTCTCTCCCACAATCTTGACATGGTATCAGAGCCTTGTTCGTGGTAAGGAGCTCAAGAAAGCAAGCCAAGCTCGCGGTGGTTTGGTAAGAGGAGCAGTGTTGCTTTCATTTTCTGTTTTGGGAGCAGATCTCTGCAGGTAGCACAGCCGAAAATTGCAGGAGTGCATTGTCTCAGGTTGAGACGCCTTTTGTGGTGAAGCAAGAGGGCACTATATGCTGCGGGAAAGGGCTTTAGCCCTAGGCGACCTTGTTTTTTTGATTTGAGGCCATTTCGGGGCCTGTTTTGGAGGCGGAAATTTTCTGCACGCACTCAGGAAAAGGCCCAGTTTTATGCTGTGCAGCCACTGTTCTACAGGTCGGTGAAAAGTTTCTGTAGAAATTGCATCGTATGCTTGTGCACAGAGACGTTGGGAGTTACAGAATCATCCTTGGTTCCTGTTTATGCAAAATCGTCACTAGGAAGTGACTGTGTGGTTAAATACCACTTTCGCCAGTTTTGCAGATTTGCCCTTGTGAGGGTGAAGCTGAGTTTTTTGCAGTGACAGAATTTTTCGCAGTGTTCTGTAATGGCGTCTGATTCTCTCTCACAGATTGTCACTGAAAAGCTTGACAAGAACAACTTCCAAGCATGGAAGTTTAGAATGACGTATTTCCTTATGGGAAAAGGATATTGGGAATTTGTTGCAAGAAATGAAGAAGAACCAATTCTTCCTGATGTTCCCAATCAACAGCAAATGCAGGCATTCAAAGCATGGCATGAGAGAGCCAGGAAAGTTATGTACTGGCTGTCTATCAGCATTTCAGACTCTATGATTGTGCATATTCAGGATGCAAGTACGCCAAAGGAGGCATGGGATACTCTGTCAAAGATGTATAGCACAAATATGCAAGCCAGGAAAATGCAGCTCAAGCAAGAGTTGCACAATGTGCAAAGAGAAAATATGAGCATCAATGACTACCACATGAAGGTGAAGAAGATTGCAGATGCACTTGCTTCCATTGGGTCGCCAGTGGAAGATGATGATTTAGTTTCTGTGACCTTGAATGGTCTAGGAAAGGATTATGCAGAGTTTCGAACATCCATTTCTGTCCGTGAAAGATTTCCTGATTTTGAGGAGTTGATTGCTCTTCTAATTTTTGAGGAGCAGAGAAATGGTGGTGCATCTTCTTCAGGAGGAACTTCAAAAGAAACTGTCTTCTACTCAAATGCTGGAAGAGATAGAGGCAGAGGTAGAGGAGGCCGATTTGGAGGCCGTGGTAGAAATCAGAATATGCAGCAAACTCAAGAAAACCAGTCCTATGGAGGACGACGTGGTAGTGGCAGCACCACGCACAGTTTTGTGAATAAATCGACTCTTGGCCATTTGACATGTGTTTCCACTGAATTACAGCAACCTCTTTGGGTTCAAGTGGCCAATGGAAATGAGGAAGTGAGCTCCCATGTATGCACACAAGTGTCTCTTATGCTGGCCGAAAATTACACAACAAAGGTGGACTGAATTACCCTTGATATGGGCCCCGTGGATGTTTTTTTGGGATGTGATTGGCTTCAAAAGTTGGGAAAAATCTCTATGGACTTCTCTCACCTGTATATGGAGTTTGTAATGCATGGGCAGCTTGTACACTTGGAGGAAATCAAAGAAATTGCAGATTTTCAACTTATAATAGCAAGACAACTCAAAAAGGAATTCAAGAAATGCTCCCAAATCTTTGTTTTGCATTTGTATAAGGATAATGATGACCAACACACCTTGGGGAAGCAAAATGCAGCACTAAAAGCGCTTTTGGCTAAATATGAGGACCTATTTCAGCCCCCCACTACCCTTCCCCCTCAGAGATTGGTGGATCACCCAATTGACTTGGAGCCCCATGCCAAGCCCATTTATAAACCCCCATATCGACTCTCTAAATGTGAGAGAGAGGAAGTAGTAAAGCAAGTCAAGGAGCTCACTGAAATGGGATTCATAGAACCTAGCTCTTCCCCTTATGCCTCCCCGGTTCTATTGGTTAAGAAAAAGGACGGATCCTTCCGGTTGTGCATTGACTACCGTGATCTCAATAAGATCACCATCAAAAATAGATACTCCATCCCTCGAATTGATGACTTGCTTGATGAACTCAAGGGAGCACGCTACTTCACCAAGATTGATTTGCAATTCAGTTACCACCAAATCAGAATAAGGGTGGGTGATGAAGTCAAAATAGTCTTTCAGACTGACCGTGGCTTGTACCATTTCCTTATCATGCCATTTGGGCTCATTAATGCAGCTACCACATTTCAGAGCTTAATGAACAAAATATTATAGCCATGGCTTTTCCAATTTGTGTTGGTATTCTTTGATGATATACTCATTTATATCAAGTCACTGCATGAGCATCTAAAGCATGTCAGGCAAATTTTTGATGTACTAAGAGAGCACCGACTATTTGCCAAAGAAAGCAAGTGTGTCTTCATGCAAACAGAGGTTGAGTACTTGGGACACATTGTTAGTGAAAAAGGCATCCAAGCTGATCCTAAGAAAGTGCAATGTGTCCGAGAGTGGCCCACCCCACTAGCACTACCTCTTTGCGTGGTTTTCATGGCCTCTACTCTTTTTATCAGAGTTTTATTTGCCATTATGCCACAATTGCAGTCCCGTTAACAAACAGGCTGAAAAAAGAGGCTTTCCTATGGGATGAATTGGCTGATTGCAGTTTCCAGCAGATGAAAGACTTGCTCACTTCAGCCCCCATCCTCGTACGCCCCGACTTTTCAAAGGATTTTACCATCCAGTGTGATGCTAGTGGACAGGGTATTGGTGCAGTCTTGCTGCAAGAACACGAGGTAATAGCATTTGAGAGCCGAAAATTGGATGATAAAGAGAGAGAGTTGCATGTCTATGATCAAGAGATGTTGATAGTCATTCATGCTATCAAAAAGTGGCATCACTACTTGTATGGCAGCATATTTAAGGTGAAAAGTGACCACCGTGTGCTCTAATACTTCTTGACTCAGCCCAACCTCACTCCCAAACAACCTAGATGGGTGGCTACTCTACAAAACTATGACTTTGAGATTACCCACACCCGTGGCAAGGACAATGTAGTGGTTGATGCACTCTCTCGCATGTGGGCATGCAAGGTTTCATCCATCACTGAACTCCACCATGATTGGATTGAAGAGCTCCAAGAGGCATACTTGCTTGATGATGAATTCAACCCTCTTTTCCAGAAATTACAGCAAGGTGTCATGGATGACAACTCCCAATATCAGCTCCACAACGGCCTCATTTGGATCCATGGCCGTATTGTGATTCCCCATGCCTCTCCTTTCACCCAAGGATCCTTGAAGAGATGCATTCTTCACCAATTGCTGGCCATTTAGGGGTCTTCAAAACATATGACCGAGTTTCAAAAAGCTTCCATTGTAAAGGCCTATGGTGGGATGTTAAAGACTTTGTGTCTAGATGTGTGCCTTGTCAACAAAATAAAGATAGCACTCTTAAACCGGGTGGATTGTTGCAGCCCTTACCTATCCCCAAAGGAAAATGGACCCACATTACCATGGATTTCATCACTGGTTTACCTACAACCAAGAAGGGTTGGGATAGCATATATGTGGTAGTTGACTGACTCACTAAAGCAGCCCATTTCATCCCTACCAAATCCCAATTTACAGCATCTCAAGTTGCCACTCAGTTTATGGAGCATGTTTTTAAGTTACATGGCTTATCCCACGTCATAGTACATGACTGGGACACCAAATTTATGAGTCAGTTTTGGCAGACAATTTTCAGGTCCATGGGGACCAAATTGGCTCTGTCTATAGCCTATTATCCCCAAACGGATGGGCAGACCGAGAGAGTCAATAAGTGGCTTGGAACCTATTTGCGACATTTTTGTCATGACGTGCAGAATTCTTGGGATATATGGCTGCACTTGGCTGAATTTTCTCATAACAACTCCACTCATTCGATCATTGGAGTCTCTCCCTTCAAAGCATTGTATGGTTATCGGGTGCCCCTTCCTACCGTGATCTTCAATGAAAAGCTCAACCCCCTTGGAAAAGAAGAGTTGGACCGCATGCAAGCTTTACTTCAACAATGCAAGCTAAACCTCAAAAGGGCTCAAGAGCACATGAAGTTCCATGCTGATGCAAAAAGAAGACCCCTTGACTTTCAAGAGGGTGAATTGGTACTCCTCAAGGTCCTCAAGTCCCGTTATGGTACACTAAAGGACGGTTCTTGCAACAAGTTGGCACACCGTTACTATGGGCCCTACAAAATCATTAAGAAGGTCGGGGACTTGGCTTACTGTCTCCAACTCCCTCCCACTACTAAGATCCATGATGTCTTCCATGTGAGACAATTGAAACCTTTCATTGGCACTCCCAAAGATCATGTAGAGGAGCTACCACCCATAGATGAGGAGGGCCTTATCCAGTATATTCCTGAAGCGGTCATTGGGCAACGTGAAAAGCAACTCTGCACCCGTTCCATACATGAATACCTGATCAAATGGCAAGGCCTACCAACAGAGGAAGCCTCTTGGCGCCCAACATCTATTTTGGATGAATTTCCACACCTCAAGGAGGCTGTATTGGCTGGAACTTAACCATGACACCTGTTTTGGGCTACAGTCTGCATCTGGACAGCCACCTGTTTTGCACCAATTTTGGTCCTGGTCCATTTTCAGCCCCATCCTCCATACATGGACTGAATTTACACCTTGAGGGCTCCGTCCCAACACCTTACTTGCCCCGATCGGAGCTCCCTAGTGGAAGCTATGGCTATTTTTCTCCAGCCATACCATGTGGGACATCACACTAGTAATTTCTGGACAGCCCTCTATTTTGTAACAGTTTTGGTCCTGACCTGATTGCAGCCCCGGCCCACCCACATGGGCTGAAAGTACATCTCATGGGCTCCATAACGACACATCCGCTGTCCCATTCGGAGTTTCTCACACAAAGTTATGGCTGATTTCCTACAGCACACCCTTACAGTCCATGACTACATCCCTTGTTTTTTAGGACAAAAACTTTATGAGACAGGATGGTTTGTAATGAATGAGGATCACAAGAATATGGCATGGGAACATACCAGTCACATTGACGGTATATAAGGTGTAAGAGGGTATTTTGAGGCATCACAGAAATTATCAAGAAACTCTCTTTTCACCTCTCTTTCTCTCTTTTCTTCCTGCCTTTCTCTCTCCTCTCCCTCTTCTCCTGCAGTCATTCTCTCTCTCCTTTCCCTTAGTTAGGACAGTTAGGTCTCTTTCATTACATGTAATTTACTCTCATGGACATACAATTAGAGTAAAACAAATTCATTGATTATGTTCCATAACGTGTGTTCTCCCATCCATAGAGGAGAAAAATTATAATTTCACGTGCTGCCTCATCCGGCGCATCTACATGTCACCAAGATCAAATCCACCTATAGCTAGCATTTATAGGTGTCCCAAGTAGAACTTGGGCCATACAAGGGGCCAAGTAGTTCCTAGGTGTGTAAAGGATTTACTAGCCAGAGCCCCCCTGGCACCCTATCCACCTCCTACTTAATATGATCCTTGTTGGGAGACCTCTTGCCATCGGAGCGGATCCATGCTTCCGTAGTGGTAAAAACATCCCCTCTTGGTATGGGGATTCAACACCTATCCTTAGGGGAGGTATAGGGCTCCTCAATTTATATCTATTCCAATACTTAATTCAATCAGGATCTAATCTAGAAAATCACAAACAAGATTAATGTCTTCAAGTAGTTATGACTTTGATCAATCATGCAACTTTCAAGTGATGATTAATCTAGTAGCAATCGACACTTAAATTTCACATAATGAACTCTTCCCCTTGGAATTTAACTAAGGGTATCTAGATTTTGGGGTCTCTAACTTCCTAGTTTAGGGTTTATTCTTGTAACCAAGTTTCTTAGCCTTAAGTCACTTTCTTTAACATAGAGTTATTTCCAGTTTTTTTTTTAAATCTTTATTCAGAGCTTCTAGATTAAAACTATATCCTTGGCTAGTTTCTCCAGGGTTTCGTTCTTAGTAAATTCATCTTGAATTCACTAGTCTCCTTTTCTATAGGGTTAACATTAAAAGTCCTCATGATTTCTCTTGAGTTCTAGGTTTTCATAGTTCCCCTAACAGTTTCTAGCCTATAAGATGTTCTAACAAATTACCAAATGAATATTCTATGATCGTAGTATTTCTCAAGAGACTTATCTTATTTCTATTGAATTTGGATAGAAATGTTTAGAAAAGCATGTGGTATCGTGATTGGTAAAGGGTTCTTATCTACGCTCGTGACTTTGTTAGTGACTCCCGTGCTCACAACTCCAACTGTTGCTTCCACGTTAGTAGGATTATTCACGGTTTTCACTTTTGAATTCTTTTTCTTCAGAGCCATGATGGAAATATGATTCGTAGAAGAAGAACACGATAGTAATACCGGTTGGCAAGGGTGTAAGACTCTTGATGATGATGATGGATATTGTGATATTCAATGATGTAGGCCTTGCAGATGGTTCTTCTTGCCTCGTGGAGAGCAATACTTTGCTCTCTCTAGTAGACGGAGTAGGGACGAGAGTAGAGGTATGACTTCTAACAGGATTGATAGAATATGATAAAGTTCTTCAATGTCTTCTCTTCTCGGATTAGAGTAGAAGAGGATGAGAGATCTTCAGCTTATCTGTAATGTCCCCATTACTTAGTTTATTTTAAAGTGCGTATACTTTCCAAAGAAATTTGATTTATGTTGCACATTTTTAAAAAAGAAAATAAAGAAAAAAACACTAGCTCTAATTATGAAACTGACTCTCATTATGAAGATAATAATTATTATTAATGAGGTATTATATGCTAGTTCATGGAAAAAAGCCTTGGGAGACCCTCCCAAGACTAGCTTATTAAAACTATATTTGTAGTATAGAACAACAAAAAAGAACTAGCCTAGTGGATAGTCACTTGGCAATTATGCGCACTTGGGTGATGACACTGTCAATATCGGTGACCTCCCAAGAAGATTTTATGCCAAGGCCTATGCCTTGGTCGCTACCTTAGTCGCTGCCTTAGTTGTAAGCCTTCGAGTGACGGCTGCACCATGCGGTACTCGCTCATAGGTTCGTAAATTTTTATCTTTGTGCTACAAAAATGGAGCTCCCTCTCTAATTTCATCAATGATGTCATCAAGAGTGCTAAAAGAAAGTGTTCTCACTTTGTCATTGATGATGTCATCGAAAAACACTAAAAAGCAAGCATCCTCTCTTTTACCCCCTGCAAAACTATAAATTGAGGGCTTGGGGATGACCAAGAAGGGGGAACAAGAGCAATTTTGATGAGGACAAGACGCTGATCGAGAAGGAGGAGACTCTATTCTGCAAGACAAGGAGACATCATTCCATTCAACCCAAGGAAGGGGATACACAAAAGGTCTCTCATCCTCTTCTACTCTAATCTGAGAAGAGAAGACACTGAAGAACTTTATCCTATTCTATCAATCAGGTTAGAAGTCACGCATCTACTCTTGTCCCTATTCCATCTACTAGAGAGAGAGAATTTTTTCTCTCCACGAGGAAAGAAAAACCATCCATGAGGCCTACATCATTGAATCCCACAATATCCATCATCATCATCAAGAGTCTTACACCCTTGCCAACCGGTATTACTGCCGTGTTCTTTTTCTTCTACAAATCATATTTCCATCATGGCCTTGAAGAAAAATAATTAAAAAGAAAAAATTGTGAATGATCCTACTAACGTGGAAGCAACAGTTGGAGTTGTGAGCATGAGAGTCACTAACACAGTCACGGGCGTGGATAACAACCCTTAACTAATTGTTATACCATAAGTTTTTCTCAAAATTTCTATCTGAATTCAATAGAAATAAGATAAGTCTCTTAAGAAATATTGTGATCTTAGAGTATTCACCTGGTAAATTATTAGAACATCTTATAGGCTAGAAGCTGTTAGGAAAACTACGAAATTCTAGAACTCAAGAGAAATCATTAGGAAATTTTCAAGATGAATTTATTAAGAACAAACCTTGAAGAAATTGCTTAAGGATATAGTTTAATCTAGAAGCTTTGATAGAAGATTTTAAGACAAAACATATCTCTAAGTTAAAGAAACCGACTTAAGGCCAAGAAACTTGGTTACAAGAATAAACCTTAAATCAGGAAGTTAGAGACCCCAAAATCTAGATACCCTTAATTAAATTCCAAGGGGAAGAGTCCATTATGTGAAATTCAAGTATCGATTGCTACTAGATTAATCATCACTTGAAAGTTGCATGATTGAGTGAAGTCATAATTGCTTGAAGACATCAATCTTATTTGTGATTTTCTAGATTAGATCCTAATTGAATCAAGTATTGGAATTGATAAAAATTGAGGAGCACTATACCTCTCCCTGTCAAGATTGTGGGAGAGAACGAAGGAGTCTCACTTGTAGCTTTCTTTCTTGCACAATGCGGGAATACACACAAAGGTGGAGGCTGAAAACAGTTTTCCTCTTCTTAGTTTGTGTAAGCCAAAGAGAACTCTCGTACAAAGAAATAGAAGAACCCTATATATGGGTCTCAAACGAAACTCAACTAACTAAGGTGGCATACTAAGTGAGCCACGAACTAGAGTAGATAAGGATAGCTGTCATCTAGCTATTATTCATGGGCGGTGTACCAACCGCATCTGTAGCTAACAAGTCGGTGACATAAATGCACAACGGTCACCCTGGCATATCACGAGTGGAGCTCGATATCTCAACACTCCCCCTCGAGCTCAATCTCAATTCCTGCACACCAAGCAGGTCTCTGAACTTGCGCAGCTTCTCTGCGCCCAATGCCTTCGTAAATATGTCAACTACCTGATCCTCTGTGCTAACATAAACTAGATCAATAAGACCTAGTAAAACCCTCTCCCGCACATAGTGATAATGCACCTCAATGTTCTTTGTTCTAGCATGATAGACTGGGTTATTTGCTAAGTGTATACTGCTCATGTTGTCACAATAAATGACAACTGGTCCATCTGTAGGTTGATGCATATCATAAAGTAGCTTATGCAACCAAGCTACCTCACATGCAGCCATTGTTGCACCCCTGTACTCAGCCTCTGTGCTCGACAAGGCAACTGTAGGCTGTTTCTTGCTGCTCCAAGTGACTGCAGCACTCCCAAAAGAGAACACATATCCACTGGTAGATCGTCTATCAGAAATACTACCAGCCCAATCAGCATCAGTGTATCCATGCAACTGTATCTGAACCCCAGTCTCATAAAGTAATCCATACTGCAATGTGGACTTCACATACCTGAGTATGCGTCTAGCCGCATCCAAATGCGGTTTCCTTGGAGCCTGCATAAACTGACTTACCAATCCAACAACATAGCTCAAATCTGGCCTGGTAATAGTCATATAAATCAAACTTCCTACTATGTGTCTGTACATAGTAGGGTCTTCTAGAAGCTCACCTGCATCTGCGCTCAGCTTCACATTCTACTCCAAAGGAACTGAAATAGGCTTACAGCCTGTCATCCCATATTTGGACAGCATGTCCAATCCATACTGCCTCTGCAAGAACCGTATCCCACTTGGTGATCTAATCACCTCAATGCCCAAGAAATAACGCAGCTCTCCCAAATCCTTCATTTCAAACTTCTGCTTCAATAGCATTTTCACATGAAGGATATCTTCATCACTGTCACCTGTCATAATCAAATCATCAACATAAATGACAAGTATAATAATATATTTCTCTGTTTTTCTCACATAAAGTGAAAAATCTACCTTGGAAATCTGAAAGCCAATAGTGACGAGATACTGTCCTATCTTGTCAGGCCATACTCTAGGTGCTTGCTTCAAGCCATACAAGGCTTTCTTCAAACTACAAACAAACTCAGGATGAACAACATCCACATAACCTGGTGGCTACTCCATATAGACCTCTTCTTGCAAATCATCATGCAAGAAGGCATTCTTTACATCCATCTGATGTAAAGACCATCCCTTTGATGCAGCCATAGCAATGGCTGCTCTTACGGCTGCCATCCTTGCAACCGGATTGAATGTTTCTTCATAATCAATGCCATATGTTTGTGCATACCCCTTGACTACTAATCTTGCCTTGTATCTATTCACAGAACCATCTACATTGTGTTTCACCTTATAAACCCACTTACAACCAATTGCATTCTTATCTTTAGGCAAAGGTACCAATTCCCATGTAGCATTTGCTTCCAAGGCATCCATTTCTTCATCCATGGCTTTCTTCCATTTTTCTTTTCCCATGGCTTGCTCAAAAGAAGTGGGTTCTGGTTCCTGTATCACTTTGACCATATATGCATAGTGAATGGCTATAAATCCATCATATTTCAGCCTATCCACAGGATACCTAGCTCTAGTAGACTTGCGCAAAGTAGGTTCACTCCCAGGTACTCTCAAAACATCCCTGGGCTTCCTTATTCCAGGTGTAACAATAGAAGGAATACCCAACTCATCATCAATGCTCTGTTTTGAGCCACTGGATTCACCATCCACATAAGAGTGACCTACATTCACATCAAACATGGGCTGATCTACCTTCTCTTTTCCTTTTCGTGATACCTGCATACCACTATCTGCATTGCTTTGAGAAGATTCTCCTGATCTCAATCTGTCTATCCATGGCAAAGAATGTGAACCACTGCTAGAGGACACTCCAGGTCCACCAATATCTTGTGACTGCTGCTGTGAATTCTGTGCAGCATTACCATTTTGTGCATCTACATTATCAATCACATTTACTGGTTTATACCAGCTACTCATCTCATAAAAAACATCTCTGCTCACCGTAAACGTACGAGTAGAAGGGTTATAGCATCTATACCCTTTCTGCTCTGCAGAGAGTAACCAATAAAGATGCACTTCTCAGCTTTTGGATCCAACTTGGATCTCAACTCATCTGGCATATGAACATAGGCAATGCAACCAAAAATCTTCAAATGAGAAATATCTGGTTTCCTACCAGTATACCTCTCCTCTGGAGTCATTCCATGTATTGCTGTAGTGGGAGTCCTGTTCATTATGTAGACTGCTGTAGCAACTGCTTCAGCCCAGTAAAAATCTGGCAAGTCTTTTTCGTTGAGCATGGCACGAGATACCTCTCCAATATGCCTATTTTTCCTTTTTGCAATTCCATTTTGTTGTGGGGTATGAATGCATGAATATTGCTGCTTTATGCCATGCTCCTACAGGAACCTTGCAAACTCATTTGAGAGGTACTCTTTCCCTCCATCTGACCTTAGGCATTTTATTTGTAGTCCTGTTTCTTTTTCAACCATAGCTTTAAGAGTTTTGAAATGCCCAAACACTTCACTTTTCTTTTTCATAAAATACACCCAAACTTTTCTGTTATAGTCATCAATAAAAGTGACAAAATAATGACAGCCTCCAATAGATGCAGCTTTAGTAGTCCACACATCAGAGTGGATTAATTCCAATGGCTTCTTACTCTCTTAAACATGTTTAGGAAATGGTTTTCTTGCATGTTTTCCAAATTGACAGGCTTCACATACCTTATGCATTTCTGCAACCTTGAATTTAGGCAATCCTGCAACAATATTTTGGGCTTGCATTGATTTAATTCGTTGTACATTAACATGACCAATGCGTTTATGCCAGATATCAATATCTGCAACTACACCGGTCCCATGTGCAAACATTGCTGCACTCAATTCAGGGAGTATCATCACCAGTCTCCACAAATCCTGGTTTTTCCATTTTCCTTGCATCCTGCATCCATTCTGCATGACCTGTCATGTGGTTTGATGCACCTGAGTCGACATACCACACATCGTTGCTTTCTTCTGCACTTGTCAAAGAATTGGTCATGTGCTGCACCATAAACAAATGCTCATTTTTGTCATCACCCTGTCTACTAGAAGATGCATAATTCCCTTGTTGCAATTTTTCATTCATGATGTCATTCTGCTTTTTATAGCAATCTTTAGCCATATGACCCATTTTACCACAGTAGTAGCATTCAACATTGCTGTTTGCATTTTGGCCTCTTTGCCATCCACCACGACCTCTTTGGCTCCCCCTGCCTCTAGAGTTACCACGTCCTCCTCCATAGGACTGGTTTTCTTGAGTTTGCTGCATATTCTGATTTCTACCACGGCCTCCAGATCGGCCTCCTCTACCTCTGCCTCTACCTCTTCTAGCATTTGAGTAGAAGACAGCTTCTTTTGAAGTTCCTCCTGAAGAAGATGCACCACCATTTCTCTGCTCCTCAGAAATTAGAAGAGCAAACAACTCCTCAAAGTCAAGAAATCTTTCACGGACGGAAATGGATGTTCGGAACTGTGCATAATCCTTTCCTAGACCATTCAAGGCCACAGAAACTAAATCATCATCTTCCACTGGCGACCCAATGGAAGCAAGTGCATCTGCAATCTTCTTCACCTTCATGTGGTAGTCATTGATGCTCATACTTTCTCTTTGCACATTGTGCAACTCTTGCTTGAGCTGCATTTTCCTAGCTTGCGTATTTGTGCTATACATTTTTGACAAAGTATTCCATGCCTCCTTTGGCGTACTTGCATCCTGAATATGCACAATCATAGAGTCTGAAATATTGATAGACAGCCAGTACATAACTTTTCTGCCTACATTTGCTTTTGATTGGGAATATCAGGAAGAACTGGTTCTTCTTCATTTCCTGCAACAAATTCCCAATATCCTTTTCCCATAAGGAAATTCGTCATTCTAAACTTCCATGCTTGGAAGTTGTTCTTGTCGAGCTTTTCAGTGACAATCTTTGAAAGAGAATCAGACGCCATTACAGAACACTGCAAAAAATTCTATCACTGCAAAAAACACAGCTTCAGCCTCACAAGGGCAAATCTGCAAAATTGACGAAAGTGGTATTTGACCACACAGTCACTTCCTAGTGATGATTTTGCATCAACAGGCAACAAGGATGATTCTGTAACTCCCAATGTCTCTGCGTCGCACAGACATACGATGCAATTTCTACAGTGACTTTTCATCGACCTGTAGAACAGTGGTCGCACAGCAAAAAAAAGGGTCTTTTTCTGAGTGCGTGCGGACAACTTCCGCCTCCAAAACAGGCCCCGAAATGGCCTCGAATCAAAAAAATAGGGCAACCAAGGGCTAAAGCCCATTCTCGCAGCATATAATACCCTCTTGCTACACCGTGAAGGGCGTCTCAATCTGAGACAATGCACTCTTGCACTTTCCAACTGTGCTACCTGCAGAGACTTGCTCCCAAAACTTGAAAAATGAAAGCAACACTAGTCCTCTTACCAGAACGCCGCAAACTTGGTTTGCTTTCTTGAGCTCCTTACCACGAACCATGCTCTGATACCATGTCAAGATTGTGGGAGGGAAGGAAGGAGTCTCACTTGTAGCTTTCTCACTTACACAATGGGGGAATACACACAAAGGTGGAGGTTGAAAGCAGTTTTCCTCTTCTT
Organism: Lygodium microphyllum; assembly: GCF_053477565.2. Lineage (NCBI taxonomy): Eukaryota > Viridiplantae > Streptophyta > Polypodiopsida > Schizaeales > Lygodiaceae > Lygodium > Lygodium microphyllum. Next base: position 109,776,285 of record NC_141153.1, read on the forward strand.
AGTTGTGTAAGCCAAAAGAACTCTAGTACAGAGAAATAGAATAACCCTATATATGGATCTCAAACCAAACTCAACTAACTAAGGTGGCATACTAACTGAGCCACGAACTAGAGTAGATAAGGATAGCTGTCATCTAGCTATTATTTGTGGGCAGTGTACCAACCGCATCTGCAGCTAACAAGTCGGTGACATAAATGCACAACGGTCACCCTGGCATATCACGAGTGGAGCTCAATATCTCAACAAATTGTTCCCATACAAGTGAATAAACTCTTCCAAAAAATTCCCATGAACTTAGTATCGTGATCGGATACTATTTTCAATGGCATACCATGAAGCTTAAAAATACATTCCATAAATTGTTCAGCCACTTGCTTTAATATAAATTGAGCCTTGGTAGGGATGAAATGAGCTAATTTAGTCAACCGGTCTACCACCACATAAATGCTATTCCATCTATGATTTGTTGTAGGTAATCCCACAATAAAATCCATTGTAATATTAGTCCACTTGCCTTGAGGAATAGAGAGTGGACGAGGTAAACCTCTAGGTAGAAGATAAGAATCATTGTTTTGTTGAGACGGAAGACATTGCATAACATAATCATTGACATCCCTCGAAATACCCTTCCCAATAGAAACTCTTATGGATCTTTTCAAATGTTTTGAACAACACATGGTGTCCCCCTAAAGGTGAAGAGTGCATCTCATGCAAGATACGGTCTTTGAAAGAAGATTGTGGTGTCAAGAAGACTCTAACATGATACCATAAAAGACCATTGTGCCATTTGAAATTGGGATACTCTTCTCCTGTGCCTTGCTGAAATTCCTTCATCATCTTTGATGCTTGCACATCAAGAAAATACTAACATACATGGAGAGATTCAAGTAGGTGTTGGAATAGTCTCTAATGGACATTCCTCCTTGAGCGCATGCATACCATCTTCTTTGAAGCCTTTCTTTTTTCAAAGGAGAAACAAAGATATCAATAATTTCTTGCTTGAACTCTTTGCAAGAGTCAAAGTTTTGCCCAATCTTGTGCATGTAACGCCACCAAGTATAGGTGTAACCTTCAAGATGAAGAACCGCAAAATAAATCTTAGCTTCTTCACTTCTAGGATAAATGGTGAAGTACAGTTCAACCTTATTAATCCACTCCTCCCATTTAGAAGGTGAAGCATTATCTCTTTTGAAATTAGTGATATCTTTTCCTTATATTCTTTTTCATTGTAAGATGGCTACCCATAAGGATGTTGTCTCCATGAATATTTGTTCCATAAATTTTTCCTAAAAGTAGGTGGCCCAAAACCTTGAGATGATGGTTGTCCGTTTGAAACATGCTCTTGGTTTTGGATGTCATGGGTTGATTTTTGCTCATCATGCCTTCCACCTTCATGACTTGATTGCTGATTGCATTTCCTTTTTGTACATTTGAGGGCTGATGATAAAAAGTCTTATAGAAGGGGTCACATCCATGATAATCATTATCCCATCGAGTGTTGTCTTCTTCCCCTTCATGTCTATGATTATCTTTTGGGCTGCTAAACTAAGGCCTTGGGGTATGAATGCACTAGATTTGTGAAGGATGATGGTTGCCCCTCACTCTAGATGGTTCTCCCCTTTTAAAAGTGCGCATAACTGGCTAAGACTTCTCTTTTCTTGGATGGGAAGGATTAGCAACAAAGGGAATCACATGGGAGTCTTCAATAGTTTGAGGTTCCCTTTGTGGCTTGCTTCAAATTTCCTTTATGGCTGAGATGAATTCTTGGAATAAAGATTTGTTGCTTTGCTGCAAATCAAAGATTCCTTGGTTTACTTGTGCCATCCCTTGCAACAAACCTTGATTCATATGTGTTAAGCATTTATTCAAAGTCTTAAAATCCTTAGAGAAGCCTTCATTGACATGTTCCAACTATGTTGACAATAAAAGATAATCATTCCCTTTATGCACTTCATGTATGTCATGCTATCCTTGATGTGTGTTGTAAGCAATCCCAATGGTGAAATCTTCATCTATTTGTTCAACATTATAGGCTTCATTTGTGTAATTTTGATCCTCTTAAAATTCCTTGACACCATCATTCAATGCCTCAGTAATGGGATCTTTCTTCTTATTCTTGGCCATTAGGAGACAGTGATATAGTAGTAGAAACTTTGTCACTTAATCCCCTATTTCTCTCAGAATATAGCACCAATCCCAATGATTAATAGCTCTATGGAAAGATTATTATATGGGAATATACCAAATTTTAAAAGATATGGACTTGGGTTGGATACTTTGGGTGGAGCAATGTCAAACAGTGCTCCCCTGTATTCTGTCTAGGTTCTATCTTAGTATACCTAGTGTCAGAAAATCAGCAATAACTTGAGATCCCAATGTCGGATTGCCAAAATTTTTTATTCAAATAAAATTTTAGGATCCCCTCTTCAAATGGAGCTATCAAGTTTCTAATTTGGATTAGGACATAATTTTCTGTAATTGAATCTTCAGGTCTAAATAGGAATATCTTGCACCCTATCCACCACTTGTAAGTACCTTGTTTGACCATGTAGGAATACCTTGAGTGGAAGAAACCCTTGTAAACCAATGTAGCAACTAGAAGAGGGTTGTGGGGAGCTTGTAGGGCTCAAGGATAACCTGTAGATTGGTATGTACCGGCTATTTGATATGTAAAAACCATGTCCATACCTGTAGGTACCCTGAAAATAGGAGATGCCCTGCACCTCTTCCAATGTTGTTCCAATGGAACCTTTAACCACCTCTGGTACCTTGAATAGGGCTAATCATTGATGCACTATTTCCAAAATTTGATAATGGATAATGTACATACACCTAAATTTGAAAAACTCATGGGCTCCAAGACAAGAGGGGTGTGAAAGTTCCACCTCAAGCTAGGTTGTGCACCCCTTCAGGGTCTTAATCGGGAAGGAAGAGTCACCTCTCTTTTGTCTTTCTCACTCACATGGCATTTGCTTTTTTCTTGTGGGAACCAACATGGAAAGTACATTCTAACGGCTAATCAAACAAGGATGCTATGAATCAATTGAAAAAGCCTTTAAATTCTTTAACGAAATGTAAGTGGGTATTGAGAAATGACCAAATTGAAAGGGCTATGGATAGGGAATTACCCTTTTGCAGTGACTCACTACTTTTACAGTATTCCCACTTACCATTTTTATCATTATTTCAGTCCTATAGCATCACAACTATCCAAAAAAAAATCCAAGTTAAGTAGGCAACCAGCAGCATTTATGCAATCAATTGAGTATCAACATTTGAATGGGTAGGAAAAAGATTTGTCAAGAAATCATAATCAGTCATAGGCTGAATTCTACATGCCCTTCAACAATGGGAATTAAGAGGTTCTATTATACTCAATCTCTCTTATGAACAATGGGACTAGTTCAACAATTGGATGAAAAGAGATATTAAGATGAAAGCAATAGAACTACCTCTTTAATGTTGATGAAGAGTAGTAGATGAATCCAATCAATCAACATTCAACATAAACCACCATCAATGGAACAAGATTTCATATCATAAGGCCAACTTCAAGAAAGCTTTGTCCAATATGATTGATCCCATGTAATCTTCAACTCGTGATCAATAAGATTGCTTGAATGCAATCAAGAGAAGCCAATGATTTGATAGAAGTATACAATGGCTTTTTAGAGAAGATCCTTTGAGCTCGGAAGAGTAGAAATTCTTGTTAGAATCAAGGAATTTTTAGACATTGCCATGTTCAAGAGGCTGAAAATCTCTTCAATCTTAAATAAATTATTCAATGTAAGCCCAATCTTTAAGAAATACCTTCAATTAAACCTTCCTAGGGTTGTAAACAACAAAAGCCCTATGAATTGAAGCCTCAATGAAGCAAGATTTGATGAAGATTGATGGCTGCCCTATTTTTCCCCAATCTGAGATGAGGAAAGTGCTTCAATCTTGCTTGCAAACTCGAATGTTTGCTCAATGTCGGTTGTATATACTTGCTTTCCACTTCTTGAAGCTAATACAGACCAAGATTGTGAAATACGCGGGATCTAGAGCATGGCAGATGCAAAAGCTATGGAGGTTGAAAGAGGAAAAAGAAACTCATGAAAACATTGACCCTGACTAGGACAAATTGTTACACAAGTGAATTAGGTTCCAAGATTGAGACTTGGACTCATAAACACAATCTTGTGTATTGACAGTGACATGACACTTTACTGGAAAGAAAAGAGTACTATCATTGCATTAGAAAAAGAGTGCAAGTACAATGCTTTATAGGAATTGAGTGGTGGTACTTTCTCCTACTGTGCATATGGGATTTTGGTCCTGAGCCCTCACTGCTTCTCACAAAGGGACTAAAGTAGGTGTGATTGCAAATATCTCAACACCCCTCCTCAATCACAACCAAAAGTATAAAGTGTGTAGAGGCTTTAGTGAAAGCAACACCTGCAAAGTGTGGGCACACCATAAACATGGCAAAAACACCAGAGGCTGTCGCAGAAAAGGCTAAGTGTGGGTACCACAAACATGATGGACATCTAGAGGCTGCAGCAGGGACCTCACAAAGTGTATAGAGGCTATAGTACAAGGATAACTGAGGAGTTTACAAGTTTATGTTTGAGGCATTAGGGCTAGGAAATACAAAACTAAAAAAGTCTATCTGAATAGAAGGACTGATGAGGTTTGTCCTTCTCCTAGTGGTCTTCTTCTTCCTTTGCTCCATTTTCTTCTTATTCTTTGACTGCAACTAGATAGGCCTTTTGGGACCTCTTTCTGGCATGGCAGAACTTCTCGGTGTGTCCGATCCTTTTGCAGAAGTCACAGAAGAGCTGATCCTTCTTGCCTTTGTACCTGTTGCCAACATATAATGCATGCTCATCTCTAGAGGTACTTGGTTCTTCCTTAATTTTTAGCTTCTTTTCCTCCTCTAACAGTGATGCTTGGATATCAACAAGTTCAGGATTTGGCATGTTGATTAAAGTTGTTGATAGATTATTATATTCACGAGGCAAACTCTTAAGTAGAACACCGATGCAAACATCTTCTTCTATTTTAATGTTGATTCCTGCAAGTTGGGTTAGAAGTCCTTCCATGTGATTTAGATGTGTGGCAAGTGATGTGCTAGACTTCATTTCAAGCCTAAAAAACTCAATTAGGAGACCATACTTTGATGATTTAGACTGTGCACTGAACAAGGTGTCAAGTCTCTTCCATGTATCCTGTGAGGTCTCACAGTTATCCACATGGTGGATATAGCTGTCGTCTAGCTCCAGTTTGATAATGGGCTAAGCCTTATCATCGTTCTTTTGCCAAGTGACAGCAAGATCCACATCACAAGGCTTCTTTTCTTTTCCATTGGTAATGGCCCAGAGGCCCTTCTTCATCATGATCAATTTGATGCGAGTCTGCCAGGTATGAAACCCGACTCCTTTGAAACGGGCAGTTGGAGAATCTTTGCCCATGTTTGACTTGAGAGACTAGTATAAAATTAGATTCAAATGACTGAGAACAACCAGGAATGAGTTGATCTTTGTATGTGTCAAAAGACACAAGCAATGGCAGTGAAGTATCAAAAGATACTAGTTTGAAATTTGATGTTTGTTGCTTGAGTTTGACTTGATGATCTTCAAAAAATCTTCATAGCTTTTCCTCCTTGCTGATTTGATGGTTGAATACTGGCTGAAAACTTCAAACTAGAGTGGCCTTGGCTTGGTTTAAGTGGCAGGAGAGAGAAAATGAAGGAAAAATGAGCTTAAAGGTAAGTGGCTATGGTTGTCCTGTCAAAACAGGGACTAGCAAACTGGTAAATGAGCTCCCACGCACTCCACAGTTTGAATTTGCTCAAACCCTTTGAGGTGGAGGACCCTCACTAATGGGTCTAACCCCTCCTAAGAGGGTTTGTACTCATTATGCTCCAGTTGAGAGATCTAAGCCTTCAAAGTGGTCGCTGTCAAAACTACGCCCAGATTTGGGAAAATGCAAATGCTGAGCATGGTAGGAATGCAAATGAAGTTGGAGATAGGGTCCAATACTCAAACTGAGCTGAGAAGAGATGGAAAGGAGCTGAGAGGAGTGAAAGGAGAGTTAGGCCATGCTAAACTGAGCTCTGATACCATGTGAAATATGTAGGATCTAGAGCATGGCAGATGCGGAAGCTATGGAGATTGAAAGAGGAAAAAGAAACTCATGAAGACATTGACCCTAACTAGGACAAATTGTTACACAAGTGAATTAGGTTCCAAGATTGAGACTTGGACTCACAAACACAATCTTGTGTATTGACAGTGACATGACACTTTACTAGAAAGAAAAGAGTACTATCAATGCATTAGAAAAAGAGTGCAAGTACAATGCTTTATAGAAATTGAGTGGTGGTACTTTCTCCTACTGTGCTTCTCACAAAGGGACTAAAGTAGGTGTGATTGCAAATATCTCAACAAAGATTGACTCAAAAATTCAAGAAAATGCTAAAATCTTCATGCTGTCTACTTTTAGCCATAGCTAGCACTGTGAAGGAAGCTTCATGTGTGAAGGAAGGTGAAATATCAAGTAAGAGATGCCTAATACTTCAGGTTAGGGCTGCATTTGACCATGAAAGAGAGGGCATAGCTTCAGAATGGGGAAGTGAGCTGATCAAGATGATCAATAATAGGCTGAAAATTGGTGCAAACTGTCCAAGAGATTCTCTTGCATCATGTGATGATTATCTTGATGAAGATCCATCAAATAGGTAGTCCATTTCTTGCCCAGGGTATCAAGAATCATCTCTAGTAGGTGGCTTGAAGAGAAATGATCATGGTAGAGAGAAATGAGTAGAGACCTCCACGGCAGTTTTTAGCAAGAAGCTTGGAAAGAGGAAAGAGAAGCTTGTTCCAAAAAGTTGTCAAGATTGTGGGAGAGAAGGAAGGAGTCTCACTTGTAGCTTTCTTGCTTGCACAATGGGGGAATACACACAAGGGTGGAGGCTGAAAACAGTTTTTCTCTTCTTAGTTGTGTAAGCCAAAAAGAACTCTAGTACAAAGAAATAGAAGAACCCTATATATGGGTCTCAAACCAAACTCAACTAACTAAGGTGGCATACTAACTGAGCCATGAACTAGAGTAGATAAGGATAGCTGTCATCTAGCTATTATTCATGGGCGGTGTACCAACCGCGTCTGCAACTGACAAGTCGGTGACATAAATACACAACGGTCACCCTGGCGTATCACGAGTGGAGCTTGATATCTCAACACTCCCCCTCGAGCTCAATCCCAATTCCTGCACACCAAGCAGGTCTCTGAACTTGCGCAGCTTCTCTGCGCCCAATGCCTTCGTGAATATGTCAGCTACCTGATCCTCTGTGCTGACATAAACTAGATCAATAAGACCTAGTAAAACCCTCTCTCGCACATAGTGATAATGCACCTCAATGTGCTTTGTTCTAGCATGATAGACTGGGTTATTTTCCAAGTGTATACTACTCATGTTGTCACAATAAATGACAACTGGCCCATCTATAGACTGATGCATATCATAAAGTAGCTTATGCAACCAAGCTACCTCACATGCAGCCATTGCTGCACCCCTGTACTCAGCCTCTGTGCTCGACAAGGCAACTGTAGGCTGTTTCTTGCTGCTCCAAGTGACTGCAGCACTCCCAAAAGAGAACACATATCCACTGGTAGATCGTCTATCAGAAATACTACCAGCCCAATCAGCATCAGTGTATCCATGCAACTGTATCTGAACCCCAGTCTCATAAAATAGTCCATACTGCAATGTGGACTTCACATACCTGAGTATGTGTCTAGCCCCATCCAAATGCGGTTTCCTTGGAGCCTCCATAAACTGACTTACCAATCCAACAACATAGCTCAAATCTGGCTTGGTAATAGTCATATAAATCAAACTTCCTACTATGCGTCTGTACATAGTAGGGTCTTCCAAAAGCTCACCTGCATTTGTGCTCAGCTTCACATTCTGCTCCAAAGGAACTGAAATAGGCCTACAGCCTGTCATCCCATATTTGGATAGCATGTCCAATCCATACTGCCTCTGCAAGAGCTGTATCCCACTTGGTGATCTAATCACCTCAATTCCCAAGAAATAACGCAGCTCTCCCAAATCCTTCATCTCAAACTTCTGCTTCAATAGCATTTTCACATGAAGGATATCTTCATCACTGTCACCTGTCATAATCAAATCATCAACATAAATGATAAGTAGCATAATACCTTTCTCTGTTTTTCTCACATAAAGTGAGAAATCTGCCTTGGAAATCTGAAAGCCAATAGTGACAAGATACTGTCCTATCTTGTCAGACCATGCTCTAGGTGCTTGCTTCAAGCCATACAAAGCTTTCTTCAACCTGCAAATAAACTCAGGATGAACATCATGCACATAACCTGGTGGCTGCTCCATATAGACCTCTTCTTGCAAATCACCATGCAAGAAGGCATTCTTTACATCCATCTGATGTAAAGACCATCCCTTTGATGCAGCCATAGCAATGACTGCTCTTACGGTTGCCATCCTTGCAACCGGACTGAATGTTTCTTCATAGTCAATGCCATATGTTTGTGCATACCCCTTGACTACTAATCTTGCCTTGTATCTGTTCACAGAACCATCTGCATTGTGCTTCACCTTATAAACCCACTTACAGCCAATTGCATTCTTACCTTTAGGCAAAGGTACCAATTCCCATGTAGCATTTGCTTCCAAGGCATCCATTTCTTCATCCATGGCTTTCTCCCATTTTTCTTTTCCCATGGCTTGCTCAAAAGAAGTGGGTTCTGGTTCCTGTATCATCTTGACCATATATGCATAGTGAATGGCTGTAAATCCATCATATTTCAGCCTATCCATAGGATACCTAACTCTGGTAGACCTGCGCAAAGTGGGTTCACTCCCAGGTGCTCTCAAAACATCCCTGGTCTTCCTTACTCCAGGTGTAACAATAGAAGGAATACCCAACTCATCATCAATGCTCTGTTCTGAGCCACTAGATTCACCATCCACATAAGAGTGACCTGCATTCACATCAAACATGGGCTGATCAACCTTCTCTTTTCCTTTTCGTGATACCTGCATACCACTATCTGCATTACTTTGAGAAGATTCTCCTGATCTCAATCTGCCTGTCCATGGCGAAGAATGTGAACCATTGCTAGAGGACGCTCCAGGTCCACTAATATTTTGTGACTGTTGCTGTGAATTCTGTGCAGCATTACCATTTTGTGCATCTACATCATCAATCACATTTACTGGTTTATACCAGCTACTCATCTCATTAAAAACAACATCTCTGCTCACTGTAAACTTACGAGTAGAAGGGTTATAGCATCTATACCCTTTTTGCTGCAGAGAGTAACCAATAAAGATGCACTTCTCAGCTTTTGGATCCAACTTGGATCTCAACTCATCTGGCACATGTACATAGGCAATGCAACCAAAAATTTTCAAATGAGAAATATCTGGTTTCCTACCAGTATACCTCTCCTCTGGAGTCATTCCATGTATTGCTGCAGTGGGAGTCCTGTTCATTATGTAGACTGCTGTAGCAACCGCTTCAGCCCAATAAAAATCTGGCAGGTCTTTTTCATTGAGCATGGCACGAGATACCTCTCCAATATGCCTGTTTTTCCTTTCTGCAATTCCATTTTGTTGTGGGGTATGACTGCATGAATATTGCTGCGTTATGCCATGCTCCTGCAGGAACCTTGCAAACTCATTTGAGAGGTACTCTCCCCCTCCATCTGACCTTAGGCATTTTATTTGCAGACCTGTTTCTTTTTCAACCATAGCTTTAAGAGTTTTGAAATGCCCAAACACTTCACTTTTCTTCTTCATAAAATACACCCAAACTTTTCTGCTATAGTCATCAATAAAAGTGACAAAATAATGACAGCCTCCAAGAGATGCAGCTTTAGTAGTCCACACATCAGAGTGGATTAATTCCAATGGCTTCTCACTCTCTTGAACATGTCTAGGAAATGGTTTCCTTGCCTGTTTTCCAAATTGGCAGGCTTCACATACCTTATGCATTTCTGCAACCTTGAATTTAGGCAATCCTGCAACAATATTTTGGGCCTGCATTGATTTAAGTCGCTGTACATTAACATAACCAATGCGTTTATGCCAGATATCAATATCTGCAACTACACCGGTCCCATGTGCAAACATTGCTGCACTCAATTCAGACATGTCTGCATCCAATGTAAACATTCTGCCCTTCTTCTTTCCTTTTGCTATCAAGCGACCTTTATTTTTCATATCCTCAACAAAGCATCCATGAGGGTTAAATCTGACCTGCAAGCCCTGCTCAACCATTTGACCAACAAAAACCAGATTCTTGGTGATATTCGGGACATGAAATACATTGGACAGGTATTTCTTTTTCCCATCCTGCATAGACAAAGGAATTTTTCCAATCTGCACAATCGGATGTGCAGTATCATCACCAGTCTCCACAAATCCTGGTTTTTCCATTTTCCTTGCATCCTCCATCCATTCTGCATGACCTGTCATGTGGTTTGATGCACCTGAGTCAACATACCATACATCATTGCTTTCTTCTACACTTGTCACAGAATTGTTCATGTGCTGCACCATAAACAAATGCTCATTTCTGTCATCACCCTGTCTACTAGAAGATGCATAATTCCCTTGTTGCAGTTTTCCATTCATGATGTCATTCTGCTTTTTGTAGCAGTCTTTAGCCATATGACCCATTTTACCACAATAGTAGCATTCAACATTACTGTTTGCATTTTGGCCTCTTTGCCATCCACCACGACCTCTTTGGCTCCCCCTGCCTCTAGAGTACTATGAGGATGTATACACTCTTGCCATCGATGTTACCATGTACTCATAGGGTGTTCGGGCTCCTAGAGCCGGTCCATGCATCCATGGAGATCGAGCAAGCTAATATAGTGGTGAATGAGGGGTGCCAAGGGTCATTCCCAAGCATGTCATCAATGGGGCAGCCCCCACCGGGGTCAAAAGGGAACCCGTCGGGTGAGTCATAAAACTGATCGGTATCAAGATCCTCTTCATATTCAGCATTTTCAGCAAGTGTCATCATGGGAGGGTTGTCATACAAGTCCTCTTCTAACTTGTCACTATCTTCTAGCACATACATGCTATTAAACTTGACAATGGCGTTCTTAAAGGGGCATTTGGATGCATGATCAGTTGTGTACTTATCCCCGCATTTAAAGCACAAGCCTTTGGCTTTTCTATCCTTGACAACTTTAGGAGGAATGAATTTTTGACTATTAGGACTGAAGCCATTCCTTGTCTTATTTTCAGCATACTTTGGGTCACTTTTGGAGGGTGGTGCTGTCCCAAAACTGCCATATTTCCTTTCAGCATTAAAAGTGGGGTAAGTAGGGATTTCGGGGTTGCCATTCCTTCACCATGTGTGGGCAAAACCTTCTAAATGAAGGGAGGCAAAAATAATCTTTGCCTCATCGGTACGGGGGTAGATGAGAAAATAGGCTTCCAATTTAGAGGTCCATTCCTCTAGTTCAGCTGGGGATGAGGATTGCCCATTGAATTTAGTAAACACAATCTTGTCACATAGCTCATTTGGGCCTTGCTGCCCATGAATGCCGTGTGCTACATGCTGCCCATACATGCCTGGCTGTCCAATCCCCAGCTATCCAAAATTTCCATGGGGGCCATGCTGTCCTTGCATTACATGAGGACCAAATTGCCCATTAGAACCTTGCTGTCCAAAATGTCCATGCTGTCCATTACCATATGCATGCTGCCCATTGCCATATGCATGCTATCATTGCCATATGACTGCTGCCCATTTCCATATGCATGCTACCCATTGCCATGTGCATGCTGCACATGTACTCCGTGCATTCCATGCTGCCCAAGATTTGCATTGGAACCATTCCCCTGAGTGTGCAAATAGCTTCCATTACGGGGGAGTTGGGGTGCCGAGGATGGGCTTGAAGGATTCGTAACGGGGGAGAGAAGGAGGGGTTCATCATGTCAGGTGGAAGGCTCACCCGTCTCATAAGTGCTATGGGGAATGCCATTGGTACCACTAAGACCTTGTGGGCTATGCCCGGTCTCCAAGGGGGGAGCGCGGTTAGCCTCACGGGGAGGGACATACTCCTTGGGTCGATCCGAGGGGGGGGCAATGGCGGGGATGAGGACGTCCATGTGCTCTATGAGTAGGTCCATCTTGGCCATCATCTCGGAATGACGGTGATCTTGGCGGGTTTCCATCTCCCTGTGGCGTTGCTCCATCTCTCGATGTCGTTCAGCATGATGGGTCTCATGTTGGCATAAGGTTTGTTTGAGCAGAGATAAGCGGTCTATCTCGGGGGCACCCTCTTCAAACATGTCTTCAAGATCCTCCTGGGCTGAGCTAGGATCATTCATTGAGGCACGGGATTCCCTTATTTCACGCTGAAAGTCCTCCTGGGCCTTTGCTTTACCCTTGTGGCCTGCCATCCCAAGTGCAGTCCACCAGACCCCTTGTTACAGAAATGACAATATCTTGAGCTAGAAAGCTCTGATTGCCAAAATTTTTGATTCAAATGAAAGCCCTCAATCCCCTCTACGAGGCTATGTAAAAATATCTCTGACAGTAAATGGTCAGGGCTTTTCTGTAATCACTTTTTGTGGGCTGACTGTGTAGGACTGCTGCCCACAGTACCTCTGAGCACAAAACTGAGTGTATCTCCCAAACCATAGGGCAGAATAGGGAGATTTTTAGGTCAGATCAAAGGAGAGGATGGCCTCTTCGAATCAAGCTATAGATCTTGCACTCAGTCACATAAGAAGGCTTTGTTGTAATCAACTTTTGTGGGCTGACTGTGTAGGACTGCTGCCTGTCCCACAGTACCTCTGAGCACAAAACTGAGTGTATCTCCCAAATCATAAGGCGGAATGGGGAGGTTTTTAGTTCAGATCGAAGGGGAGGATTCCCTCTTTGAAATGAGCTATAGAGGCTATGCTCAGTCACACAAGAAGGCTTTGCTGTAATCTACAATAATTCTTTGGGCTTCGGATCACGGGGAGGTGGGCAAAGTTCCCCCCGGGCCGGGTTGTACACCCCTTCAGGGTCTTTGATGGCAAGGGGGGTCACTCCTCTTTTGTCTTGCCACCTCGTCTGGCATCCCCAGAATATACATGGAAAACATTTATTAATTAAACACCTAGTATGAGATGCATTTCAGGAATCAAAATTTTGGGCTTTTCATGAAGTGCATGGAATTGGAATGGAGAATAGGGATAGAGAGCTTACCGGTAGTGGCTCACTGCCTAGTCACCCTTATACAATGGATTTTTTTAATCAATTCTTGGCTCAGCCAATTCACAAGAAGCCAAACGGGTTATGGGTAAGCAAAATATAATCTCAATGAAGCTTTAGCATGAGTAAAATCCATTCCAATGTCATAAGATCAAAGGGAAATGACTGGGATTAATATTCAGCATGCATACAATGTCTGGGACTCCTATTATCTACTTGGACTCATACATTCTCTAAAACAAGCGGATAGGATTCAACAAGAGGCTTAAATGGAGAGAATGAGAGCCAAGAATCGGCTACCTTGAGTCTTTTGGAGGAGAAGGCAGACACTAATGCCACTTTAGTCCTTCATGAGAGCTCCAATTTGATCCCGCATGCTCCATAGCTCCAAAATGGTTGTGCTCCATCAAGAAAGGGTGAAGTCAAGCTTGGGGAAGGATGGCTCAGGACCTTCCCATGAAGAGCTCTTGCTGAAATTGAAACTCTACTCCCATAGCCATGGCTGCCCACAAGTGCATGTCTTCAAATGTTGCTTCTAATCTTCTTCCCGTGCTTCTTGATGGCTGAAATCTTGAGCTAGGCTTGAAGAGGGATTCCCTGGGACCAAGAAAAGACCAAAATCTTTAAGATTTTTGAGCTTGATGCCAAGTTTCCATGGCTGCCCATGGACTGCACAAGATCAGGGTTTCTTGAAGTGGAAAGAGGAGTCCAAGCTGATGGAAGAAGCCTTCAAAGTTGCCCAAGAGACTTGTCAAGAGCCAAGAGTGAGGTCTAGGGAGGAGAGGAGGGCTGGGGGGGCTGTCTAGCAGGCCAGGAAGCAGCCCATTTTTTGTGCCGCAAATTTCGGGGCTGCTCCTAGAGGGTTGGGGATGACCACCCAGCTCAGCCGTGCTTGATTAGTGGCTCCTAAGCTTCAGAAGATGAAGGGGCAAGGTTGATGCTTCATGGAAGAAGGGGAAGAGCAAGATTTGGGCTGGTTTCCTCCATGGGAGCTTGCAGGAAGCTTGTGGAAGGGAGAGAAGGTCTTCTTGAAAAGTAACTGAGATTTTGGCCTTTTCTAACTGTGCTACCCTCCTTTTTTCCCAAACCCTCAAGAAACTTGCATGAAAATTAGTGACAACCTGTCAAATTTGTATGCCCGCCTCCCATGGTTCTTGGGGAATCTCCAAGAAAGGATGCCATAGTCTTCAAGAGGGCTGACAGCTTGCCTAAGACTCCTGTGTACCTGTGAGAGAGATGTAACTGGAGTTTTCTAACTGTGGGAAACTGTGAGAGCCCTAAATCTATGGAAAAAGAGAACGATCAAGGACAAAGCTCTGATACCACTTGTAATGAAAGAGACCTAACTATCCTAACTACGGGGAAGGACAGAGAGAAGGACTGCAGGAGAAGAGGGAGAGGAGAGAGAAAGGCAGGAAGAAGAGAGAGAAAGAGGGGAAAAGGAAGAAGAAGAGGAAGGAGAAGAAGAAGCCATGGAAGCTAGAGAAGGTGAAAAGAGAGTTTCTTGATAATTTCTGTGATGCCTCAAAATACCCTCTTACACCTTATATACCATCAGTGTGACTGGTATGTTCCCATGCCATGTTCCTGTGATCCCCATTCATTACATTACATAAACGAACAAATGTTCATAAAAAGATTCTTTTTAATTAATGAAGCTATTTTTATATGTTTCACGTAATGTGGTAGATAATTAGATAACTAAGAACTTCCATAGAGGGAAGCGGGTGGATGGATTCTTGATGAATCCAGTCCTATAGCAAGGTGCTCTCGATTAGCCGAGAGGTTTTCCCAAAAACAAACGCTAGGAAGAAACTCTAGGAAGGGCGGATTTGCTAACTTACCTAAGATTTGGTCTCAAAATCGAAACTGTAAATTATCTTAGGGGAAAGGTATGGTAGCTGTGCTATCAGAGCACTACGAGGGATTTCATAAATCCTTAGTCTGCTATTGGAAAAAAGCATTATAATCCATGAACCAAGGGGAATGAAAATCACTCCTTTCGGACAAGAAGCCTCTCGAAGGACACCTACGGATGTGAGCTAGTTGTTGATAGGTGATTGTTAGGTCAATTAGGAACCTTCAAGTCTGTCCTCCATGGGTAACAACAGAATGCTTCCCTTGCAAGGTAGACCTAGGATTAACTAGCCGGTGATCATTGTTGCCAAGTGGCACCTACGCAAAGGGATGAGCGCCTTAAATGGTTCTCCTTTGTGTATACGTCGATGGTGGGATGAGCGCCTTAAATGGTTCTCCATCAATGCAGGGCACGTTTCTAAGAATTTTCTTAGATGAAAGGTCAATGGGCACACCTATCCTTTTCGTGCATCAATACAAGTGTGAACGTGGGTGATACCATTTTATCCACACGAGTATTAACATCTTCGTGAATTAATTATTGTATGGAATTCCAAATGAATTGATTTATGTGGCTAGCTACAATTATTCAGTTGGTTATTATTCTAACATGATTTTTTGAACTTTTGGCACAGCTGATGTGTAGAGCAAGGTGAATTGGAAAGGCGTGCCACGTGCAAGCATTTTAAAGATTATTTCCTCAAGAATTTATTTGGCAATTATTGGATTATTGTATTAGACTCACCACTATTTCTTATAAAGCATGTGCATAGTCTCTATGTAAATATTTATTAGCAAAATAGATTTTTAGAAGATATGTCCAATAAAATATTAATGGTTCTAGAGAGTTGTGGGATATGCACAATTGCTAGCATTCATTAATTCAGAATACTCTATCTCTTTTCCAGTATACTCAAAACTCTTTATGCAAAGAGTGATTGTAAAGGGCCTAAATCTTGGGCAAAGAAGATTTTATAATATTATTATAAATACGGCATGAAGTGAGCTGCCCACTTCATGTTGGGGGGAGATTGTACCCAATCTTGTGTCGTTTCATCTTACTTTACCCTCTCTTTTAGTCTATTTTTAATTTCTCATGAGTCGTATGCAATTTTATGAGTAAAAGAGAGAAAGAGGGAGCTTCTTCCATTCGCTACGCACAAACCACGCATCCATTGCAGGCAACAGTGGTATCAGAGCCCAACGCCTACCTCTTGGGCTTCCAATCGCCTACCCTCTGGCGTGAAGGCAAGCCCTCTGCTGCAAATGGGCTCTACGGTCCGTCTCATCGCGAACCGAGTACACGGCTGGATTCCTAGGCCTTCAAAACCCCCAACCCCTCTATCACAGTCAAGAAATTCTGTTATTTTCTCAGACATTGAAGAAGACCCACTCCCACATCATGGCGCCATGTTTCGTGAAGTACTGGAGCTTCAAGGTGATTAGCAGGCTTAATTAAAGCCTAATTAAAAGCTTTTCTTAAGCTTAATCAAGAGCTTAAGCTCAAGCTTGATTTCGTTGGGGGGCCGTTTTTTGCCGTCACAGCAACATTCACGACGCCCTTTTGTCCTAAATCGTCAAGTTTTTTTTAAAAAGGCTTAAAGCCTTATTAAGAAAGTTATATTACCTCTTTTATCACTTACATAATCAACTTCATCTTCTCTTACTCCGTGTCATACATAGACTCTGCAAATCTTCACAAGTCACAGTTGACTATCTCTTCCATAGAGGCAGTTCTCGCGTAGTTCTTTCTAGCTTCATAAACTTTACAAAATTCCCATAAAAAATTCCCGCCTTTCTTGCCTACTTCCATCCATAATTTATTGTCCAAAGGCCGCTTAAAATTTTGGTCTTACATGCCAAAATTCTTCAACGACAAGCAAGGCATCTTTTCATTTGTAAGGCGTCCTAAATCTTTGGATTTCTCCATCAAGCAATCATGTCACATGAAGGGCCATCCGACACTACCAATTTCGACTCTGTATCACCACTTCTTGAGCCAACCCTAGAGCAGCATATGGATTTAATATCCATGCAACTTGAAGAAGGGCGTCAACACCGCGTACAACTGGAGCAAGAACTGAAGTCCCTCAAGCATCTTGCCATTGAAATTTCTACCAACGACGACAACCTAGTTCACGCCATCAACACTACTTTTATGTCCACGCTAGTCGAAAGGAGTCCAAGATAAGCAAGCGTACATTCAAATTTAATTCTTTTGATGGTCTTAAAGATGGTTGCAAAACTCTGTCATGGTTAAGTTAGTTTGAAGCTTATTTTGATCATGAGAAATACTCAAAAAGTGATAAAATTAAATGTACATCTCATTATTTTATTAAGAAAGCTGCATTATGGTGGGATGTCACGCGTAAAAGCGTTGATCATCCTCTCACATGGAATGACTTTCGCAAGAAGGTTCTTGCAAATTTTCTCCCTGCACAATTCGAGCTCCGCATGCAATAAAAATGGGACCTATTCATGCAATGGGAATGCAAGTCTATCCCTCAATACACAGAAATATTTTGGAGTACTCTCTTGCAGCTCCAAATGGTGGAGCTAGTGGTTGAGTCTACCTTCAAGAGAAAGTATATGTCCATCCATCCAAGACGAAGTCAACATGTTCAAGCCCAATAATCTGGACAAAGCCATATCCCTAGCTCACGACTGAAAAGAAGCAGTCTAAAGACCAAAGGAAATTTCCAGCATCCAACGGTAACAACATGGGTAACAACTTTCGTTTTAATTCTTTCCGTAACTTCAACTCTCAATATGGAAAGAATCGTTTTAACTGACAGGCATGGATGCGAAATGTTCTTAATAATCACGGTCAATCAGTTTCCAATTCTAAACCTCCCAATCTACCTTCAAATTTGCCTAAATCGATATATGTATTACTAATCCTTTACGTCATTTCATTATGCAAGAAGTACATGAGCCTCTTTACATTGGACATCGTGGTATTATCTCCACACTTGGAAATTTACACGAAGATTTTTTTTTGGCCAAATATGCAACATGATGTCTCTAATTTTGTTTCTGAATGCATTGTATGTCAATGCATAAAAAGGCATCATGGTAAGTCATATGGTTTATTACTTCCATTACCTATCCCTAATTCACCTTGGGAGCAGATTTCTATGGACTTCATTACAGGTTTACCACAAACTTCTTCATAGAATAATATGATATGGACCATAGTTGATAGATTTAGTAAACAGACTTACTTCATTGCTTGTAAAAAGACCTTAAGTGCTGTACAAGCCGCTAACTTATTTCTCAAGCATATTTTTGTGCACCATGGATTGCTGAAAATTATGTGTCTGACCAAGATCCTCGATTCTGTAATAATTTTTGGATTACATTGTTTTTTAACTTAGGAACTAAGATTGATTTTAGCTCTGCATTTCATCCAGAGACTAACGGTGAAACAGAGGCCATAAATAGCACAATTTTGGATTTAATCCGTGCTTACACAATTTCTTCTCTAGCCACATGGGATAATCATTTGCACCTTCTATAGTTTGCTTACAATAATACCACTCACACTGTTACACAAAAGGTACCTTTTGAAATTGTTTATGGTCGCAAAGTGCCAACTCTCACATTTCGTCTAACACAGAAAATACCTTCTGTTGACGATTGGATTCAAAATCATTCAAGTATTTATGAGAAAGTTAAACAAATGCTAGCAAAGGCCCAACAATCATATGTGAAACAAGCGAATAAAAAAAGGCAAGCCATGATTTATAAAGAAGGAGATTATGTTTGGTTATGTGTTGAAAAACATAGACTCCATAGTGTAGAAAAGAACCCGAATGTCAAATTAGCTCCTCGTTTCTATGGACCTTTTAAAATTCTCCATTGTATTAATCCTAATGCTTATAAATTAGAGTTACCTCATCATTGGAAAATCCACAACACTTTTCACATTAGTCTTTTATGTCCCTTCAAAGGTACTCTTCCTGTTCACCCTGTTTATGACTCATCACCCTTGATTGTAGATGACCATGAAATCCTAATCCTTGAAACAATTATTGATGTTGACTATATGGCCACTAGAACTCGAAATACTTATCCTCTTTATCTTGTCAAATTCCATAATCACCCTGTTGAGAAAGCTCAATGGATGCATGCTCATGATTTGTGACATTTTTCCAATTTATTGTCTCCACATCCAGTCAATAGCAATTGAGGACCATTACTATCCCACTCTAGGGGTATGTTGCCAGGTGGCACCTATGCAAAGGGATGAGCACCTTAAATGGTTCTCCTTTGTGTGTACGTTGGCGAGGTGAGTGCCTTAAATGGTTCTCTGTCAATGCGGGGCATGTTTCTAGGAATTGTCTTAGGCCGAAGGTCAATGGGGATGCCTATCCTTTCCGAGTGCCGATGCAAGTGTGAATGTGGGTGATACCATTTTATCCACATGAGTATTAACGTCTTCGTGAATTAATTATTGTATGGAATTCCAAATTAATTGATTTATGTGGCTAGCTGCAATTATTTAGTTGGTTATTGTTCTAACATGATTTTCTGAATTTTTGGCAGCTGATTGTAGAGCAAGGTGAATTGAAAAGGCGCTCCACGCGCAAGCATTTTAAAGATTATTTTCTCAAGAATTTATTTGGCAATTATTGGATTATTGTATTAGATGCACTGCTATTTCTTATAAAGCATGCGCATAGACTCTATGTAAATATTTATTAGCAAAATAAATTTTTAGAATATATGTCCAATAAAATATTAATGGTTCTAGAGAGTTGTGGGATGCACAACTACTAGCATCCATTAATTCAGAATAATCTATCTCTTTTCCAGTACACTCAAACTCTTTATGCAAAGAGTGATTGTAAAGGGCCTAAATCTTGGGCAAAGAAGATTTTATAATATTATTATAAATACAGCATGAAGGGAGCTACCCACTTCATGTCGGGGGGAGATTGTACCCAATCTTGTGTTGCTTCATCTTACTTTACCCTCTCTTTTAGTCTATTTTTAATTTCTCATGAGTCGTATGAAATTTTATGAGTAAAAGAGAGAAAGAGGGAGCTTCTTCCATTCGCTATGCACAAACCACATATCCGTTGCTCGCAACAATCATTCTGGTTAGAGTACAAATGACGATGGGTGGAAGGTAAACTCTAGGCAACTACTAAAACGTTATCTGTCATGTAATCAAGTGGGTACGTTAAAATAGGTCAGCTGGGTCTACTCAGTTCATATCAATCCTATTGCCTTGAGTTCTACTCTTCATAACCCTTTTGCCTCAATTGTCAAATTAGGTCCTCTTGGTTTGGTTGTTCTATCATGAAATTGAATCCTTGAATTATTATTTTTTAAAAAAGTTTTGGAGAGTAATCTGAGTTGGCCTTTAAGTTTTTCCAAATTTTTAGATAGAGATGTACAAACTATCATCAAAGCTTTCCTTAATAGCTCTTACTGCTTTACCATGACTAGTTTTTAGGTCTCTAACTAGACTCTATGTTGGCATTCACTATACAGGGTTGCTCCTAGGTCATTAAAGAGCCTCATCAAGGTGATCTCATAGAGCCTTTGCATGTCATATTCTACCATGATCATAGCCCCTGATAAGATGGTGGAGATTGTCTTGTATAAGACAACATATGATGCCCTACATTGACCTGATATTTGTTGATGTTCATGATGACATCTCTCATCTAGATCTATCTTTGCTTTCTCGTAGAACACTTTGATCTTAAGATTAGTGAACTAGAAACCGATTATTGTCATGCTACATGAGCTCAATGTATTGGGATGTTGGACACACTCTTATTTCTTCAAAAACTTTGACACATGAGAATCAATGACTATCTCTCATGTAGCCTCTCACAGACAAATGGAAGTATTTTTTTTGTAGTGAGTGGCATGGCCTTCCTTCAATCCTATGAAGGATGCAGTTTGTACACTCCATGATCCAATTGAGTGCTCATTCAACTCTCAATGCTCTCTACAACCCCCAATGCCAAAGAGAAGTATGGGCATGGCAAGAGAGAGTGCTTGGAGAGAAGATGAGAAGAGCTTCATCTTGGTCCCTCACCCTCACTCTCTTACTCTCTTAATCTCAATCTCTCACTCCTACCTTGATTCACTCTCTCACAATGAAAGTAAGAAGGCAAGTGCACAAAGTTTTCACACACATGAATCACTTGTTCTATTCATTGTCATCCTTTTTATACATGATTTTTAGGGTTAGGATTTTCCTTTTTCCTTGGGGATCTATCCCACTTTTGGGCCTCAACATTGGTAATCTCTTATTGTATGTTTTTCCTATGGTGAGAATAAACTAAAACCTTTGTGGTTTTCCCGCAAATTCCTTGGGATTATCTTGCCGGGTTTCGATAATGATTATCTTGCCGGGTTTCGATAATGATTATTCTCTTAGCAAGTTCTCATGGAAAATCAAAGGCAAGAGTATTATGATGGAAGATCTTGAAGGGAAACTAGTGGCATGTTAATCCTTGGAATCTTTTGTACCTCAAATTGAAAAATCTTTTGTGCAATGTCTCCCTAAAGGGCTGTGCTAGTTCTCTTATTGTGCATAGGATATATTTTGCTGATTTGAGAGATAGGTCAAACCCCAAGAAAAATTGAAGTCCTTTTTTTCATTTGAGAACCCAAATCATGCATAGTTTGTGGTGCAAATATTAAAACAAGTGTAGTGAATACTTAGGTATTACTTAGTTAGAAGATAGTTGTTTTGGTTTCTCGTGGTGGTATTGTTCACATCAACTACTTGGGAGCGACTGAAGATGAAGACCATGAAGAAATGCCAGATTTCACAAAAGACGATGAGGATATCGGTACTACTTCAGATACTTTACCAGGTATGCCAAATCCCCATTCTTTATTAACGATGAAATGTCTTGTGCATAGTAAAGAAAACACAGTTTTACATTATGATGAGAGCACACACGATTTTATTTCTACAAAATTGGTCAGAGAATTGAATTTACATACTGTTTCCACTCATTATCACATCAAGGCTACATTCTTAGGCACTAGATACAATGGAACACAAGAAGTGCATGACTTAGAAATTAAAATTGGTGATTATGTTGAATGTAGAAATTTCTTAGTTGTGCCTTTGCAATCTAGTGACATTATCTTAGGAATGCCTTGGTGTCATCAATATAATTTTGATATAAATTATCCCACGCATTCAATGAAGTTTCATTCTAATGGGAAACAAATCACATTGCATGGTATGCACACTTTTGATCATTTTCCATTACTTAGTCATACACATGCTAAATGTGCATTAAGAAAAGGTAGAAAATCCTACTTAATATGGCTGAATGAAATTGAAGTTAAGGAAAATCAGATGCATCCTAGGCACGCACAATTTCTTTCACAATTTAAAGATTGTTTTGCTGTTGACTTACCACCTGGTTTACCACCCACACGTCCTGAAGATCATAAAATAGACTTAATTCCAAGTTCTCAACCACCATGTAAAGCACCTTATCGACATAATCAAATTGAACATAAAGAAATTCAAAATCAAGTTAAAGAATCGTTAACCCGAGGACTCATTAGGCCCAGTAGTTCTCCATTTGGTGCACATGTCCTATTAGTTAAAAAGTGTAACGGGATGACTTGGTTGCTTGCCTCTGATGCTTGGATGCTACTTTCATGACGTTGGCTAAAAGCTACGATTGATTAGACTTAGGCCTCTTGGAAGAACCTATAGCAATAGAAGTAGAAACACTCCCTTGCTCTTGGGAGAAGTCAGAATTTATATTTGTTAAGGCTTTTGAAGCAACTGAGGAGTTAATTGCAACTGAGATATCCAAGGAACAAGCAATCAAACAGCATCTCATTATGTCATACATCAAGAATATGATGATGGCCACAAACCAGGAAATTGAGAAGTTGAAATAGCTTGCTAACAACAACTCCTTCTTTTTGCGGAAACGGTATGCTCTATGAGTGCAATGGGAGCTGGAGGGATGCCAAATAATGACCAAGACTAAATAACGATGCACAATCAAGGCATTGGAATACGACCCAACCTATGTAGCTCCAACTTCCTATAGGGTGTTTACTACCATTTGTAACTAACCCTTGGAAGAACATATTAAGGGACATACTTATTTAGATCGCATCCTCATTGAGGAGGAGGTGCATGTTGCTAGCCGAGTGGACTCCGGTAACTTCTTGCTTGATGTCCTCACTTACATTACACATGTAGGCATACACCCTTTAGACATGGATAGCTATTCTACTTTAGAATACAACCCTAATTTCTATGCTTGACTCATGCGACACTAAAACACTAAGATTATGTGCTATAGGCCCTTCATCCACTAAACATTTAATCCTAGGAAGGATTCTTATCAACTCAAAAAATGGGGGGTACGGTGAATCAAACCAAACACATAAGGAGAACATTAAAGGAAAAGCACACATGGGGGACCTCAATGGTAGGACAAAGCAACTTATGACTCAGAAATTGACAATAAAATTTGAAATCAATAGACTTAGACTGCTTGGAGGAAAAAGTTTAATTCTGTACTAAAAACAATTTAATCTGCCAATAAGCATGAAGTCTTTTCTTTAAGCAAGTGACTATTTGAAAAAGCACTAATGGCAAACCATCGCTTATGACAAGAGCTGAAGATATCATAGCAAGACGAAGCCCATTGCCTACCCTTCATGAAAGAGGAAAGAGTGAAGTATGGCCTCTCCCTTGAGAACCGGGCGTACAACCCAGCTCAAGTTTAGGATCATCCACAACATCAAAGGGGTTGTGACTAGTGAGGAAGCCATCAAGAGGATCGTGGAACAGTGCAACCTCGCCACGTATATCGAAAAGTTCGGACAAGAGCCTGAACACACTAAGTTTGTGGAATTCTTGAGGACGTATGACCCCAATAAGGAGAGTGGAACAGTGTCCTTGGCAAGCAGAGAAGGAATCAAGTAGGTGCAGGTCCCGCTCAACAAGGCCTTAATGGAAAAGGTACTAGGATTGGAACCAAAGGTGGAGAAGAGACATAAAAGAGATGTCTATGCCATGCTGGGGATGAGAAAGGAAAGTGCATTGGCAAATAATGGTATAAGCATCTAGGACATTCCCAATGTAGAGTTCAGGCTACAAGCCAAGGTGATCCACTCTCTCTTCTCTAGCTAAGATACAATTTGCTCATGCATAGGATCAACATGCCTGTACTGGAGAGCGTGGCGGCTCATTCGCTGCATGAAGTGGATTGGAACAGCTATGTCAGGAAAACCCTAGATCAATCAGCCAGGACACTAGCCCTTGGAAGCAGACCCTGTGTCAAGAATCACATGGTGGGGGGAGTTGCTCAAGATGCTGCGCCGAACACACACAGAATGCACAAGGAGAAGCTCACTCAAGAGACAAGAAGAGAGATGGAGGCCAAAACGTTTTCTTGCTGGTTTCTTCTTCTTCTTTCACACTCTTTACAATGTACACAAAGTATAGATAAGATGCAACATAAAGGAAAGTGGCCTACTAAGTCAAACAATGCATAACCGACTACACTAGTCGACTGGCGCTATAACTATGCCAACTGTAAATAGGTGTAACAACTTGAATATAATAAGTAATGAGTCAGTGGCCATGTGTGAGTCATAATGAACACTGACGTACTAAGTGTAGACGTGTGGACCCATCTAACCAGGCGGTCCATCATCAATGTCCACATGTGTTGAGCTTGTCATCTCAACACTCCCCCTCAAGCTCAACTGCATCTCTGCAACTCCAAGTGAGCTTCGAAACTTTTGAAGCTTCTCTGTACCCAATGCCTTCGTGAAGATGTCAGCTATCTGATCCTGTGTGCTGACATACACCAAGTCAATCTCACCTGCTAGGACCTTCTCTCTCACAAAGTGGTAGTGTACCTCAATATGTTTTGTCCTGGCATGGAACACAGGGTTCCTAGCCAACTGTATACTGCTCATGTTGTCACAATAAATGACAACTGGACCTTCCACCTGCACGTCCAAATCATCCAATAACTTTTGCAGCCATACTACCTCACATGCTGCAACAGTAGCACCTCTATACTCAGCCTCTGTACTCGACAAAGCAACTGTAGATTGCTTTTTGCTGCTCCAAGCAACTGCTGCACTACCAAGAGAGGACATGTATCTGCTGGTAGATCTTCTATCAGACATACTACCAGCCCAATCTGCATCTGTGTATCCAAACACCTGTACATCTGTACCTACCTCATAGAAAAGTCCATAATGTAATGTGGACTTCACATATCTCAATATGCGTCTGACTGCATCCAAATGTGGCTTTCTAGGTACTTGCATAAACTGACTCACAAGACCAACAGCGTAGCTCAAGTCTGGCCTTGTAATGGTCATGTAGATCAAACTCCCGACTATCCTCTTGAACATAGTAGAGTCTTCTATCTCATCCCCAACATCAGCACTCAACTTTACATTCTGCTCCAATGGGACTGAACGTGGTTTGCATGCTGTCATACCATACTTGGACAACATATCCAAGCCATACTGTCTTTGGGACAGCCATATACCATCATCATATCTGATCACCTCAATGCCAAGGAAGTACCTTAACTCACCTAAATCCTTCATCTCAAACTTCTTCTTGAAAGAATCCTTGACTTCAGCAATCCCACTATCACTATCACCTGTAATAATCAAGTCATCCACATAGATGACTATGATGACCAAACCTGCATCTCCCTTTCTCACATAAAGTGAGTGATTAGCATCAGAAACATAAAAGCTAATATTGACAAGATACTCTCTTATCTTGTCAGACCATGCTCTAGGTGCTTACTTAAGCCCATAGAGCGCCTTCTTCAACCTGGACACAAACGTGGGATGCTCTAAATCTTCATAACCTACTGGCTGATCCATATACACTTCTTCTTGCAAATCACCATGCAAGAAGGCATTCTTCACATCCATTTGCTACAACCACCAACCTTTGGCTCCTTCCAAAGTAATCACACATCTGACAGTTGCCATCCTAGCAACTGGACTGAAGGTTTCATCATAATCTATGCCATATGTCTGGGCATAGCCTTTTGCAACCAGCCTAGCTTTGTACCTGCTAATAGAACCATCTGCATTGTGCTTAATCTTATAAACCTATTTACATCCAATGGCTTTCTTATCCTTCGGCAATGATACTAGATCCCAAGTCTTATTGGCCTCTAATGCAGCCATCTCCTCATCCATTGTTGCATCCCAATGAGCATGACCAACAGCCTCCTCAAAACATGTGGGCTCAACATCCTCAACTAGTTTCACCATATAAACATAATGGTGAGCTGCATAACCTTCAAATCTTTTAACAGGGTATCTGACCCTGCTAGATCTTCGTGTCACTGGATCACTCAATGGAGTCTTTGCATTAACGCATGCTCTCTGCACACCTGGAGTCCTCACTGAAGGAATGCCAAGCTCATCATCCAAGCTCTCTGAGCCACTGCAATCTCCATCAAGAACTGCATCAATGCCTTCTGACACTTTATTCTTTCCTTTGTCTTTACCTGTAGTGCTACTAGATGCACCCGAAGATGTAGAGGTACTCCTTAGTCTCCCAGACCAAGGACTACTAGATGATGTCTTTGGTCCACTAAGAGTCCCTGATTCTCGCTTTTCAGCCTGCACACGAGTGTCATGATCATCATCATCATCCAATGCATCACCACTAGATGCATATCAACTGCTCATTTCATCAAAGATGACATCCCTGCTCACTCTGAACTTACATGTGGCATGGTTATAACAGCGATACCCTTTCTGCTCTAAAGAGTATCCAATAAAGACACACTTTTCAGCTTTTGGATCCAGTTTCTTTCACAACTCATCTGGCACATGAACATACGCAATGCAGCCAAACACTTTCAAGTGTGAAACATCAGGCTTCTTACCTGTAAAACATTCTTCAGGGGTCATACCATGAACTGCAGCTGTGGGAGTTCTGTTCATAATATAAACAGCAGTATGAACAGCCTCAGACCAAAAATGCTTAGGCATATTCTTTTCAGCCATCAAGGCACGTGCAACTTCTGCAATATGCCTGTTTTTCCTTTCTGCAACCCCATTTTGCTATGGGGTATACCTGCATGTGAACTGTCTCTCTATCCCATGAGACCTCAGAAAATCACTGAACTCATTTGAGAGGTACTCTCCCCCTCCATCTGACCTCAAGCACTTTACTTTCAAGCCTGTTTCTCTTTCAACTGCAGCCTTGAAGGTTCTAAAGTGCTCAAACGCTTCACTCTTTTCCTTCATAAAATATACCCAAAGCTTTCTAGAACAATCATCAATGAATGTGACAAAGTATGAACTGCCTCCAAGAGATACATTTTGTGTAGGCCCCCAAATGTCCGTATGCACAATGTCAAGGATATTTCTGCTTACATCTCTGTCATGTGAAAAGGGTTGTCTTGCCTGCTTACCAAACTGACATGCTTCGCATACCTTATGAAATTCTGCAACTTTAAATGTAGGCAAACCTGTAACCAACCCTTTGGACTGCATTAATTTCAGCCTTTGTACATTTGCATGTCCAATGCGTTTGTGCCAAATTTCAATGTCTGCAACAACACCTTTTCCTTTGGCATACATAGCAGCATTCATAGTAGGAATTCCAGCATCCAGAGTAAACATATGTCCAACTCTACTTCCCTTTGCTACCAACCTACACTTGTCATTGAAGTCTTCTACAAAGCAGCCCTTTGCATTAAATCTGACTTGCAGCCCTTGCTCTACCATTTGATCGACTGACACCAAGTTCTTTGTAATAGATGGCACATGTAATACATCTGAAAGACTCTTTGTCTTACCATCATGCAAGGACAAGGGAACTTTTCCAATGTGTGAAATTGGGTGGCATGAGTCATCACCCGTCTGCACATAACCTGCATTCTGCAAATCCTGCATCTCTCCAAACCATTCTGCATGGCTGGTCATATGATTGGATGCACCTGAATCAACATACCAAACATCTTCATGTGTTCCCTTTCCTGTAACAGCATCGAGCATATGCTGCATAACGAACAAACGTTCATTTTTGTCTTCATTCTCTCGTGAAGACGATGCATAGTTTCCTTCCTGCAACTTACTACTGCGGATATCATCTTTCTTAGCATAACATTGGGCTGCAATATGACCTGTTTTGCCACAGTAGTGGCACACAATACCAGAGTTGTTAGAACCTCTGTTCTGCCATCCACCTCTTCCTCTAAAGCTCCCCCTGCCTCTAAAGTTACCACGACCTCCTGAAACCTGCATATCGCCAAATTGCTGATTCAATCTGTTTTGCTGGTTGTCACTACCACATCCTATACCACGGCCTCTTGAAGAGAACCTGCCACGTCCCCTTCTTGAACTGGAGTAGAAAGCCTGGACCTGTTCACCACTTCTTTCAGATGTCTCACTCTGCATGTTGATCTCTTCAGTGATCATAAGGGATACCAACTCCTCGAAATCTGGAAATCGCTTTCTAACATATACAGAAGTTACAAAAGACTTCCAAGCCTTTTCATTGTTAAGTCCACCCAAGGTTGACGACACCAAATCATCATCATCGGGAATTGCATCAATCGCTACCAATGCATCTGCAATGCTCCTTACCTTCAATGCATACTCATTGATAGATATCTTCCCTTTCTTCAATATATTCAACTCTTGCTTGAGTTGAATCTTTCGTGCCTTTGTATTTACAGAAAACATACTTTCAAGTATGGTCCAAGCTGCATATTCATTCTCTGCATTTCTAATGTGTCCCAGCATATTATTGTCAATTATTGCAGACAACCAATACATGACCTTCTTGTCTTTTGCATTCCATTCCTTTCGTGCCTTTGTCTCTTCTGCAGTTGGAGGATCACTCACCTCCGGCTCCTTTTTTTCACCTGAAACAAACTCGTAGAGGCCTTTTCCAATAAGGAAGTTCGTGACACGAAACTTCCATGATGGGTAGTTGTTCTTGTCAAGCTTCTCAATGATGGGGCTTCCACTGTTCTCTGCCATTATCACAAAATTAATACCAACAGCAAGCAAATCTTCTGCAACCCTCGACCTGTAGTGCACAGCAATATACCAGATAGCCTTTTTCATTGTCTCCTCAACAATACATGCAATCTACAACCTGTTTGTAGATAAACCTTGTGTTTACTCGCTGGTAAACACCTTTGAACTTACAGATCTGAAATCTGTAACTTGCGTACCCACGTTCGGTCAATACAGTCGAAGTCATAGTGTATCCTGAAACTGTTGTCCGCAACCTTGCGGCTCTAAAACGGGCCCTGAAACGGCCTCAGATTCTTACCCGTGGCTTGCTTGCTCGAACCTTTCTTCTTCTCCTTCACTTCAGCCTTCGAAATCAGCCTCTCTCAGTGGCGCGGCTCTGATACCATGTCAAGAATCGCGTGGTGGGGGGAGTTGCTCAAGATGCTGTGCCGAACACACACAAAATGCACAAGGAGAAGCTCACTCAAGAGACAAGAAGAGAGATGGAGGCCAAAACGTTTTCTTGCTGGTTTCTTTTTCTTCTTTCACACTCTTTACAATGTACACAAAGTATAGATAAGATGCAACATAACGGAAAGTGGCCTACCAAGTCAAACAATGCATAACCGACTACACTAGTCGACTGGTGCTATAACTATGCTAGCTGTAAATAGGTGTAACAACCTGAATATAATAAGTAATGAGTCACTGGCCATGTGTGAGTCATAATGACCACCGACGTGCTAAGTGTAGACGTGTAGACTGTTAAGAATCGCGTGGTGGGGGGAGTTGCTCAAGATGCTGCGCCAAACACACACAGAATGCACAAGGAGAAGCTCACTCAAGAGACAAGAAGAGAGATGGAGGCCAAAACGTTTTCTTGCTGGTTTCTTCTTCTTCTTCTCGACTGGCGCTATAACTATGCCAGTTGTAAATAGCTGTAACAACCTGAATATAATAAGTAATGAGTCAGTGGCCATGTGTGAGTCATAATGAACACCGACGTGCTAAGTATAGACGTGTGGACCCATCTAACCAGGCGGTCCATCATCAATGTCCACATGTGTTGAGCTTGTCATCTCAACACTCCCCCTCAAGCTCAACTGCATCTCTGCAACTCCAAGTGAGCTTCAAAAATTTTGAAGCTTCTCTGTATCCAATGCCTTCGTGAAGATGTCAGATATCTGATCCTGTGTGCTGACATACACCAAGTCAATCTCACCTGCTAGGACCTTCTCTCTCACAAAGTGGTAGTGTACCTCAATATGCTTTGTCCTGGCATGGAACACAGGGTTCCTAGCCAACTCTATACTGCTCATGTTGTCACAATAAATGACAACTGGACCTTCCACTTGCACATCCAAATCAGCCAATAACTTTTGTAGCCATACTACCTCACATGCTGCAACAGCAGCACCTCTATACTCAGCCTTTGTACTCGACAAAGCAACTGTAGATTGCTTTTTGCTGCTCCAAGCAACTGCTGCACTACCAAGAGCGGACATGTATCCGCTGGTAGATCTTCTATCAGACATACTACCAACCCAATCTGCATCTGTGTATCCAAACACCTGTACATCTGTACTTGCCTCATAGAAAAGTCCATAATGTAATGTGGACTTCACATATCTCAATATGCGTCTGATTGCATCCAAATGTGGCTTTCTAGGTACTTGCATAAACTGACTCACAAGACCAACAGCGTAGCTCAAGTCTGGCCTTGTAATGTTCATGTAGATCAAACTCCCCACTATCCTCCTGAACATAGTAGGGTCTTCTATCTCATCCCCAACATCAGCACTCAACTTTACATTCTGCTCCAATGGGACTGAAAGTGGTTTGCATGCTGTCATACCATACTTGGACAGCATATCCAAGCCGTACTGTCTTTGGGACAGCCATATACCATCATCATATCTGATCATCTCAATGCCAAGGAAGTAACTTAGCTCACCTAAATTCTTCATCTCAAACTTCTTCTTCAAAGAATACTTGACTTCAACAATCCCACTATCACTATCACCTGTAATAATCAAGTCATCCACATAGATGACTATGATGACCAAACCTGCATCTCCCTTTCTCACATAAAGTGAGTGATCAGCATCAGGAACATAAAAGCCAATATTGACAAGATACTCTTTGATCTTGTCAAACCATGCTCTAGGTGCTTGCTTGAGCCCATAGAGCGCCTTCTTCAACATGCACACATACATGGGATACTCTAAATCTTCGTAACCTGCTGGCTGATCCATATACACTTCTTCCTGCAAATCACCATGCAAGAAGGCATTCTTCACATCCATTTGTTGCAACCTCCAACCTTTCGCTTCTGCCAAAGCAATCACACATCTGACAGTTGCCATCTTATGTAATATTTCCGCGTACCGCGTACCGTAAATATTAACTTACCGCACGCCGTGTAAATCCTGTGCAAGGTGATCCCCTACATCGTATTATTGGTAGCATTATCCATACAGTGCATGCTCAAAAATGAGGCCGCCACATTGTAAATACGAGGCCGAGATTGGAGACCGCATAGCCGCGGGAAAACAGCCTCTTGGGAGGAGGATAAGGGGATAAAGGTGAAATTATTGCAAATTTTTTTATTATCTTCCCCAGCCGATGTGTGGCTGGGGGAAAGGGATGGGCTAGCATGAGGGAGATGAGAGGGAGAGAGCCATGCAACTGACACGTGGGGAGGACCCCTCACCCCCCCTTGGACTATAAGAACCCCCTCTTGGGGGGGGAGAGGAGGTAAGAGGGACTGTGGGAAGGCTGCCGTGAAGTGAAGGCGACGGTGATGGAGGACCGTGTGAAGGCGTGAGGGGGAGGCTATGGAAGGACAGAAGGCCGTCGCCATGAGGAGGTGCAAGCGT
This sequence comes from Lygodium microphyllum, assembly GCF_053477565.2. Classification (NCBI taxonomy): domain Eukaryota; kingdom Viridiplantae; phylum Streptophyta; class Polypodiopsida; order Schizaeales; family Lygodiaceae; genus Lygodium; species Lygodium microphyllum. The sequence goes on from NC_141153.1 coordinate 109,808,262, forward strand.
GAGAGAGGAGCTGTGGGAGGGAGAGAGCTGGAGGTCGGGTGGAGGAACGCCGTGAAGGAAGGGGTGAAGGGAGGAGGCCGGACGTGAAGGAGGGACCGGACGTGAAGGGAGGTGGGCGGCTGTGAGAAGGAGGGGGACAAAACGGCAGAAGGCTGTCGTGGAGGTGGACGGGCCGTGGAGGAGAGGACGCCGTGCAGAGGGAGCCGCCGCCCAGTTCGCCAGTCCGCCAGCCGCCAGCTGCCAGCCGCCATAGCCGCCGGACTGCCCAGGCCGCTGCCGCCTGGACTACGACCCCCCTCCTCCTCCACACGTGGACGCTGCTGTCCATGTTCAGAAGCTAGAAGCTTCTTATTTGGAAGCTTCTAAGGGGCTTCCTAAAGGCCCCATTCCCGTGGAGCCTTCATAAGCCCATTTTTACCCCGAGATTTAATCCCTTTTCCCTTTTTATTCCCACACACCCGTATTAGCCGGTGTAAGCCCTCTTCTCACGGATTCCCAACACAAGACCCTTCCCACTGATCACCCATAAGCCTTCTAGGCTCGGATTTAAAGCTCCGTCCCGCTAGATCCTCCAAAAGTCCAATTTTTCCCCTCGGGTTTCGGAGAGGAAGCCCATAAAGGCCTTCCCACTAATCACTTACAAGGCCGGTCCTTGGATTTTTGGAAGAAGAAGAAGAACTATAAAGGCCCACTCTTGCAAGGCCCATTCGCAAGAGCCCTTTTTCCGCGGACATCATCGTAAGGCCCACACAATCCTTCCTAAAACCAGAATTTCAAGGTGGATTAAAGCTCTCAAATCTCCATTGTCAAGGGGATCTCATAAGAACCCTAAGGCGTTCCCAAGGCAAATTCCGCAAGACGAAACTTCGGACAAGGAAGCCATATATCAAAGAGAGTTGCGCATACAAGGGAGGCGGGCCAAGGTCATAAGATTGCAAGCCAAGGCCAAAAGTTGAAATCCACAAAGGCTAACTGGAGATCGAATTCGCGATGGTCTCTAAAAAGATCACAAGGTGCGATGCGGGAGGTTCACCCCGAGCATACGTGGATATTTCCCGGAGTCCGCAAGTCCAGGTTTTATCTATTTGGATTCCACACAGAAGTATTGAATTAATCACGATAACTTCACGGATTAGGAAGCACTTATGCATGTTCAAGTTAAATGCAATTGGGACATGAATTGGCTATTTGAACATTATTAGAAATAGCTTAAGATATGGAAATTGATCATCGGTACATTCAAAGGAATGAATGAAAAGAGCATAAGGTGTCTATGCAATTGTAGGACCTTATTAGCAAGTTTCTTTTTTTGTATATTCAAAAGTGACAAGCCTAGGACTACTATTGCCTCATCACAAGGTTGAAATTATTAAGGTACACCTTTTTGCTAGGCATGGAAAGATTGATGGCATGTCCCGTTTTTGGATAAATCTTCCTTGTAATAAGTTAACACCCATAAGATGTTATTCGTAAAGGAATAGAAGGCACGAAAATGGTCTATGGACTTGCAAGTGGCATGATTATTTGACATAAATCCTAGTAGGACCTAGGAAAGTTAGTGTCCAGATTATCAGGCATTTTTACTTTCCAAGAAAGGATAGGGTTATTGTGAACCATGTGATGCGTAGAAGCAGTGAATCGCATGTTTACACGTATTGGTGTAGTTGTAACTGTTGTTCTCCATTAAATCTAGTTTATTACCTTTGGGAAAGGTTCATCCTTGTCGCAGGACAAGTATATTGTGTTGTCTAAATCACATAAACCACTCGGGATTCATTTGGGCATGGTTCAGTCGATCTGATAAGTATCCCAAGTGCTAACTAGGGTTTGGTGCGGCAAGAATTGACCTAGTTTTACATTTGTTGCCAAGTTAGAACCGCAAACCCTAAGATCTTACACACATTCGGAATGTCGAGTCAATTGGGTGCTTATGCATAAAATGATCTAAGGATCATTTGTTCAAATGATGAAACTCCGACGGAGTTGCCTATTTCTAGGACCATGGGCCAACCTAATTAGGAATGGGTTGGAGGATACCCAATAAAACCCTGTTACTCGATGGAGGTAAACTCCGTGATCGGGAAACGCTAAGCAATGGATAGAAGGATTCCGTGGAATAGATGCAATACTTGTGCACAAAGCCGCAACATTGTATAGTCTTGAGATTTGTCCACAAGAGAGTTTTTGTCATCTCTCGAAAATGAGGTTGGCAAGTTATTGAAGGAATTTAACTTACAAGAGGATGAGTAATCATCCTGTTACTCACTTTCCTTGGGGAATAATTGCCAAGGGAAAGGAAAGTTAGGTATTTGCAAAGGACCAGACAATAAACTAAAGCGACATGGTCGCTGGATCCTGCCACAACAAAACCTAAAGTATTGGTAGGGTATGACCCTAACCCAAGAATGATAGGAATCTTGCCAAGTTGCAATTGATTCCGGATCGAATGCGGGTTGCATTCGGAGAAAAGGAGCCACTCCTTAACAGTTTGCCAGCTAAAAGACCATTGAAATTGATTGTGCTTGTAACAGTTTAGAAAGGACTGTTTGCATTGTTTGCTCAATGAACTAAAGGATGAAAATATATCTAAAGCTTCAGGTTGGTGCCTGAGAGGCAGCTTCAGTTACCCCCGACTGCCTGCCTGACCCTAACCAAGGGGGTTGTGAACCGCGCCGGGAACGTGGACCGAACCCGCCGTGAGAGGTCTCTCCGTTGAGTTCTACTTGGAGCAGGAGGACGCTTGGGTGCCAGGGGGGGCTCTGGCTGTAAATCCCTCGCCTTCCCGGCCCTGCACAAGAGACTAACGTGACTCGGGATTGGATCTCGAGGCCCGCATACTAGTCTACGGGCGGAAACTTGGATTAAGTAATCACTGAAGGATTACTGGATAGCCTTCGGGCGGATTATGAATACGCCTACGGGCGGGAACTCCTTGTATTTCAAAGATAAAAGGATATAATGATAATAAAGGAGTTGTTTGACATTGTTTTCTTTATGTCCTGTGATAAGATTACGTGAAGGAACCAGTGCTTAACAGGGTTAATCAAGGAAGCTGTTTGTATATGTCAAACTAATGTGGTAGGTAATTACATAACTAAAACAAACTGAGGAAAGTGCGGAGGATGGACCATGGGTCCGTCCTATGGACGGGTGGTCCCGGTTAGCCGGGAACTTTTCTCAAAGTCTTCGATGGACAGAGGATGATCGTCATCACCAAAACAAGCAAGGAGAACAATGACTTGGAAGTACCGATTACCCGACTCAGGCTGTTTTAGGGGAACGGAATGGGACTATGCCTTTTGGCAGAGAGGTCGAGCCTTGCATCCCTCTCGTTTCCCATTCTCCTTGAACCAAGTGCAGCGTGAATCCGCTTCGAACCTGGCGTTTCTACGTAAAGTAGTTCGCTCGGGTCTGACGCTAGTTGTTGCTAGCTAATGACCAAACAGGGAAACCCAAATTCAGGTCGATCCTAAGTGGGAACGGCCAGGATACTTCCGCTTCGTGGCAGACGGGGGAAGACCTAGATCGCAAGTCCCGTAACATTCCATGGGAGTGCCGGGCGGAGCTTTCTAGACATCCTTCCCGATGGACTGCTAAGACGTGTCCGAAATGATTCTAGCGGACACGTTACATCTTAGCAACTGGACTGAAGGTTTCATCATAATCTATGCCATATGTCTGGGCATAGCCTTTTGCAACTAGCCTAGCTTTGTACCTGCTAATAGAACCATCTGCATTGTGCTTAATATTATAAACCCATTTACATCCAATGGCTTTCTTGCCCTTCGGCAATGATACTAGATCCCAAGTCTTATTGGCCTCTAATGCAGCCATCTCCTCATCCATTGCTGCATCCCAATGAGCATGACCAACAGCCTCCTCAAAACATGTGGGCTCAACATCCTCAACTAGTTTCACCATATATGCATAATGCTGAGCTGCATAACCTTCAAAACCAAATCTTTTAACAGGGTATCTGACCCTGCTAGATCTGCATGTCACTGGATCACTCAATGGAGTCTTTGCATTAATGCGTGCTCTCTGCATACTTGGAGTCCTCACTGAAGGAATGCCAAGCTCATCATCCAAGCTCTCTGAGCCACTGGAATCTCCATCAAGAACTGCATCAATGCCTTCTGACACTTTATTCTTTCCTTTGTCTTTACCTATAGTGCTACTAGATGCACTCGAAGATGTAGAGGTACTCCTTAGTCTCCCAGACCAAGGACTACTAGATGACGTCTTTGGTCCACTAAGAGTCCGTGATTCTTGCTTTTCAGCCTGCACACGAGTGTCATGATCATCATCATCATCCAATGCATCACCGCTAGATACATACCAACTGCTCATTTCATCAAAGATGACATCCCTGCTCACTCTGAACTTACATGTGGCAGGGTTATAACAGCGATACCCTTTCTGCTCTAAAGAGTATCCAATAAAGACACACTTTTCAGCCTTTGGATCCAGTTTCTTTCGCAACTCATCTGGCACATGAACATACGCAATGCAGCCAAACACTTTCAAGTGTGAAACATCAGGCTTCTTACCTGTAAAACATTCTTCGGGGGTCATACCATGAACTGCAGTTGTGGGAGTTCTGTTCATAATATAAACAGCAGTATAAACAACCTCAGACCAAAAATACTTAGGTATATTCTTTTCAGCCATCAAGGCACGTGCAACTTCTGCAATATGCCTGTTTTTCCTTTCTGCAACCCCATTTTGCTGTGGGGTATACCTGCATGTGAACTGTCTCTTTATCCCATGAGACCTCAAAAAATCACTGAACTCATTTGAGAGGTACTCTCCCCCTCCATCTGACCTCAAGCACTTTACTTTCAAGCCTGTTTCTCTTTCAACTGCAGCCTTGAAGGTTCTAAAGTGCTCAAACGCTTCACTCTTTTCCTTCATAAAATATACCCAAAGCTTTCTAGAACAATCATCAATTAATGTGACAAAGTATGAACTGCCTCCAAGAGATACATTTTGTGTAGGCCCCCAAATGTCCGTATGCACAATGTCAAGGATATTTCTGCTTACATCTCTGTCATGTGAAAAGGGTTGTCTTGCCTGCTTACCAAACTGACATGCTTCGCATACCTTATGAAATTCTACAACTTTAAATGTAGGCAAACCTGTAACCAACCCTTTGGACTGCATTAATTTCAGCCTTTGTACATTTGCATGTCCAATGCGTTTGTGCCAAATTTCAATGTCTGCAACAACACCTTTTCCTTTGGCATACATAGCAGCATTCATAGTAGGAATTCCAGCATCCAGAGTAAACATATGTCCAACTCTACTTCCCTTTGCTACCAACCTGCACTTGTCATTGAAGTCTTCTACAAAGCAGCCCTTTGCATTAAATCTGACTTGCAGCCCTTGCTCTACCATTTGACCGACTGACACCAAGTTCTTTGTAATAGATGGCACATGTAATACATCTGAAAGACTCTTTGTCTTACCATCATGCAAGGACAAGGGAACTTTTCCAATGTGTGAAATTGGGTGGCATGAGTCATCACCCATCTGCACATAACCTGTATTGTGCAAATCCTGCATCTCTCCAAACCATTCTGCATGGCTGGTCATATGATTGGATGCACCTGAATCAACATACCAAACATCTTCATGTGTTCCCTTTCCTGTAACAGCATTCAGCATATGCTGCATAACGAACAAACGTTCATTTTTTTCTTCATTCTCTCATGAAGACGATGCATAGTTTCCTTGCTGCAACTTACCACTGCGGATATCATCTTTCTTAGGATAACATTGGGCTGCAATATGACCTGTTTTGCCACAGTAGTGGCACACAATACCAGAGTTGTTAGAACCTCTGTTCTGCCATCCACCTCTTCCTCTAAAGTTCCCCCTGCCTCTAAAGTTACCACGACCTCCTGAAACCTGTATATCACCAAATTGTTGATTCAATCTGTTTTACTGGTTGTCACTACCACGTCCTGTACTACGGTCTCTTGAAAAGAACCTGCCACGTCCCCTTCTTGAACTGGAGTAGAAAGCCTCGACCTGTTCACTACTTCTTTCAGATGTCTCACTCTGCATGTTGATTTCTTCAGTGATCATTAGAGAGACCAACTCATCGAAATCTGGAAATGGCTTTCTAACATATACGGAAGTTACAAAAGACTTCTAAGCCTTTTCATTGTTAAGTCCACCCAAGGTTGATGACACCAAATCATCATCATCGGGCATTGCATCAATCACTCCCAATGCATCTGCAATGCTCCTTACCTTCAATGCATACTCATTGATAGACATCTTCCCTTTCTTCAATGTATTCAACTCTTGCTTGAGTTGAATCTTTCGTGCCTTTGTATTTACAAAAAACATACTTTCAAGTATGGTCCAAGCTGCATATGCATTCTCTGCATTTCTAATGTGTCCCAGCATATTATTGTCAATTATTGCAGACAACCAATACATGACCTTCTTGTCTTTTGCATTCCATTCCTTTCGTTCCTTTGCCTCTTCTGCAGTTGGAGGATCACTCACCTCCGGCTCCTTTTCTTCACCTGAAACAAACTCGTAGAGGCCTTTTCCAATAAGGAAGTTCGTGACACGAAACTTTCATGATGGGTAGTTGTTCTTGTCGAGCTTCTCAATGATGGGGCTTCCACTGTTCTCTGCCATTATCACAAAATTAATACCAACAGCAAGCAAATCTTCTGCAACCCTCAACCTATAGTGCACAGCAATACACCAGACAACCTTTTTCACTATCTGCTCAACAATACATGTAATCTGCAACCTGTTTGCAGATAAACCTTGTGTTTACTCACTGGTAAACACCTTTGAACTTACAGATCTGAAATCTGTAACCTGCGCACCCACGTTCGGTCAATACAGTCGAAGTCACAGTGTACCCTGAAACTGTTGTCCGCAACCTTGCGGCTCTAAAACGGGCCCTGAAACGGCCTCAGATACCCAAAATAACTGCGGGAATGCCCTGAAGGGCTAATTTGCAGAATACACAGCGCTCTTTGCGCACACCAAATCTCACTGCAATCTGAGATTTTTGCTCTGCCTTGCTTCCGGTGCCTCCACAGGCACTATCCAAGAGAAGGAGTGGAAGAATGGGAGAGATTCTTACCCGTGGCTTGCTTGCTCGAACCTTGCTTCTTCTCCTTCTCTTCATCCTTCGAAATCAGCCTCTCTCAGTGGTGTGGCTCTAATACCATGTCAAGAATCGCGTGGTGGGGGGAGTTGCTCAAGATGCTGCGCCGAACACACACAGAATGCACAAGGAGAAGCTCACTCAAGAGACAAGAAGAGAGATGGAGGCCAAAACTTTTTCTTGCTGGTTTCTTCTTCTTCTTCCACACTCTTTACAATGTACACAAAGTATAGGTAAGATGCAACATAAAGAAAAGTGGCCTACTAAGTCAAACAATGCATAGACGACTACACTAGTTGACTGGCGCTATAACTATGCCAGCTTTAAATAGGTGTAACAACCTGAATATAATAAGTAATGAGTCAGTGGCCATGTATGAGTCATAATGAACATCGACGTGCTAAGTGTAGACGTGTGGACCCATCTAACCAGGCGGTCCATCATCAATGTCCACATGTGTTGAGCTTGTCATCTCAACATGGACCCATCTAACTAGGCGGTCCATCATCAATGTCCGCATGTGTTGAGCTTGTCATCTCAACACCCTGGCGGATGGTGAATCCCTAACATCGAAGGGAACCGACAAGAAGAATTCCTCAGCCAAGGCCTCATTCATAGGGTATAGAGGAGTCTTGACTGCCCTGATCCAAGAGGCAATAAAAGAGGCGCAAGACCAAGAAGAGGGATCTGATGAAATGCTTGAGAGGTCACCTCCTCATCACAACAAAGAACAATCAAGTGAGAGGATGGTTAGTGAAGAAGAGGGAGAGAAAAAATCTCAATCCAGCAAGAAGAAGGCGAAGATGACTAAAAAAAGATGACAGAGAAAAGGCAGGAGGAAGAGAGGAAGAGAAAGGAGGAAGCAGACCTACTAAAAGCCAAGGCTGAGTCAAAAAGAGTCGAGAAAGAGAAAAGGAGAAAAGCCACCAAACAAGAGGAGGAGTTGAGAAGAAAAGAAGAGGAGAACTTGGCGCAAGTTGTGCACATGTCAATAGAGCAACATTGCAGATAGAAGGAACTAGCAGCAATGAGCCTATCAAGGCAGGACACCAACGGCCAATCATCAAAAGACTTACCTCCACCTGTCCCAGAAGGAAAGGGTAAGTCTGCACTCCACCTAACCCTACCTACCCTCTTGCCAAATAACCTGTTGAGATTCGGTATCCACTGACCAGGATGACCATGTCAGGGAGCTTTACGCTCAATTGAAAAGGGCAAGGAGGAGAAGAGAGCCGTGGTGAAGAAGCTGGAAATGCAAAGGGAAATGTCAAATGCCTTCCAGCTAGAAAAGACCCGCCAAGTGGCCTTGCAACCAAAAAAATTCCATGCACTAAAAGCGAAGCTAAGAAGAATAGTGGCAAAAAAGACTGGAGGAAGAGAACTAGGAGTTGGTCACAATGCAAAGGGAATACAAACTCTAGGTTCTACAGCAGGCAAAGAACAAAACACAGATGAGAAAACTCCAAGAGAGCATGGAAGAGCTCGCCGTGTTGGAAGTAGAGAGAGAATAGGAACAAGAGGAATGGAAAAAAGAGAGGGAAGAAGCAAAGTGTGGAATGCAAAGACAAAGCAAAGAACAAGCAAGACTAGAAAATGGGATTGGGTGCTTGATACAAGAAAAAGAAGAACTTGTACAAAAATGGAAAAGACAGGAGCCATTGATAGTGGCCCTGTCACAAAGGCAAAGCGAGGGCTTGGAAGAGATGAAAAATAAGGCAAGGGAATTGGAGGCCAAGTGTGGGAATAAATTGAAGGACCTAGGGATCCGCTTGGCCCTTGTAGAGGGAAGTCGAATACTAGTAGAAAGCAGGGCAGATGCTACTCAAGCTAGTCTCGAAGTCCAACAACATTCCTTCCTCAGCATGATCTTAGACATCACACAAGGAGGAGGAGGCAGTTGAGGTGCTTAAAACAAAATTGGAAATAGCGTGCAAGGCAATGAAACGAGGGCTGTGCTCCCAGGCCCAAGACACAAGCCTCAACCCAAGTGGGCAAGATGAGTGAGAGAATTTGTTGGGAGCAAGCTTGATGCCAGAGGGGATTGACACATTGGAACTCCAAGAAAAACAACCTCAGGAGGCAGGAGCTGGGTCAAGCCATGGAGCACAACAAGGCAAGGATTGGATTCCACCACCTCCCTCACTACAACTAGAGCCCCCTCAAGAGCAAGATGCTATAGCAAAAAAAAAGGCAGAAGTGTTGGATCAAGCATGCAAAAGAGCTCAAGCACAATCACTTGTAGTTCCACAACCGCCCATCCCACTAAAAATGACTGCTTACCCATGAACTAGAATACAGAGCTATCAGTGTGGGAGCAATGGAAAATTTGCAACCAACCCTTAGATTTCACCTTATTTCACCTTCCAATACACAGTGGCCTTAAGCAAAGTACTATCCACCAAAGTGGTAACAGAAGTAATCGCCATGGGAAGAAGGCTTGGTGACCAATGGCTTGTGGAAAGAGAGAAAAATACAATGGCTTGGGGGATAGAATCCCTAGATTATTGGGAAAACAAGGCTAAGGAGGTACCCCATATGATGAAAGGCTACAAATCCCAACCAAAGTGGAGGAGAAGAGTCTGGAATGGAAACGTGGACGTGTGGATGTTGTTTTGTGGCTCCCTACCCTTCGAACGAAATGACCCGACCTACCTACTATATTTTCGGAGGGTGGGATTAGACTTTGACCCTGACATCCATGGCCGATACGACTTCTCAAATATCTACAACATCAATGCCACAAAACTAGAGGAAGCACTCACCTTCTTAAAACAAGATCTATGGAACTCCATGGTCCATTTCCTGATGGAGTTCTCCTCTTGCCCAGACCTCGCATTTATAACATGTAATTATGTTAGATTACTTAGGACTCTCCTTAGGAAACCCCCCGCACCAGCAAAGTACCATCTTCTGTCCCTCTTTTTTGACATTAATGTGGGAATAGATGGGTGTGCTATGATGCAACTAATGCTGCGTGATGCTTTACTCCCATTCTTTTGCATGGCCCGCCTTGAGGACATGAACGACAGCCAATTCACCAACTGTAGCCATCTATTTTTTTCCACCACTGCTCTCCATGTTAGAATAGGCCAAAAAGGGTACATGATAAGTAGGCACTTCCTTAGTAAATCATTAAACCCCTCTACCTCCCCATCCCATGCTCAAGAACCTGAAGAATAAATCCTCTATGTTGTACCACCCCACCAAAGTCAAGAAACTGTTTATTCAAAAAAAAAAGGAAAAAAAGAAAAAAAAGAAAAGGGCAATGAAAAAGAAATGGGAAGAAACACCACGCAAAAAAACCACAAAATTGCACATAGCTCCTAGTCACTACACCTAGGGGTTCTCAAGTTAGGTGCATTAGATGGCCTTAGTTGGCCGGCTCCATCCCTAACCCCCTAGCTTCATTCTGATTCCCCACTTCATGCTTACGGCACATCAAGGGCATGACACACCTAGGGAGGTAACACTCACCTATGGCTAGACCTGTCACCCTAAGCCCCCTGCACCGCACCTCCCTTATGCACAAACTGGGTCCTCAAGTGTGGGACACTACGGTTAGACCCATCTCCCAATTCCACAAGCATAGGCACCATGCACTTCATGGTGAGGTAGACACACCCCTAGGTAGTGCATCTTCTTTTCTTTCCAGGTATGAACACAGGCCCCAATCACCAGCTCCAGAGCCCCATCATCCATGCAACGCACTCCCCATCTTATGCGACATGCCACCATGTAGGCACAACAAAGCAAAGGGTGGATGCGATAACTTTAGTCAAAAAGTGAACAAAGAAACTCATTTGGAACACTTTATGAGAAGACAATCATGGAGGACCCAAAGATGGAGCCGTCTGACTATATCTCCAATTTCAAAGACGGATCTATCCACCCGCCATCCTCCAAGCAGAAGTTAGTCTAACACCATCTTAAATTTCAAAGATGGATCTACACATCTATCTCTCTCCAGGGAAGGATTCGTCCAGCTATTTCTTCAATTTCAAAGGTGTAAGTCCCTCCAACGTATTTTCCACCACGGCCCATACAAGGGCCTTTCAAATCCCTCCAACACTTGGGCTCATTCCAAATGCAAGGGCCTTTCAGTTCCATAAATCCCTCCAACACCAGGCCTCACGTCCAACTCAAGGGCCTTTTAATCCATAAATTCCTCCAACATACCTTCCAACAGGGCTCGTATACACACTCAAAAAGCCACATGGCTACCCCAGCAACACTGTCTGACTCACCACCCAACATTGCCATGGGACTAGCACTCAACTAGGGGGAGGTAGTGTTTACTACAAAGCAAAGAAAGTAGAAAATGAGGCATCAAGAGGAAAAGCACAAGGCAAAAAAAAGGAAAATGTGCCCTACAAGAGAGTGAGCTTGAAAGGAATCTAAAAGTATGGGGACAACCACCATGAGTACAAGACGCAACCATGGAAGCCGCAAGAAGCCAAAAGCAAGAAGGCACACCTTTAAATATAAAGGCATAGCCAAAACCTCTATAAAAGAGCATGTCTCACCCATGCAAATTGTGGCAGGAAGGAAGTTAGGAAGATAGGAGAACAATGGAAAAAAGGTCCTAGGCCATGGCCGACCATGTAAAAAGGGGATGGCTGCCCAAGGGAAAGAGGGTTTTGTATATAAAGTTCATAAAGTGAATGAGAGATCATTCTTTGGTGTGTGGTAAAGTGAACTCTTCTTATTCTCTTCTTCTCTTCTCTTCTCTTGCTTGCTTGTGAGTGCTTGAGGGAGGGAGTGAGAGTGAGTGAGGGAGAGAGTGTATGAGGGTAAGAGATCTTGGAGGTGAAGCCCTCCACCATCTCCTCTCTTCCTCATCTTCTCTTCTCTTCTCTCGTCTTGCGCGTGGCTATGGAGGATGGAGTTGAAGGAAGAGGCTTGAGGATGCTTGAGCATGCATCACGAATCGTAGAGCTATCGGAATATTTGAGAGAGGAAGCAACTCAATTGGGCATTAAGGTAAGCTCACTACACTCGTAGAGAGGGATAACATGTCAGCTATGTGAGAGTTAGCCATTAGTGCTCGCTTGAAATGCTTGAACAATAAGTGGTCCATGAGTCTTGGTGGTTGAGTGTGAGAAAAAAGTGAGGGAAAGGGAGCGAAATCATGCACTCCCTTCTGCCTATATAAAGGCATTGTTGAGAGAGAGAGAGAGTACGAGAGAGATACACAAGACATGCTCCCAAAGAATGATTCATATTGATGTAGAGTTAGTATATATAGGTGAGACCCAAGTCAAGTGAGAGATGATATATATAGTTGTAACATCCCCACTCAAACAAAGGTCTCTGGCTGCGAGTGAAAAAACCCTTGGGGAGAACAAGGGAAAAACCCGAGCCCCTACACATACCTACGATACAAAAATAATTTACTATAAAGTTTTCTTGAATACAATGATACATGCCTCAATCAGTGAGATAAGAACTTGGAACAATACCAACTGCATGTCTTAATGAGCTAAAGCGAGCTTCACTAAGAGCTTTTGTGAAGATGTCTGCAACCATTTGATCACTAGGACAATGCTCCACCATAATGGAACCTTTCTTGACTTCATGTCGAACATAATGATAATGAATAGCAATATGCTTTGATTTACTATGTTGTATATAGTCTTTGGTAAGACTAATAGCACTTTGCTTATCGCATCAAAGAGGTGTACTAGATTATGAAGGATGTCCCAAATCTGCAAGTAGTTGTCGAAGCCAAACTAGCTCGCGAGCTGCTAATGATGCAGCAACATATTCAGCTTCAGTTGTAGAAACCGCAACACATCGTTGTTTCTTGCTGGACCAAGAAACCAAACATCCATTTACAAAGAAACAATTCCCACTTGTAGATCGCATGGATAAGTGTGAACTTGCCCAATCAGCATCTGTATATCCAATTGTCAAGATTGTGGGAGAGAAGGAAGGAGTCTCACTTGTAGCTTTCTTGCTTGCACAATGGGGGAATACACACAAGGGTGGAGGCTGAAAACAGTTTTCCTCTTCTTAGTTGTGTAAGCCAAAAGAACTCTCATACAAAGAAATAGAAGAACCCTATATATGGGTCTCAAACCAAACTCAACTAACTAAGGTGGCATACTAACTAAGCCACGAACTAGAGTAGATAAGGATAGCTATCATGTAGCTATTATTCATGGGCGGTGTACCAACCGCGTCTGCAACTGATAAGTCGGTGACATAAATACACAACGGTCACCCTGGCGTATCACGAGTGGAGCTCGATATCTCAACACTCCCCCTCGAGCTCAATCCCAATTCCTGCACACCAAGCAGGTCTCTGAACTTGCGCAGCTTCTCTGTGCCCAATGCCTTCGTAAATATGTCAGCTACCTGATCCTCTGTGCTGACATAAACTAGATCAATAAGACCTAGTAAAACCCTCTCTCGCACATAGTGATAATGCACCTCAATGTGCTTTGTTCTAGCATGATAGACTGGGTTATTTGCCAAGTTTATACTGCTCATGTTGTCACAATAAATGACAACTGGTCCATCTGTAGACTGATGCATATCATAAAGTAGCTTATGCAACCAAGCTACCTCACATGCAGCCATTGCTGCACCCCTGTACTCAGCCTCTGTGCTCGACAAGGCAACTGTAGGCTGTTTCTTGCTGCTCCAAGTGACTGCAGCACTCCCAAACGAGAACACATATCCATTGGTAGATCGTCTATCAGAAATACTACCAGCCCAATCAGCATCAGTGTATCCATGCAGCTGTATCAGAACCCCAGTCTCATAAAATAGTCCATACTGCAATGTAGACTTCACATACCTGAGTATGCATCTAGCCGCATCCAAATGTGGTTTCCTTGGAGCCTGCATAAACTGACTTACCAATCCAACAGCATAGCTCAAATCTGGCCTGGTAATAGTCATATAAATCAAACTTCCTACTATGCGTCTGTACATAGTAGGGTCTTCCAGAAGCTCACCTGCATCTGCGCTCAGCTTCACATTCTGCTCCAAAGGAACTGAAATAGGCTTACAGCCTGTCATCCCATATTTGGACAGCATGTCCAATCCATACTGCCTCTGCAAGAGCTGTATCCCACTTGGTGATCTAATCACCTCAATGCCCAAGAAATAACGCAGCTCTCCCAAATCCTTCATCTCAAACTTCTGCTTCAATAGCATTTTCACATGAAGGATATCTTCATCACTGTCACCTGTCATAATCAAATCATCAACATAAATGACAAGTAGCATAATATCTTTCTCTGTTTTTCTCACATAAAGTGAGAAATCTGCCTTGGAAATCTGAAAGCCAATAGTGACAAGATATTGTCTTATCTTGTTAGACCATGCTCTAGGTGCTTGCTTCAAGCCATACAAGGCTTTCTTCAACCTGCAAACAAACTCAGGATGAACATCATGCACATAACCTGGTGGCTGCTCCATATAGACCTCTTCTTGCAAGTCACCATGCAAGAAGGCATTCTTTACATCCATCTGATGTAAAGACCATTCCTTTGATGTAGCCATAGCAATGACTGCTCTTACGGTTGCCATCCTTGCAACCGGACTAAATGTTTCTTCATAGTCAATGCCATATGTTTGTGCATACCCCTTGACTACTAATCTTGCCTTGTATCTGTTCACAGAACCATCTGCATTGTGCTTCACCTTATAAACCCACTTACAGCCAATTGCATTCTTACCTTTAGGCAAAGGTACCAATTCCCATGTAGCATTTGCTTCCAAGGCATCCATTTCTTCATCCATGGCTTTCTCCCATTTTTCTTTTCCCATGGCTTGCTCAAAAGAAGTGGGTTCTGGTTCCTGTATCACCTTGACCATATATGCATAGTGAATGGTTGTAAATCCATCATATTTCAGCCTATCCACAGGATACCTAACTCTGGTAGACCTGCGCAAAGTGGGTTCACTCCCAGGTGCCCTCAAAACATCCCTGGTCTTCCTTACTCCAGGTGTAACAATAGAAGGAATACCCAACTCATCATCAATGCTCTGTTCTGAGCCACTGGATTCACCATCCACATAAGAGTGACCTGCATTCACATCAAACATGGGCTGATCAACCTTCTCTTTTCCTTTTCGTGATACCTGCATACCATTGTCTGCATTACTTTGAGAAGATTCTCATGATCTCAATCTGTCTGTCCATGGCGAAGAATGTGAACCACTGCTAGAGGACGCTCCAGGTCCACTAATATTTTGTGACTGCTGCTGTGAATTCTGTGCAGCATTACCATTTTGTGCATCTACACCATCAATCACATTTACTGGTTTATACCAGCTACTCATCTCATCAAAAACAACATCTCTGCTCACTGTAAACTTACGAGTAGAAGGGTTATAGCATCTATACCCTTTTTGCTGCAGAGAGTAACCAATAAAGATGCACTTCTCAGCTTTTGGATCCAACTTGGATCTCAACTCATCTGGCACATGTACATAGGCAATGCAACAAAAAATTTTCAAATGAGAAATATCTGGTTTCCTACCAGTATACCTCTCCTCTGGAGTCATCCCATGTATTGCTGCAGTGGGAGTCCTGTTCATTATATAGACTGCTGTGGCAACTGCTTCAGCCCAATAAAAATCTAGCAAGTCTTTTTCATTGAGCATGGCACGAGATACCTCTCCAATATGCCTGTTTTTTCTTTCTGCAATTCCATTTTGCTGTGGGGTATGACTGCATGAATATTGCTGCTTTATGCCATGCTCCTGCAAGAACCTTGCAAACTCATTTGAGAGGTACTCTCCCCCTCCATCTGACCTTAGGCATTTTATTTGCAGGCCTGTTTCTTTTTCAACCATAGCTTTAAGAGTTTTGAAATGCCCAAAAACTTCACTTTTCTTTTTCATAAAATACACCCAAACTTTTCTGCTATAGTCATCAATAAAAGTGACAAAATAATGACAGCCTCCAAGAGATGCAGCTTTAGTAGTCCATACATCAGAGTGGATTAATTCCAATGGCTTCTTACTCTCTTGAACATGTCTAGGAAATGGTTTCCTTGCCTGTTTTCCAAACTGACAGGCTTCACATACCTTATGCATTTCTGCAACCTTGAATCTAGGCAATCCTGCAACAATATTTTGGGCCTGCATTGATTTAAGTCGCTGTATATTAACATGACCAATGCGTTTATGCCAGATATCAATATCTGCAACTACACCGGTCCCATGTGCAAACATTGCTGCACTCAATTCAGACATGTATGCATCCAATGTAAACATTCTGCCCTTCTTCTTTCCTTTTGCTATCAAGCGACCTTTATTTTTCATATCCTCAACAAAGCATCCGTGAGGATTAAATCTGACCTGCAAGCCCTGCTCAACCATTTGACCAACAGAAACCAGATTCTTGGTGATATTCGGGACATGAAATACATCGGACAGGTATTTCTTTTTCCCATCCTGCATAGACAAAGGAATTTTTCCAATCTGCACAATCGGATGTGCAGTATCATCACCAGTCTCCACAAATCCTGGTTTTTCCATTTTCCTTGCATCCTCCATCCATTCTGCATGACCTGTCATGTGGTTTGATGCACCTGAGTCAACATACCATACATCATTGCTTTCTTCTGCACTTGTCACAGAATTGTTCATGTGCTGCACCATAAACAAATGCTCATTTCTGTCATCACCCTGTCTACTAGAAGATGCATAATTCCCTTGTTGCAGTTTTCCATTCATGATGTCATTCTGCTTTTTATAGCAGTCTTTAGCCATATGACCCATTTTACCACAATAGTAGCATTCAATATTACTGTTTGCATTTTGGCCTCTTTGCCATCCACCACGACCTCTTTGGCTCCCCCTGCCTCTAGAGTTACCACGTCCTCCTCCATAGGACTGGTTTTCTTGAGTTTGCTGCATATTCTGATTTCTACCACGGCCTCCAAATCGGCCTCCTCTACCTCTGCCTCTACCTCTTCCAGCATTTGAGTAGAAGACAGTTTCTTTTGAAGTTCCTCCTGAAGAAGATACACCACCATTTCTCTGCTCCTCAGAAATTAGAAGAGCAATCAACTCCTCAAAATCAGGAAATCTTTCACGGACGGAAATGGATGTCCGAAACTGCGCATAATCCTTTCCTAGACCATTCAAGGTCACAGAAACTAAATCATCATCTTCCACTGGCGACCCAATGGAAGCAAGTGCATCTGCAATCTTCTTCACCTTCATGTGGTAGTCATTGATGCTCATATTTTCTCTTTGCACATTGTGCAACTCTTGCTTGAGTTGCATTTTCCTGACTTGCGTATTTGTGCTATACATCTTTGACAGAGTATCCCATGCCTCCTTTGGCGTACTTGCATCCTGAATATGCACAATCATAGAGTCTGAAATGCTGATAGACAGCCAGTACATAACTTTCCTGGCTCTCTCATGCCATGCTTTGAATGCCTGCATTTGCTGTTGATTGGGAACATCAGGAAGAACTGGTTCTTCTTCATTTCCTGCAACAAATTCCCAATATCCTTTTCCCATAAGGAAATTCGTCATTCTAAACTTCCATGCCTGGAAGTTGTTCTTGTAAAGCTTTTCAGTTACAATCTATGAAAGAGAATCAGATGCCATTACAGAACACTGCGAAAAATTCTGTCACTGCAAAAACTCAGCTTCACCCTCACAAGGGCAAATCTGCAAAACTGGCGAAAGTGGTATTTGACCACACAGTCACTTTCTAGTGACGATTTTGCATAAATAGGAACCAAGGATGATTCTGAAACTCCCAATGTCTCTGTGCACAAGCATACGATGCAATTTCTAGAATAACTTTTCACCGACCTGTAGAACAGTGGTCGCACAGCATAAAACAGGGCCTTTTCCTGAGTGCGTGCAGAAAACTTCCGCCTCCAAAACAGGCCCCGAAATGGCCTCAAATCAAAAAAGCAGGGTCGCCAAGGGCTAAAGCCCTTTTCCACAGTATATACTGCCCTCTTGCTTCACCGCGAAGGGCGTCTCAACCTGAGACAATGCACTCTTGCAATTTCCGACTGTGCTACCTGCAGAGATCTGCTCCCAAAACAGAAAATGAAAGCAACACTGCTCCTCTTACCAGAACACCGCGAGCTTGGCTTGCTTTCTTGAGCTCCTTACCACGAACAAGGCTCTGATACCATGTCAAGATTGTGGGAGAGAAGGAAGGAGTCTCACTTGTAGCTTTCTTGCTTGCACAATGGGGGAATACACACAAGGGTGGAGGCTGAAAACAGTTTTCCTCTTCTTAGTTGTGTAAGCCAAAAGAACTCTCATACAAAGAAATAGAACCCTATATATGGGTCTCAAACCAAACTCAACTAACTAAGGTGGCATACTAACTAAGCCACGAACTAGAGTAGATAAGGATAGCTATCATGTAGCTATTATTCATGGGCGGTGTACCAACCGCGTCTGCAACTGACAAGTCGGTGACATAAATACACAACGGTCACCCTGGCGTATCATGAGTGGAGCTCGATATCTCAACACCAATAAGGTCAAGAGAAGTTGAAGAAGATAAAGAAGAATCCTCTCGACGACGATAAATAAGACAAAATTCCTTAGTACCCTTGAGGTACTTAAGAATACGTTTTGCAGCACTCCAATAAATAGTGGAAGGGGAAGAAAGATACTGTCCCAAAAAGTTAGCTGCAAATAAAATATCTGGTCTTGCGTTTAAACCAATAAATTAAAGACAACCAACAAGATTAGCAAAAGGTTGATGAATGGCTGATTCTTCATTGTGTGTTGTAGATGTACCCTTGGTAGAGCTTGAAAGAATGGGAGTGTTGGCAGAGAAAGGGAGAGAGTTGGAGAGAGAGAGTGAGAGAGAGGAAAGAAGATCTCGAGAGGCTGCGAGAGAGGGTTAGAGAGGAAAAGAAATAACTCAACCTCCCTCTATCTTGATCTTCATCTTGGCAATCTTCTCTCTCTCTCTCCCATTCCAAATTCATTCCACCTTCTCTATCTCTTGAACATGCTCGCGAACAATGGCTCCAAAGCAACAAGGAGAAAAGACCATGAGAGCCACCACAATCGGAGAATGAGTATTTCCACAAATACGAAAGTGCTTGAGGTTGCCAGAGTTGCCACTATCAATGAAACATCGGATGTGATGAATGCAAGTGCAAGAAAAGACGAAAGTCCCAATGTCGTCGTGCTAAATCAGGTTTCTCACAACTCAAAAATAGGCTATTATTTTCATAACGCCACATAAAATAATAAGATTTTTGTCAAAATTTTACATAAAATGTTAGCTTTTGCATTAAATGGTACAAGAAATACTTGTCAGATTACATGGACACCATCCATATAAAAATTAAGTACATAAAATATTAGCTTCTATATTTACACTTACACAAAATGATAGTTTCATCTAGAGTGTGTATTAATACAGGCATAAATGATTAACTACTACCTATGATTTGTAGTTACATTAATCAAGATTATAATTTGTAGAATCATGATGGAAATAGTTGCAAGAGGTTACTGCATGAAATGAGTAAATGACTTTATGCACACTCGAGATTAGTAAAATAACTTGATATATTTATTGCCAAATGCAACAATGATTAAGAGTTGATTAGTGCTTCAAAAGTGAAAGTCTATTTAAAGGTCTTGTAAATCATCTCATTAAATTATTGCCGCAATATTTTCTAAATAACAACTAAAGGAAATTTGCTTATGTTGGGTAAGTTAGCCCTAAATGGGAAATTCATGTCTTTCCTAACAAAGTTGAAATAATTGTACTCAACACTTCTTTATGGGGAGAAGAATCCTCATTAGAATGTAAGGTTACCTTAGGTTAAGGATATATCTAATTAGCTATCTGAAGCTGTGAACTACACGATGGTGTGATTGTCATTGTTTGTAAGGACTATTTGTGTTTGCTAAAATCTAGATCTCTAATTAAAAACATTGACAAACAGGATAAAAGGAAAGATCACGCTAGGCTATCCCCAAGCTAGCTGCGAGATTCTACTCCAAGGGGATCATGATTATCACTTTGAGAGGCTTAGACAAGCTCCGTAGCAGAAAGGTCTATCCATAGAGATAGTCTCAATTAGTAGGAAATGTGGATGCTAGGGGGGCTCTGGCCATAAATTTCTCACTACTCCCAGAATATGACGAGCCCTTTTGTGATCCATGATGGGATCCTAGGACCCTAATACCAATCTATAAGGGAGGAATCTTGATGGGCAAAATACCCTCGTGGAATTATGCATATCTTCTGCATGATAAGAAAGATGGAGATTTTAATAAACCTCCAATATAATAATGGAATTTGTTTTTATTCAAGGGTTTTTTGAATTGTATGTGTGTCCATGAGATAAATTATGTGAAGGAACCTATGATTTAACAAACTAATTAAGGAAGCTGGTTGTATATGTTTCAATAAATGTGTTGTAGGTAATTTAAAAACTAAAGATAATACCATCATGAAAGGAAAGCTGATGGGCATGACGTGTAGGTAATGTAAAAACTAAAGATAATACCATCACGAAAGGAAAGCGGATGGGCATGACGTGTAGGTAATGTAAAAACTAAAGATAATACCATCATGAAAGGAAAGCGGATGGGCATGACCTTCGACGGGTCAGTCCAATGGTAGGGTGGTCCTGGTTAGCTAGGAGCTTTTCTAAATCGACACAACAAAAATAGAAGACGATAAATGGACCAACTATTCACTTGTTAGAACCAAATTGCATTATTTTAGGGGGTCAGAATTGGGATTTTGCCTTATGGGTAAGAGGGTTGATGTATCGCACTCCCCTTCATCTCCCATTTTTTTGGAACCAAGTGCAATGGCAAGTCTGCCTCAATTCGAGTAATCCCGTAGGAAGTGGAAACTCAAAATTACTGATGCTAGTTGGCTGTTAGGAGACCCATCTAATTTTAGAAACCCAAAAATTTAGGTCGTTCCTAGTGGCTTCTCAGTAGGAACTCTTCCATTGCGATGTAGACTCAGTAGGGCCTAAGTGACAAACCCCGTGATACTCCAAGGGAGCACTGGACAATGTAATTTGGAAAACCTACTGGTGGACTACTAAAAGGTGCACCTTGGATTGATCCTAGCAAACATCTCACAATTGCGTACTTGAATCCTTGCTTCTTCTATTTAACTTTAGCCTCCAAATCCAATCTCTCTCAATAGTACTGCTCTGATACCATGTCATAAGTCATGTGATGGAGGGACTTACTTGAGTTGTTGCACCAAACACATACCATATACATAAGAGAAAGCTCACTTAAGAACATAAGAAGAGAGATGGTAGCCAAATCATTTTCTTACTAGTTACTTCTTCTTCTTTCACACATAATACAAATGTGCACAAAGTATAGATAAGATGTAACATAAAGAAAAGTGTCCTACTAAGTCAAAGGGTGGATAATTGACTATACTAATGGATTAGTGCTATAACTATACCAACTATAGGTAGGTGCAACAAACTAAATGTTATAAGTGATAAGTTGAGGATCATAATGATCATCGATGTACTAAGTGTAGACATGTAGACCCATCAAATGAGATGGTCCATCATCAATATATGCACGTGTTGAGCTTGCTATCTCAATACACTACCGTAGAGACTCACAACCATCATGGAAAATAAGACAACTTAAAGCATCACCTTTTCTTCATCCTTTACTATATATATGGGATCTAAAATGGGCCGGCACTGGCTATGGCACTAGCCAAACCTCATGCATATGACAGACAACCCCACCACATGGCCTCACGAGCCAGGAGCATCTAAAACTCACTTTGCACTAAATGCTTATGACAATTTTGTGTTTGTATCCAATATGTAGTCCAATGTTCACCTTCCCTTCTCCTCAGAGGGAGATTCCATAACATATAGGCATAATGCCTCGTAATACACACATAGGGAAGCACCTCTCGGCTGATTGTCACGTCTCCACTGCGACTCTCCTACACCTCGGGGATTAGCCCCAAGATGCATCACTAACACATATAAAATTCGCACAAACTCCACTCTTTCATAATTCAGCGTTCCAAGAGATTTTGATTTGCCTCACAAAACTTTCCCCAATGGAAGCACCCGTCTAATCCTACAGCTTAGGTTTCCTATCCTCTCAGCGTTGGTCAAAGTTTATCAATCAATTGCAATGCATTCCAGGAGATACCACGTGACATGCTTGATGCAAGGTGTATGACAATTGTGCACAACCATTTTATGATTAAAAACCCAGTCATGTGAGGTGCAAAAAATAGCCCTTTCATGAATTTTAACTAAGCGTTACATGCTGCGCTGCTTTAGGGACTAGCACTGGAACTTCCGTGCTACTAGTCACCTATATTTAATTATGGAACGATCCCTAAATGCTATGCACAAAGATGAAAATCAGAATTTTTATCTTTTTAGCAATTAGATCCTCGCACAAACTTCCTCCCCCCTCACCGTTTAGGTGTTGCTGCGTTGCATAGGTGTAAATGGTTGTTTTGTGTCATTTTTGTATGTAAAAAATAATAAACAAGTACTATAACACAAAGGATGAGGCCAAACTGAGGCTTGACCTCATGCTTTAACCTCGCCAAACATTCACGCATGTAAATCTTATTTTTTCATATTTTTTGAGCGTGAAAACCCCAATTTTCTTTATTTTTGCTATTTTTCCCTATTTATTATTCATAAAAAATAGGTATTTTCTGATTTATTTGTGTTGGCTTATTATTTTGACTGAAACTTAACATTTTCTCTGATTTTATCCCATTTCCACTCCTTTTTTCCAACTCAAAATCGAAAAAAACCACTAATTTCCATTAACAATGACATTTTACGGGTTTTAAAGAATTAATAACGACTCTAAATCATTACAAGTTCTGCAGTTTTATAGTTATAGACCTCAAACATGATGCAAACAAGGTTCAAATAAAAATTCATCGCATATGAATAACATTTGGACCATGAAACAACAAAAACAAGCAAATTTCTTCATAAAATTGGAGCATATTGCGTGTCTTGCGTGTTGCGGGTTTTTTAATAATTATTCTGGTCAGCCCATAGACCGTCGACCAGCAACCATTCTTTAGTGCTGAACCTCTTTCCTCAGCCTCCTCTTCATCTTAAAGCAATCCGATCACAGCCGGACAAGCATTCTTCAGCCCCTCTTCTTCTTGATTTCTTGCACATGAATTGCCTCTATGCAAGAGAGAGAGGGAGGAGAGAGAAAGACTGGTTTCTGATTTCCACAACCAGGCAACCAATTGACAAGCGAAGACTAGTGATGGAGAGCGAAGGTTGAATGTAGATCAAGCATGTAATTAGTTGGGGGCCCTGTTTGTAAGTGCCATAGCCCCTTCCATCAAATCGTGGATTCATGGCGCCTTCATCCCTGTCAAGCGGCGAAAAAAATGGCCCCCCCTCCCATTCTCACAAAAATTTTGGGGTGCTTCCTCAAGGGAGCCCCCAAAGGTCATGACCTTTGGCCTTTCTTAAGGCTATTCCCACTTGACTTTTTGGGCTTGGACTCCTGAGCACTCCCTCTTCCTCGTCCGGTGCTGCCCGATTCAGGATCCAAAAAATCCTAGGCGTCCATCTTGAAGTCTTCCACTGCTAGGCATCTCCCAGGGTCTCATCTGTCATGCCAAAAAATTATGAAAATTCTCCGACCGCTGTCCAGTGGCTCTTTTAAGTACTTTCCGGGCATTGCCGCTTAAAATCGTACTGATTGCCACCGCCGCCTTCAATGAAGTCTATTTTTTCTCGAATATTCGTAATTTTTGGCTATTTTTAAGCACTTCTAGGCATCATAAATCATCTGTCATTGGCAACCACGGGATAGGGCGACTCAGCCCGTCAAATCCCACGAATAGATCTGCACATAAACAATAAAAAGGAGTATTAAATTGATACAAAAAATACACAACACAATACATCACAGCTCATACCCTACCCCCTGACAAAACCAATGCATGAAATCCACGAGGAGCAAGCCTAGCATAATGTGACAGAAAGTCTGAAGCCAGTCACTAATCAATTGCTGCAACACAATCAAGCTAAAAAGAACTATCAAAGGGGTCACCCTAAGTGGTGGTCTGAACTACCTACCTAACTAAGGACAACTCAACCAGGAGCACCTACTAGGCGAGGACTCCTATAGCCTGATCAAAAGGTATTATCTTTTTTAGCACATTACTCTTTTAACCTCTCATTTTCCATATTCGGGCGTGTAAAAAGGAGGGATCTTAGCGTAGTGACCCAAGGAGAATAGGGCATCGGCCTCAGGTCCTGTATCAATACCCAAAAACCTACCAAGCCCTTGCGAGGCGACACTTAATCCTTTTCTAACACTCACTTTTATTTTCGCTCCAACCTTCTTATATTCTTTATTTTTCTGCTAGATGCCACCCCAAGGAAGGGCAAGGCATCGGCCCTGGGTCTAACTCGTCCCCAGGAACCTACCAGGCCTTCGCAAGGTGATGAATGACTGCTCAAGCATTTTTCTTGCTTTTCTTTTCTATTTTTATAGGGGTCAAACCCCTTTTTACACGCCTGCGTATATTCATATATTGTCTTTCATATCTTTAGGGTTTTGTCTCTTTTCATCATTATTTTAATAGGCTTCTCTAACTGCCTCACAACTAATAAGAACTCCTAGAACGGCCGCCTAGTAGGTCAGCAGAACAGGGTCACTAGAACTGCCCTCTAAAAGAGGTCTTTCAATGCTTGGCAATGCCTTGTAGGAGGCAAGGACTACTCAGAACTCCCTCAAACATACCTAGCCTAAACTTGGGACTTCATGCCTTGATTGCTGTAACGTGTCCGCTCGTCCGCTTGTGGGACACGTCTTAGCAGCCCATCGAGAAGACAGTCTAGAAAGCCCCGCCTCTGGCACTCGCAAGGAATGTCACAGGGTTTGCGATCTAGGTCTTCCCCAGTCTGCCCCGAGCGGAAGTATCCGACCATTCCCACTTAGGATCAACCTGAAGTCAGGGTTCCTTTCCTAACAGCAAAGTCTCTAGGAAGTGTCTAGCGTCGAGCTCCAGATGACCCACTTTGAGTAGGAACAACAGAGTCAAAGCGGATTTATGCTGCACTTGGTTCATGGAGAATGGGAAACGAGAGGGATGCGAATCTCAACCTCTCTGCCATAAGGCATAGTCCCATTCCTTTCTCCTAAAATAGCATAAATCGGGGTTCTAGCTCTACTGACTCTAGGGTCTTCACACTATCATTTTCACGTCTTTTGAGAAAAGTTCCCAGCTAACTGGGACCACCCTTCCATAGGACGGACCCAAGTCACGTCCACCGCACTTTCCTCGGTTTGCTTAGTTATCTAATTACCTACCACATTATGTTTGACATGCAAAAGCAGCTTCCTTAATTAATCAATTTAAACACAGATTCCTTCATGTAACTTACGCACTAACACAAAAACAAAGTCAAGCAGGTTCCTTTTTCAAATATCTGATCTTTATTTATCATGGTCCCGGAATACATCAAGTATCATGCCCGAAGGCTATCCCAGCAATCAACAGGATTACTGCTCCAAGTTCCACTCGTAAACTAGTATATGGGCCTTGAGATCCCATCTTGAGTCACGTAGGCCTCTTGTGCAGGATTCGGAGGCAAGGAATTTATAGCCAGAGCCTCCCCTGGCACCCAAGCGTCCTCCCGCTCCAAGCAGCACCCACGGAGAGACCTCTCACGGTGGGTTAGGTCCATATACCCGATGCAGCACAACCCCCTTGGATAGGGCCAGGCAGGCAGTCCGAGGTAACTCGACCTGCCTCTCCCTCTAAGCTTTTAACCTGAAGCATTAAGTGTTTTTCCTTGCATTAGTTCCTTGAACAAAGGAGTTCAAACAATGTACCTAAGTGTACAATCACGATCATTTTGGAGGCCGTTTGTACGACCAACTGCTAAGATGTGATTCCTTTTTCCCGGATGCTCCCAACATCCGATTCTGGATCATTCGCGACCTGGCGAGATCCCAAGGGCTTGGAAAGCTAGGTTGCTTGTTTTCCTTTTATCTTCAGGTTAGGGTTTGTACCCTACCGACCTAATTATCCTTACCTTAGGTCTCCTTGTAAGATAGACCATGGACAACCCCGTTGTCCTTGGTTGGTCAACTTGCTGGTTATCTCCTAGAACCCTTGAAGTACCTATGTACCCTTATCTTTGATCTTAACTAATCAAGATTTTCTATTCCCTTGACCATGGTTGGACAAGATCGTTTTGTTTAGAACAATTCCTACTTTGTCTTAAGTCTAATCTTCTTAAGCCCTCTTAATAATGCTCATAGATGCTTAAGCTTTTATATATCCCTCTTGAAATCACCAAGGGCTTTGACATGGGATTCATGGATCTCAGTCCCATTTGGTAGATTACAAACAACATTTGAATTTTCCCAACAACTTTAAGGCACGCAATGTAATGCCATGCCTTCATTTCAATGCTCACAATTTTGATATAATCCATACGATATTTTATGCCACACATGCGAAGGTACTTCCTATGCATGCAATCTTAACATTATCCTCTATGTAATTATTTACACGATCTATAACCTTCTTGAATGATCTGATCCTTATAACTTAATGTAATTATTGCATGAGTCTAGCTGTGCTTTAATCTTTTCTGCAGCTATTACATGTACCTTAGAATCCTTCTTGCAATTCAGACATGCACTTTGTTTCTTTCAATGTCCTCTGAAATGCATTTTAAGAAAGAACTTGTGCAAGGAACAATGCACTTTATGCGATAATTTATGCAATAATTTTTGGTAATTTACGATGCAATTTCTAATCAATTCCACCTAAGATCTTACGACGGAAACTATCTTGCTTGTTCATACATCACAACTAAGTTCATACCTAGGAAATTATCAAACACGCAATTAATGTGATGCACGTGAATATGATTTTTCACCATGATAATTGTAACCTATGATTTAATGATAGAGCAACCTGGTTTTGGAGTGATGCCGTGATTCCAGTGGTATTGATGCCTGATGAACGTTCGCGGTTGTGGTGCTACATTGTTTCGAACATCCATCCACGCTTGCAGGGTTTCCAACCATCTTTGTGGAGCTACGCTTCGGGGCCATACTCGAAGACGTGTGAACAAGTGATAGACTCCTCGCACTCTCCTATGCAAGATCCTTGCCACCTCTCCTTGAGTGGGAAAAAAATAATGAAGGGGGAGGGGCATATCTTCAGGAATTCTTCTTCTTCTTCTTCTCTTCGTCTCCTCTCTCTCTCTCCTCTTCTTCTCTTCTTCTCCTACTCTCTCTCCCTCTTCTTCTTCTTTTCTCTTCTCCTCTCTTCTTCCTCTTCTTCTTCTTCTCCTTCCCTTCTTCTCCTTCTCTCTCTCTCTTCTCCTCTCTCTCTCTCTTCTTCCTCTTTGTCTTCTTCTCCTTCCCTTCTTCTCCTTCTCTCTCTCTCTCTTCTCCTCTCTCTCTCTTCTTCTTCTTCTTCTTCTTCTTCTTCTCTTCTTCTCCTTCTCTCTCTCTCTTCTTCTCCTTCTTCTTCTTCTTCCCTTCTTCTCCTTCTCTCTCTCTCTCTCCCTCTTCTTCTTCTTCTTCTTCTTCTTCTTCTTCTTCTTCTTCTTCTTCTTCTCTCTCTCTCTCTCTCTCTCTCTCTCTCTCTCTCTCTCTCTCTCTCTCTCTCTCTCTCTCTCTCTCTCTCTCTCTCTCTCTCTCTCTTCCTCTGATCACAGGGGGGCATCCTAGTGGCCTTGCAGAGCAACAGAGGAGCTGGGCGGCATTGTTGTTGTAGATCAGGAGGAGGGAGGGGCATCCTGGTTATCGACAAGGGGAAGCTTGCTGAAGGCCACAAGGGAGGGGAGGGCAACGTCCTCACCAGGGAGGAGGGGGGCGCTGTAGCGGACGACCACAGGGGGGGCGTTGCCTCCTTATATGGGGGAGGTGGTAAGGGGGAGGGGAGACGGTTGTTCACAGCTACCACCCTCCACCTAGGGGGACTGCATGCCCCCCCTTCACTTCCTTTACTCCCTCCCTCTCTCTCTCTCTCTCCCTGCCATGCAGTCGGCAGGGGCAGGGGGAGAGAGAGGGAGAGTAAAAAAAATTTTAAATTTTTGAAAAAAAAATTGGGGGGGTTCTCATGGGGGGGAGGCACCGGGGATATTACATCCTCTCCCCCTTAGAGGAATCGAGATGTCCTCATCTCGAGAAGACCTGGGGGTATTGTTGGTTGAGAGTATTTTCATCCATCCAGGTGGCATCCTCTTCTAGATAATCTTTCCACTGGATGAGGTATTCTCTCAAGGTCCTTGATCACAAATGCCTCTCCCTAACATCTAGGATTCTGTCAGGCCATAGCTCAAGGACTCCTTGGCTAGGCATTACAATTTGCTGATCATCAAGTACATGATTCGAATTAGGTAGATACTTTTTCAATAGGCTAACGTGGAATACATTATGAATCTTTAGAGTTGCGGGCAGCTGTAGTTTATAAGCATTAGGCCCTAGGCACTTGGTGATCTTATAAGGTCCACAATACCTCGGACTTAGCTTCTTGTACTCTCCCAAGGACAGTGAACTCTTTTTAGGGCATACACGGATGAAGACCATATCACCTTCAACAAAGGATCTATCTTGCAGTTTCAAGTCAGCGTAAGCCTTCTGTCTATCCTTGGTAGATTGAATGTCTTGTCTTATTGATTGGGCTGGCGCTACAGGATGATGAAGAGCGTTTTCAAGAGGAGACACCAAATGATCATAATGAGACACGTCCTGGCGCTGCAGAATGTCTTGTCTTGCAAATTGTAAAGGTAGATGGGTAGTGGAAAGGAAGCTAGGAAGATAGAAGGACAATGGGAAAAAGGGCTTAGGCTACGGCCGACCATGTAAAAATAGGAAAAAGGAGATGACCGCCCAAAAGGGATTTAGGGTTTTGTATATAAAGTTGAAAAGTAAATGAGAAGCTCATTCTTGTGTGTGGCAAAAAGTGGCTCTTCTCTTCTTCTTCTCCTTCTTGTTCTTGCTTGCTTGAGCTTGTGCTTGAGAGAGAGAGAGTGTGAGAGTGTGAGGGAGTGAGTGTTGGAGGGTGAGAAACCGAGGAGGAGAAGCTCTCCATCTTCTCCTCTCTTCCTCTCTTCTTTTCTCTCCTCTTCTCTTCTCTTGCTCGCGGCTATGGACCTTGAAGCGTGGAGCTTGAGGATGGAGCTTGCTTGAAGCTTGCACTTGGATCGTGGAGCAACCGGAGTGCGCGGGAGAGGAGGTAACTTGAACGGCATGGAGGTAAGCTCACTACACCCATAGATATGGATGGCGCGTCGGCTATGTGAGAGGTATCCATTAGTGCTCGGCTTGGAACGCTTAAAACAATAAGCGGTCCGTGGGTCTTGGCGGATGAGCGAAGGCTCCCACAGTTATGCACTGTTTGACTTAGTAGGCCACTTTTTTTTATTTTGTATCTTATCTATACTTTGTGTACATTTTATAGTGTGTGGAAGAAGAAGAAGAAGAAACCAGGAAGAAAACGTTTTGGTCTCCATCTCTCTTCTTGTGTTCTTGAGTGAGCTTTCTCTTGTGTATACAGTGTGTGTTTGGTGCAACAGCTCAAGATAATCCTCCCACCACGCGATTCCTAATAGCTTTATGCTGATGAAAAAAGAAGGAATATTGAGTTCCAAGAAGACGATTTGGTGCTTTTGAAGGTGCCCAAGTCCAGATATGCCACCCTTAAGGATGGGTCCAGCAACAAGTTAGCTCACAGGTTCTATGGGCCATACCGAATTGTCAAAAGAGTGGGAGACTTGGCATATCAGTTGGCATTGCCCCCATCCACGCAGATTCATAATGTCTTCCATGTGAGTCAATTGAAGACATTCATTGGATTAATAGTGGATTATGTTGAGGAGCTACCACTGATAGATGAAGAAGGCATCGTTCAATACATACCCGAGCAAGTCATAGGACAAAAGGAAAAGAAGATTTGCTCTCCCTCCATCATGGAATACTTGATTAAGTGACGAGGTTTACCACTTGAGGAAGCTTCTTGGAGGCCAACTTCAGTTTTGGAAGAGCTTTCATATCTACTAGAAGCAGATTTGGTTGAAATCTAGCTAACTATGGCCCTGATTTCTCTTAGATTTTACTGCACATAGCTCTCTGTTTCAAACAAAATTTTATTACGTACTATGGACAGTAATAGACATCATACATGGGCTGAAAGTACTCCTTGAGAGCTCCGTTTTGATATATGGCACACCTCGATCGAAGTCTCCTATAGAAAGTTATGACAGATTTACTACATCATGGCCAGCTTGATGTCCACTGTTTGCAACTCACATTTACTCAAGACATTTGGGTCAAAATTTCATTTTTATAATTTCCCAATAAGGCCCATGCATCGTAGATACCCCAATGACCCATCATACACAATAATACCTCTTCATTTATTAGTATACCCCTGTTATAATGCAACATAATAGTACTCTGATCTACTCCTGCCCAGTTATCATACATGCCCAAATTGTTTTTTAGGGCAAAACCCTTTGGGTGGGGATGGAATGTAAGAGAGAGGGATTTAATAATGGGGAAATACTAGCTACACTGGCTAGTATATAAGGTATCAGGGACTTGATTTTTCATGATCAGATAATAATACAAGTCTTCTTTCATCTTCACCTCTCTCTCCAAGCTTTTATGGCTTCTCTCTCTTCCTGTCTTTCTCTCTTCTTTTCTAGTATTTCTCTCTCCTTCTCACTCTCTTTCTCTCTCTTCTTGCAGTCTTTCTCTCTCTTTTGCACACTCTCTCTCTCTCCTATTCTTCTCTCTCTCTCCTATCCTCTTCTTAACATCTGCTTTATGTACATTTGTACTTTATCACTTTTTTTCTTGTTTTCTCCTCACTAGAGACACACTTGTCTTTTAAGTGTGGAAGGTTATTGGAATAAAGATGCCTGTGTCTAATTGCCTGTGTATTCATTACACTAACAATACACAGAGACTTATACACTGTAGGTGGTGGGCATCCATCGCTATCACTTCATTCTTTATTATTTTAATGACACTTGAATAAGGGAAGGCCGGTCACACATTGTGACTATTAGAGTTTCCATATACAATGTCTCTCTCTCTTTTTCTCTTGCTACATCCACCATAGCTCTTGCATTGCTCTTGGTCTACCTTTCACTTGTCTCTTGCAAGAGGCCAAATTCCTACTAAAACTTAAACGTTAGTATATACAATCGTATTGATTCCTGTACTCATCAAGATAGGTGTGAGAAATTCTATAGCATGTATAGAAACTATATTAATATAAGTTTCACTACTTTTTTAATGATTTTTTTAATATATATACTAACACTTATTTTGACACTTATATTAGCATAAAGAGATCAAAGCTTTTATGTCTGACACTCCTTTCAATGGCAGGGCCTAACATTATAAATGACTATATGTACATTTTTTAATCTTCAATCTCATCGGTATTTCCCTCATCCCTTGTAGTGAAAGTCATAAATAGATGTAACAATGGTTTGTTTTTCTTTAAAGTCAAATCTTAATCTGAATGTAATGGATAGGTCTAAAAATTATAGGTTATGTAAAAAAGCACAAATATGTAACGACAATATAAAAACACAAATTTGCAATCATATTCTCAATCCTATAACCATGTAAATTCACCTCTTTGAAGATGCTATAATTATAAAAACATCAATGAAGCATGTGAAGGTATTAGCAACATCCTATTTCTTCGTGTTGGATTTTATGAGCTCTATAGTAATGAGATTGGCATTTGTGATCTTGTTGAGTTGCTTGAGAGAGGATGTTGTATTATTAGATACCAAGTCTTAAACCATGCTTGCTCTAAATAGCCCTCGAGAATGTGAAGATTGTTGTTAGGCTAGCTATCACCATTTTAGAAATGGATTATTATAAATATTGAAGCTTATGGTTTTCTTCGGCCTTGTTGAATTGGATGAGATGATATATGTGATGTAGATACCTTCCTTATAGTGATTTTCATCTACTTCAATAAGTTGCTCTTGGGACATTGTGAGGACATTGTGCACCATTCTTGGCTCATGAAACTATGGAAGCACATGTGTACCGGCCTTCTTTCTTCCTTTTGCAACTTGAGATGTCTTTGATAACATGGAACATTTGATGATGCACATTAGTATCTATGTGAAATCCGCATATGGGCTAAATGTATTAGGGATGTTCATGAGGTGCATGTGTAGGTTGTTCATTCTGAACATGTTTGAGGTTGCCACTTCTTTTTAATTTGTTAAAGATTCAACATTCTATATGATATGCAAAAGTGCTAAGAATGTCAAGGAAATTGGTAATTAAGACCTAGTTGAAAAGGTCAAAACTGTTGTTGCTCTATATATATTAGTCATTGCTATGATGACCAATAAATGCTGATTCGTCATTATGAAAAGGAAACAAAAGACGTGTGCTTTCTTATTAAAATGGAAAATTGGGTTCTATAAGGTGTCCGGCCACGGCGCACGGGAACCTTTGGGATGATACCTATGCAATAAGCCTTTTGGATGGATATGAGATGGGCTCAGCTCCAATAATGATTATTCGCAAAGACGCATAACCTTCGATCGTTAATATATTTGACAGTGCATCCAGATTAAGTGTGTGCGTGTGTGGGGGCTGGGCCGTTGGGGGCCTTGTATATATATATTTATACATTAATGCGATAGAGACCAGAGTACACATGGGACGAAAAGAATCTCCAACAACGTCGCGACAGAGTCTGCCGTATCTCCATTGGATTCTTCTCCAGGCGCTGCTCCTCTTGAAAAGCCTCTTCATCATCCTGCAGCGCCAGGACGTGTCTCATTATGATCATTTGGTGTCTTCTCTGCGGTAGATTGAATGTCTTGTCTTATGGATCATCCATGTCTTTCAACATATGCCTTGAAGTTTCTACCCTTAAGGTTGGATCTGAGAAGTTCAAAGGGGTACGACAATCATGCCCATGCAATGCTTGGAAAGGAGTCATCTGAATGCTCTGTTGGTAAGAAGCATTATAGGCAAACTCAACCAGTGATAAGTATTGAATCCAATTTTTGGGTTTGTGACAGCAGTGTGCCCTAAGAATATCTTCAATGACTTGATTGACTCGTTCTATTTGACCATCAGTTTGAGGATGGTAAGCTGTACTGAAACAGAGTTGAGTTCCAATAGCCTCAAAGATAGCCCTCCAAAAGTGTGATGTGAAAAGAGAGTCACGACCACTAATGATTCTTCTGGGTAACCCATGAAGCTTGAATATTTCCTTGATGAATAATCTTGCGATGTCTGAAGCTTTATAGTTTGTCTTGATAGGGATGAGATGTGCGACCTTGGTGAGCATATCTACTACAACCATAATAGAGTTATATCCTCCTTGAACTTGGGGTAGCCAACAATGAAGTCCATACTAATGAATTCCCATTTCATTCGGGGAATGTCAAGTGGTTGCAATTTCCCAGGCATTTTAACATGTTCTGCCTTAATGCGTTGACAAGACAAACATTCCGTGACATATTTGAGTACATCTCCCTTGAGCCTTTCCCAATAATAGCTCTTTCTGACCGTATTAAGGGTCTTGGCATAACTAGGATGTCGTGAGAAGGGGGAGTCATGGGCTTCCCACAGTATCTTCTGCTTGAGAGTTTGGCTTGTAAGGATACATAATCTTGTCCTAAAGTAGACAAGCCCACTATTGATGGAGAATTCTTGATACTTCGTCTTTAGCTTCGGGTCTTGATCCTTGATGGGGATCTCCCTTAGCATTTTCTAATAGACTGGATCATGATATGCCTCTTCTTTTGCTAGCTCAAGAATCGGGTTGTTTGGCATTGATACCTTTGTGGCTAGTGACCTTGCTGTTGATGGATCTTGCAAAATAAGAGAATTTAAAAATTCCTTGCGATTGAGTGCATCGACAACTACATTCTCTTTTCCAGGCCTATATTTGATTTCAAAATCGTATTCTTCCAGCACTTAGATCCATCAACATTGCCTCATATTAAGCTCATTCTGGGTGAAGATCCATTTAAGACTCTTGTGGTCCATTACTAAGGAAAATTTGTTGCCTAGCAAGTAATGTCTCCAAGGTTTGAGAGCATGGATGACAGCCAACAACTCCAAGTCGTGGGTAGGATAATTCCCTTCATGGCTCTTCAATTTTCTTGATGAATATGCTACGGGATGACCTTCTTGCATAAGTGCACATCCTAAAGCAAGTGCACTAGCATCAGTTACCACTTCAAACTCCTTACTAAGATCAGGAAGTTTCAGGATGGGTGCTGATACTAAGCTTTGCTTTAGTTTGTTAAAGCTAGTCTATTCAGCAAGTGACCATACAATTGCTACTTGCTTCTTTAGTAGATCAGTCTCACAGAGGTGCTGCAATCAAAGCATAATCTTTGATGAAAATCCTATACCATCCTGTCAACCCAAGAAAAATACGTATTTCTTTGACAGAAGTTGGTGTTGACCATTCCAGAACGTCCCTGACCTTAGCTGGATCTACTAAAATTGCTTCTGCTAATACAATGAATCCAATATATTCAATCTGTCACTTGAAAAATGAGCACTTCTTCTTCTTGGCATAAAGCTTGTGCACTCTCATTGTTTTAAGAACAATGCAAAGCTCGGGTTCATGATATTTTTCATGTTTTGAGTAGACTAGGGCACCGTCAAAGAAGACGAGTACGAAGTCATCAAGATAGGGCCTAAAGATATCCTGCATTAACCTGTTGAAGGTAGCAGGAGCATTCGTCAGCCCGAATGACATCACTAGGAATTGAAAGTGTCCATACCTTGTACTGAATGCAGTCTTCAGGATATCCTTTTCCTTGATCCTTATCTGATAATATCCAGATTTGAGATCTATCTTTGAGAATATCTTCGCCCCTTGAAGACGGTCAAGTAATTCATCTATTCTTGGAATGGGGTATTTATTTTTTATGGTTGATTGATTCAACCCTCTGTAGTCAATGCATAGGCGAAGAGTTCCATCTTCCTTCCTTTGGAACAACACTGGAGCTCCCCATGGTGAAGTGCTAAGACGGATGTAGCCTTGGTCTAATAGTTGCTTGAGTTGCTCTTTTAGTTCGATAGCTTCCAGGATGGACATCTTATACGGCCTCTTTGCGACCAGTGCGGCTCCTGGCACAAGTTTGATTTCATGGTCAACTTCCCTTTGAGGAGGAAGTTCTGTCAGATCTTCAGGAAATACGTCTGCGTATTCCTTTAACCATGAAGGTTCTTCTCTAGGTTTCTGATTCTGATCTAGCTTATTCAGTTTAATCAGATAGACAGATAGACCCTTTTGAACACCTTTTATTATCCATGTTGCTTTTGCCAACTGTATTTTTGGCTTACCAGCCTCACCTTGAGTGGTGACTAGCTCCCCTTCAGAATTTCGGAAGGATACTTGGCCCTTCCCACAGTGAATGTGGGAATCATTGGAAATTAGCCAATCCATTCTGAGTAAACATTTGTGGATCCCTAGGTTTACTACCCTGAATCTCACAAAGTTGGCTTCCCACCCAGTAGGAATTTCACCTTAGCAGTTTGCCTAGTACAAGTGACCTCACGACCATTTTCTAATTCCACAAGTAAAGTAGGTGCATCTATTGTGGCTATACCTAATCTTTTTGCACAGATTGGTGAGATGAAGGAATGTGTACTGCCATAGTCAATCAAGGTTTTGAATCTTTTACCTTGATATTGTGATGGAGTTTGAATCACCAACAATTGGCGATTCGAACCCTTCTTGTGAAGAGTGGCGTGAACCGTTGCCCTCTCAATGTCAGCATCCAAGGATGGATCTTCTTCATCGTCCAGCTCCTTGTAGGAGACACTGGAGGTTCTCTCTCTGGCGATAACGGTGGTTCCTTGGCCATGAGCGGCTCTATTTTGACCTTGGAATTGCCCTTGGCGGTGTCCTTTGCTAAGCTTGGGACACTCCCTCTTGAAGTGTCCGGGCTCGTTGCAATGGAAGCAATGTTGGTTGCGATCATTGCTTTGTGTTGGAACAAAGTTTTTGATAGCATTGGCCTTAGCTTTCTTTCTTTGGCCCTGATTCTGACCCTACGCTCTCTTGGTCTGAGCCATAGACATACCCTTATTCTGATCTTTGTAAGGCCAAATCCTATTGTTCCTTGGTTTGGTTTGCACCTCCTGTATTGAGTGTGTCTTGTAGGTCTGTTGGGTGCATTGATTCCAATCGAGTGTTTATAGGTGGATTCAACCCAACACAAAATTTTGACACATGTTGTGTCATATCCATTGGGGGTGCATACTTTAGGAGTGAAACGAACTTCGAATAATATGCTTCCAGGGATAATCCTAGCTACTTCAAGTCATAGAATTCATTCATCTTTTGTGTCCAGTAGGCAGGTGGGAGATACCTCCCTCGCACAGCTTCCTTAAGCTTATCCCAAGTGACTGTCCCCTCCAAGATCACTTGGTCTCTACACCACTATTTCCACCAAAGTCTCGCTTCGCCTGTAATCTTAAGTTTGGCGAGCATGGCTTGGTTAGCAGGTGCAGTTCCTGCTACCTCAAAATAGTCCTCCATGGTCTCAATCCAGATCTTGGCGTCAGCTTGAACAGTCCTTCCCTTGCCATCAAACTCGGGTGGCTTAATTTGTTTGAGAAGGAATTTCTTCTCTTGAACCACAGCTGGACTTAATGCAAGAGTCGGATTTGGAACCTGCGCTTGGGGTTGCATCTGAGCAATAAGATTATTTATGTTAGCATCTTATCATATGCTTCCATATTAGTTAATACAACTAGCACATCTTTTAGCCAAGTGATTTAATCACTTAACACCTTAGCTAACATTTACGATCAAGATAAAAAGTCTTATTTATTCATGAAGGCATAACCCTTTGAGTACATTTATTTTGGATAGGTAGGACAGGCTAATTAATACATCAGTTTGGGGAAAATAGGATTGTGTTACAATCGGCTATAGGGACGGAATAATAATATGGAGTGGGGTCATGGATTTTCAGGAAACGGTAAGTCATAGGAAGCTTGGGGTATCCCTTCCTTTGATACCCGTTCTTCTCATAACGTCCTAACACTTTGATTCGATCAGCAGAGATTACCTGAGCCACTTCTTCATAGACATACTTATTCTACTTGACTTGCCGACTGCTAACATGCAAAGTTGCGTTTACATGAGCTTCAACAAAGATGAATAGCTTTACCATCTTTAAATCCTCCATCCACTTGATTGTCTTCAAGTTGGTCTAAAGGTACGCGAGTCAATGGGCTGCTATGTAGTATATTCCTGAGTCTCCCATCCATCTCCGCTCCACATACAGGGGCGAAGGATTATAGATACGGTCCAGAATATCCATCATGCTAAGCCTTTGGCGATAATTTGAAGCATGCATTGCAATCATGAACATGACCTGGAACACCAGGAACTTGATCCATGCTTCGTGACTCTGCAACCCAGCATCCATAAGTGAGTAAAGATATGTTTTCAACAGAAAACACTCCTTTATTCTACTCACCTTCCCCTGTTTATCCCCTTATTCCCTTTATTTTTCTCTATTAAGTTCCCTTGTAATCTTTAGATCTCATTGGTTCACTCTGATACCAATTGTAACGTGTCCACTCATCCGCTTCTGGGACAAGTCTTAGCAGCCCATTAGGAAGAGAGTCTAGAAAGCGCCGCCTGGAACTCGCAAGGAATGTCACAGGGTTTGCGATCTAGGTCTTCCCGAGTCTGCCCCGAGTGGAAGTGTCTGGCCGTTCCCACTTACGATCAACCTGAAGTCAGGTTCCTTTCCTATCAGCAAAGTCTCTAGGAAGTAGCTAGTGTCGAGCTCCAGATGACTCACTTTGAGTAGGAACAACAGAGTCGAAACGGATTTATGCTGCACTTGGTTCATGGAGAATGGGAAACGAGAGGGATGCGAACCTCAAACTCTCTACCATAAGGCATAGTCCCATTCCTTTCCCCTAAAATAGCATAAATCGGGGTTCTAGCTCTATGGACTCTAAGGTCTTCACAGTATCGTTTTCACATCTTTTGAGAAAAGTTCCTAGCTAACTGGGACCACCCTTCCGTAGGACGGCCAGACCCAAGTCACATCCACTGCATTTTCCTCGGTTTGCTTAGTTATCTATGTTTGACATGCAAAAGCAACTTCCTTAATTAATCAATTTTAAACACATATTCCTTCACATAACTTAGGCACTAACACAAAAACAAAGTCAATCAAGTTCCTTTTTCAAATATCTAATCTTTATTTATCATGGTCCTGCAATACATCAAGTATCATGCCCGAAGGCTATCCCAACAGCAATCAATAGGATTGCTACTCCAAGTTCCGCCCGTACACTAGTATATGGGCCTTGAGATCCCATCTCGAGTCACGTCGGCCTCTTGTGCGAGATGCGGAGGCAAGGAATTTACAATTAGAGCCTCCCCTGGTATCCAAGCGTCCTCCCGCTCCAAGCAGCACCCACGGAGAGACCTCTCATGGCGAGTTAGGTCCATATACCCGATGCAGCTAACAACCCCCTTGGATAGGGCCAGGCAGGTAGTCCGAGGTAATTGGACCTGCCTCTCCCTCTAGGCTTTTAACCTGAAGCATTAAGTGTTTTTCCTTGAATTAGTTCCTTGAACAAAGGAGTTCAAACAATGTACCTAAGTGTACAATCACGATCATTTTGGAGGCCATTTGTACGACCAACTGCTAAGGTGTGATTCCTTTTTCCCGGATGCTCCCAGCATCCGATCCTGGATCATTCGCGACCTGGTGAGATCCCAAGGGCTTGGAAAGCTAGGTTGCTTGTTTTCCTTTTATCTTCAGGTTAGGGTTTGTACCCTACCGACCTAATTATCCTTACCTTAGGTCTTCTTTTAAGATAGACCATGGACAACCCCGTTGTCCTTGGTTGGTCAACTTGCTGGTTATCTCCTAGAACCCTTGAAGTACCTATGTACCCTTATCTTTGATCTTAACTAATCAAGATTGTCTATTCCCTTGACCATGGTTGGACAAGATCGTTTTGTTTAGAACAATTCCTACTTTGTCTTAAGTATAATCTTCTTAAGCCCTCTTAATAATGCTCATAGGTGCTTAAGCTTTTATATATCCCTCTTGAAATCACCAAGGGCTTTGACATGGGATTCATCGATCTCAGTCCCATTTGGTAGATTACAAATAACATTTGAATTTTCCCAACAACTTTAAGGCACACAATGCATGCCTTCATTTCAATGCTCACAATTTTGATATAATCCATATGATATTTTATGCCACACATGCGAAGGTACTTTCTATGCATGCAATCTTAACATTATCGTCTATGTAATTATTTACACGATCTATAACCTTCTTGAATGATCTGATCCTTATAACTTAATGTAATTATTGCATGAGTCTAGCTGTGCTTTAATCTTTTCTGCATCTATTACATGTACCTTAGAATCCTTCTTGCAATACAAACATGCACTTTATTTCTTTCAATGTCCTCTGAAATGCATTTTAAGCAAGAACTTGTGCAAGGAACAATGCACTTTATGCAATAATTTATGCAATAATTTTTGGTAATTTACGATGCAATTTCTAATCAATTCCACGTAAGATCTTACGACGGAAACTATCTTGCTTGTTCATACATCACAACTAAGTTCATACCTAGGAAATTATCAAACACTCAATTAATGTGATGCATGTGAATATGATTTTTCATCGTGATAATTGTAACCTATGATTTAATGATAGAGCAACCTGGGTTTGGAGTGATGCCGTGATTCCAGTGGTATTGATGCCTGATGAACGTTCACGGTTGTGGTGTCACCTTGTTTCGAACATCCATCCATGCTTGCAGGGTTTCCGACCATCTTTGTGGAGCTATGCTTCGGGGCCATACTCGAAGACGTGTGAATGAGTGATAGACTCCTCGCACTCTCCTATGCAAGATCCTTGCCACCTCTCCTTGAGTGGGAAAAAAATAATGAAGGGGGAGGGGCATATCTTCATGAATTCTTCTTCTTCTTCTTCTCTTCTTCTCCGCTCTTTCTCCTCTTCTTCTCTTCTTCTCTTATTCTCCTACTCTCTCTCCCTCTTCTTCTTCTTTTCTCTTCTCCTCCTCCTCTTCTTCTTCTTCTTCTTCTTCTTCTTCTTCTTCTTCTTCTTCTTCTTCTTCTCCTGCTCTCTCTCTCTTCTCCTCTCTCTCTCTCTCTTCTTCCTCTTCTTCCTCTTCTTCTTCTTCTTCTCCTTCCCTTCTTCTCCTTCTCTCTCTCTCTTCTCCTCTCTCTCTCCCTCTTCTTCTTCTTCTTCTTCTTCTTCTTCTTCTTCTTCTTCTTCTCCTTCTCTCTCTCTTCTCCTTCTTCTTCTTCTTCTTCTTCTTCCTCTTCCCTTCTTCTCCTTCTCTCTCTCCCTCTTCTTCTTCTTCTTCTTCTTTTTCTTCTTCTTCCCTCTCTCTCCCTCTTCTTATTCTTCTCTCTCTTCTCTTCTCTCTCTCTCTCTCTCTCTCCCTCTCTCTCTCTCTCTCTCTCTCTCTCTCTCTCTCTCTCTCTCTCTCTCTCCCCCCCTCCCCCTCCCCCTCTGATCACAGGGGGCATCCTGGCAGCCTAGCAGAGGAGGGGAGGAGCAGGGGGGTGCTACTATTGTAGATCACGTGGGGGGGGGGGGGGGGGGGGGGAAGGAGGGGCGTCTTAGCTGTCGACGAGGGGGGGAAGCTTGCTGAAGGCCACGAGGGAGGGGAGGGCAGCGTGCTCACTAGGGAGGAGGGGGGCGCTGTAGCGGATGACCACATGGGGGGCGCTGCCTCCTTATATGGGGGAGGTGGTAAGGGGGAGGGGAGACGGTTGTTCACAACCGCCACTCTCCACGTGGGGGGGGCTGCATGCCCCCCCTTCACTTCCTGTACTCCCTCTCTCTCTCTCTCTCTCTATCTCCCTGCCATGCAGTCAACAAGGGGAGAGTAAAAAAATTTTAATAAAATTTGAGAAAAAAAATTAGGGGGGGGATTCTCATGGGGGGAGGCACGGGGGATATTACAATTGCCAGTCCCCAACAAGAAAGAAAACCCTCACCCACACATATATCATTAATTGCTTAAGGGAAAAACTCTAGTCTGCTCTCGTGGTTTGTCCTGTGAGCATAGGGCAAAAAAATCCCACTATCCAAGCTCTCTTCTCATGAAAGGATTCGTCAAATAATTACTTCTGTGAGCTGCGCCAAGTCGAAAACCAGTCGGGAGTTGTAATCCCTAAAAGCTCCACCATAGCTATTTTCTTTCAAGCTCTTATTTACTTCATTTCCCCACTTCCAACTCACTAACATTCCTGACATTCAAATCAAACTGAGCACTGAAGTGTCGTGCATGATTTGAGGAGGGGAAGATTGAAGAATCAACAAGGAAAAGATTCAAGAGAAGACCAAGCCACTTTAACTCAAGCTTCTTCCTTCACTTTAAGCTCTTGCTTCTTCTCAATCAACTGAAGCATTTGTTACTCAGATCTGAAGTTTCCAGCCAGTATAAATCTTCAAGAAGAAGATTTGGAGCACACGCCTGAGGATCCAAGCACCCACCTGAAGATCAGGCAACCCACTTGAAGTTCAAGCATAGTATCTCTTGATACTAATTCAGTGCTTCTTGGCACTTGTGTTTTTTAGCACATTCAAAAATCAACTCATTGGTGGTCTAATCTCACTCATTTGATGCTGATGCATCTACCAAACATGAAGATTTTTAAGTGGATGCTTCTTATTAGGAGTGACATAACTACTCTTGTTGCTGATGCCAGGAGGCATATTCCACGGTGGATTCCGTGAGGTTTTACGGTGGATTCCGTAAACTTACTTAGATGACCGGGGCTCATACGCAAAGAGGATTCTTTGTGCGAGAAGTTGATGGGGACGCCTGTCCTTTTCGGGCGTTTCATTAATTTAGTGTGTACATGGGTGATTCCATAGCGGGTGATTCCGCAAAATGCATATTAAATTAATAAACGTTTATGAGTTTAGAGTGCGCACTCGTAATAAATTAAGGTTAGGATTTATTTCTAACCAGTTGATTTATTTATGTAGCTGAAGACTGCTAGGTATTCACTTTTGTCGGTTTAATTGTGTTATTTTACTAACGATTGTGAATGCTTCAGTTGATGTGTAGAGATAGCAGCAGTGGCGGAGGAAAGCATTGGAGTCTAGCGGGTTTTTCGACCTTTGGACTATATTTTGATAGGCGCCACGCCTATATTTTGATTATGTCTATAGAGACATCGATTATTTATTATTATTTTGTATGCGCTTATGCGCCTGGATATGTTATTTCTATTTGGACATTGAGATTGGGCGTGCCAGACTCTTTGGGCACCGTCCATTAGCTTTATTTTCCTATTTTTGGTAGAAAGCAAACTCAAAAGCTAAAAGCTTGTCATATTTTTGTAATTGGGCTATTTTTGAGCATAAAGATTGGAAATATACATTAAATACATGCTTTGTGAAGCGCTCACACAAGGCATGGGGGAGATTGAACCCAATTTGTCTCTTGTCTCATGTCGTGCTTGCTTTTACATTGGTTTTTGTGCTAAAAAGTAGAGTACTTTGTTCTTGGGGACCTTTGGGAATTCACTACGTGAGCTACCTGCGTCCGATCTGCGCACCAGTGGTATCAGAGCGGAGCAGAGATCAAGGGCTTCCAATCGCTACCAATCTCGGGCGAAGGCGGAGCTCCAGGAACAAACGGCCTCTACAGTCAATCTCGTCGCGAACCGTCGATACAGGCAGACTTCTGGCGATCAAGAACCCCTATTTCCACTGTCAGATCGCGAAGGACCACTCTCTGTCGGCGGAGGACCACTCCTACATCCTCACATACAAGTCGTGAAGAAACTGTGAGAAAAGCTCTTAATCCTATTAATCAAAAGCTTAATTATAAAGCTTAAGGGTATTAAAGAAGCTTATTAGCTTCAAATCGTCAAATCGTGGCAAGAGGAGGATCAGCCCGAAAATCGCGCGCAGTCAAAACGCCCCCCCCCCCCCACGATTCAAAAAAACGGCGGACTGTAGCTTCCTTACTTAAGCTTATTAGCTTAAGCTTAACTAATTAAGCTTAAGTCCTTCCATACTCTGCAAGTCAGTGAAGGCAAATAAGTCTGTAAACTCCGGGTCTCGCACTCCAGAAGTCAAGTTCAGTAAGTCACTTGGAATCAAGTCCTGCAAATCCTGCAAATCGGCTAAGTTCAGCAAGTCAACAACCCTGCAAGTCTGTTAAGTCTGCAACTCTGCAAGTCAGACTAAATCAGAACTGACTAGTGCTTAAAACTCATAGAAGACTTGTTCGTTTGCAAAAACTCTGAACTAGAAAGTTGTTCGCAGCAAGCTGTTTTACCTATCTACAAGTTCGTTGAAGTACTTTCAGCAAACGGAGACAGAAATATTTCAGAATTTCTGAAAATTGAAGAAGAAAATACCCAAAAATACATAGCCTTGTAACCCCAAATTTGAGCTACGCTCATCCCGCTAATTGATTTTGAGTGAGAAAGGTTTGTTGAGTTTTACAGGATGACTACCCCACATATGGATG
Organism: Lygodium microphyllum; assembly: GCF_053477565.2. Taxonomy (NCBI): domain Eukaryota; kingdom Viridiplantae; phylum Streptophyta; class Polypodiopsida; order Schizaeales; family Lygodiaceae; genus Lygodium; species Lygodium microphyllum. The sequence continues at coordinate 109,851,913 of NC_141153.1, forward strand.
ATCCTATGGCTGAAGACGATCTACCCGAGCCTACCATGGAACAAAAGCTGGATCTTATCATGTTACAATTGGACGAAGAGCGAAGAGCTAGGCAAGCCTTGCAAGCGCAATTGACAAAGCTACAAGGAGCGTCCACTGATAAAGAAGAACCACAAGCTGAAGATTTGATTCGCCGTACCATCGACGCCACTCTTGAAGCACAAACCATTCGCAAGGAATCCAAGATAAGTAAACGAAGTTTCAAGTTTCGCACTTTCAATGGCATAAGAGAAGGAAAGACTGTTTTATCATTCATTAGCCAGTTTGATGACTATTTCCATGAGGAAACTTATCCTGAGAAAGATAAAATCAAGTGTGTTACTAATCATCTGATAGATAGAGCATCACTTTGGTGGACTGTAGTCCGCAAAAGCATAGAATGTCCTGCTACATGGGAAGATTTCAAGAAGAAGTTCATGCAAAATTTTCTACCACCACAATTTCATGAGAAGGCTATCAAGCAATGGGATTTACTCCAACAGCGTGACCGTGAGCCTATTCCACAGTATACAGAGCGTTTTTGGAATGCACTTTTACAGCTACGCATGCTTGAAGACGTACCAGAGACGACACATAAGCGGAAGTACATGTCTGGACTTCTTGGACATTACTACGCTGAGGTGAATATGTTCAAGCCTGCTACCCTTGAAGATGCCATCTCCTTAGCTCACGACACTGAAGATAAGTTACGTGGAAGAGATCGACGACCACAGCCATTCCAAGCAAACGGTAATTATGGATCTAAACAATTCAATTCCAATTTCAGAAGGTTTAATCCAGGTCGTTTTTCATCACCATCTTTCCGCAAGAATTGGCCTAAACCACCTGCATTACCATCCACTGTCAATCCAAATCCTAAGCCTATCCAACAAGCAAATCCAAATATACCCAGATTCCCAGCCATTGCAAATAATGTGACCAAAGCCAAGCCCATCGTATGCTACAAGTGTCACCAGCCAGGGCATCTCGCAGCAAATTGTCATTCAAAGAAGCCATCAGCACATATCAACTACCTTGGAGCTATGGACGAAGACGAGCATGAGGATATGCCGGATTTCACTGAAGATGAAGATGATCCTACTACTACTTCCGACACTTTACCAGGTATGCCTACTTTACATTCATTGTTGACTATGAAATGTATGGTGCATGGAAAAGAAAGAATTATATTGCATGATGACGGTAGTACGCATGACTTTATTTCAACAAAATTGGTAAAGGAATTGAAATTGCATACTGTACCTACGCACTATCGCATAAAAGCTGCATTTTTAGGCACTAGGTACAATGGCACACAAGAAGTTCAAGATTTAGAAATTCAAATTGGTCCATATATTGAAAGAAGAAATTTCTTAGTTGTCCCATTACAGTCTAGCGACATTATTCTAGGAATGCCATGGAGACACCAACATAATCCCAACATAGATTATTCTACGCACACAATGAATATTAATTTTCAAGGAAAATCTATTACATTATTTGGTATGCATGCATCTCATATGTTTCCACTGCTTTCGCATACTCAAGCAAAACGTGCACTACGCAAGAACACTAAATCATATCTCATTTGGGTGAATGAATTGCACGCAAAAGAAACTCATATGCATCCTAGGCATAAGGAATTTCTCGCATATTTTAAGGACTGTTTTGCAGAAGACTTACCACCAGGTTTACCTCCATCACGTCCAGAAGACCATAAGATTGACCTAATACCTGGCACACAACCACCTTGCAAAGCCCCATATAGGCACAATCAAATAGAGCAAAAAGAAATCCAGAGTCAAGTTGAAGAATTACTAAATAGAGGTTTAATTCGACCTAGCAGTTCTCCATTCGGTGCACCTGTGCTCTTAGTCAAGAAAAAGAATAATACTTATCGGATGTGTATTGACTACCGAGCATTAAACAAGATCACTGTAAAGAATAGGTATCCTATACCTAGAGTTGACGACCTTATGGACAAACTGCAAGGATCTTCTATATTTAGTAAAATTGACCTTAAATCTGGATATCATCAGGTGAGGCTAGATAGATCCGACATATTTAATACTGCATTCAGGACACAGTTTGGCCATTACGAATTCTTAGTTATGCCATTCGGATTAACTAATGCACCTGCCACTTTCAGTAGAATGATGAACCGTATTTTTCTAAAATATCAGTATTGTGTGATTGTTTTCTTTGATGATATTTTAGTGTTCAGTCAAAGTGAAAAAGAGCATTATGAGCATTTATCAATAGTTTTTCAATTACTGAAAGAAAATCAATTGTTTGCAAATCCTGACAAGAGTGAATTCTTTAAGACAGAAATAGAATATCTAGGTCATATTGTATCAGAAGAAGGAATAAAAGTTGATCCTAAGAAAATTGATGCAATATTGCATTGGCCTATTCCTAAAAATGTACATGAATTACGCTCATTCCTTGGTCTTGCTAGTTTCTATAGGAAGTTTGTACGTAATTTCTCATTACTTGCTTTACCATTGACCAAACTTCTTAAGAAAGGCATTGTTTATCAATGGACTGAAAACCAGCAGAAATCCTTTGATTTACTCAAACGTGCATTGACCAATGCCCCTGTTCTACAATTGCCTGACTTTAATAGACCATTCTTTCTAGTTGTGACCGATGCTAGCGGATCAGGAATAGGAGCCGTGCTAATGCAAGACAACCATCCAATAGCATATTCTAGTTCTAAGCTGAAACCCTCTGAGCTTAAATATTCCACTTATGACAAGGAACTCTTAGCAGTTGTACAAGCATTAAAACAATGGAAGCATTATTTAATGGGTTAAGAATTCATGATAAAGACTGACCAGCAAAGCATTAGACATCTACTTAGCCAACCCCAAATTTCTGACCGCCATATCAAATGGGCTTCATTCATTCAAAGTTTCCATCCTATCATTCAATACCAACCTGGAAAAGAAAATGTAGTTGCCGATGCATTAAGTAGAAGACCTGCAATTCATAACATTTCTATCATATCTTTTGATTCTTTGATTGCTATGAAAGACACATATCACCAGGATATTACTTTTCATTCTGATTGGCAAAAATTAGTTCAAAATAATTTCATTCCTGTTGATTCATTGTCATATAATGATGGATTCATGTTCTTTGAAAAGAGACTGTGTGTTACTATTCCATTCCGATCTTTTGTTTTGAATGAAATTCATTGTCCCCCATATCAAGGTCATAGAGGTATCATTTCTACATTACGCATGTTAACTGAAGATTTTTATTGGCCGCATATGGATGCAGATGTTTCTAATTTTGTTTCAGAATGTCTGATTTGTCAAAGAATAAAAAGACATCATGGTAAACAGTATGGGTTATTAATGCCTTTATCTATTCCATCTAAACCTTGGGAACATATATCTATGGATTTCATTACTGGCTTACCAAATACTAAATCTAACCATGACATGATTTGGACAATTGTAGATAGATTTAGTAAGCAAGCATATTTCATTGCATGTAAGAAAACTTTAACAGCATCACAAGCAGCTCAGTTATTTTTGAAAACTATTTTTACTAACCATGGATTGCCGAAAGTGATTATTTCAGATAGAGATTCTAGATTTTGTAATAATTTTTGGATTACACTGTTTGCAAATCTAGGCACAAAGATTGATTTTTCATCTGCATTTCATCCAGAAACAAATGGACAAACAGAAGCCACAAATAGCACCATTCTAGATCTTTTACGTGCATACACTATCTCTAAACCTCAGACATGGGATACTCATTTGCATTTATTACAGTTTGCATATAATAATACACCGCACACATCTACAAAGAAAGCACCTTTTGAAGTTATTTATGGACATAGATTATCTACACCTGTTGCATCTTTGTCTAATAGAATACAAAGTGCCGATGATATTGCTGTTATGCATAACACTATTTTTGATGAGGTCAAGGATATGATTGCTAAAGCCCAACAATCATATACCAAACAAGCCAACAAGAAAAGACAAGCCATGAATTTCAAAGTTGATGATTATGTTTGGCTTAGAATAGAAAAGCGTAGACTGCAAAGTGTAGATAGACATCCAGTTGTTAAATTAGCCCCTAGATTCTACGGACCATTTAGAATCATTCATAAGATTAATGACAATGCATTCAAATTAGAACTGCCATCCCATTGGAAAATTCATAATACATTTCATATTAGTTTATTGAGACCATTTAGAGGACAATTACCTATCCACCCTGTCTATGAAAACCCACCTTTACTAGAAGAAGAGACTGAAATACTTGAACCAGAAGCCATTATAGACACTGATTACATGACCACTAGAACTGGCCGAAGGTATTCTAGATATTTAGTAAAATTTAAGAACCATCCTGTAGAGGAAGCACAATGGATGCACGCTAGAGACTTAAATGCTTTCCCCACTCTGTTAGCTCCACATTGAGCTAATAGCAATTGAGGTCAATTGCTATCCCACCCCGGGGGTATGATGCCAGGAGGCATATTCCACGGTGGATTCCGTGAGGTTTTACGGTGGATTCCGTAAACTTACTTAGATGACCGGGGCTCATACGCAAAGAGGATTCTTTGTGCGAGAAGTTGATGGGGACGCCTGTCCTTTTCGGGCGTTTCATTAATTTAGTGTGTACATGGGTGATTCCATAGCGGGTGATTCCGCAAAATGCATATTAAATTAATAAACGTTTATGAGTTTAGAGTGCGCACTCGTAATAAATTAAGGTTAGGATTTATTTCTAACCAGTTGATTTATTTATGTAGCTGAAGACTGCTAGGTATTCACTTTTGTCGGTTTAATTGTGTTATTTTACTAACGATTGTGAATGCTTCAGTTGATGTGTAGAGATAGCAGCAGTGGCGGAGGAAAGCATTAGAGTCTAGCGGGTTTTTCGACCTTTGGACTATATTTTGATAGGCGCCACGCCTATATTTTGATTATGTCTATAGAGACATCGATTATTTATTATTATTTTGTATGCGCTTATGCGCCTGGATATGTTATTTCTATTTGGACATTGAGATTGGGCGTGCCAGACTCTTTGGGCACCGTCCATTAGCTTTATTTTCCTATTTTTGGTAGAAAGCAAACTCAAAAGCTAAAAGCTTGTCATATTTTTGTAATTGGGCTATTTTTGAGCATAAAGATTGGAAATATACATTAAATACATGCTTTGTGAAGCGCTCACACAAGGCATGGGGGAGATTGAACCCAATTTGTCTCTTGTCTCATGTCGTGCTTGCTTTTACATTGGTTTTTGTGCTAAAAAGTAGAGTACTTTGTTCTTGGGGACCTTTGGGAATTCACTACGTGAGCTACCTGCGTCCGATCTGCGCACCAGTTGCTCACTGGTACTACATAGAAGATGTTTCTATTCTACTTGCAAAGAGACATGGAGCTGCTTACATTAAAGTACAATCAATGAGCTCATTTGAAGAACTTGAAGACATGTCTGCTACCTTTGGAATAATGCAAGATTTTGAAGACATTTCCGCTGCCTCAAAGATGAGGGTATCTTTGCTTGAGGGGGACATGGACATGGACATGAAGACTGAAGCTGCAAGAAAAGTAAATAACAAGTACAAAATCAAAAAGAGCAAGCTGGATTACACCAACAAGAAGACCTACATCAAGATAAAGAAGGACAAGAAGTTTTGTTATGCTCATAATGCCATACCTAAAAATATAGAAAACCACAAGGGCCTGCCGGCCCTTGACCTAAATTTTTACTAGACTTTTTTATTTTATGTAATTGCCATTGATGCTCATACCATAAGCTTGTTAACTCCTCATGTAACTTGGCATTATAGTCTCTGTACACTTTGTGAGGCCCCTGTTACAGCCTTTGGATGTCCACCATGTTTGTGGTACCTACACTTAGCCTTTTTTGTGACAACCTCTGGTGTTTTGCCATGTTTGTGGTATGCCCACACTTTGCAGGTGTTGCTCTCACTAAAGCCTCAACACACTTTGTGCCTTCCTGGTTGTGATTGAGAAGGGGTGTTGAGAATCTAGCAATCACATCCACTTGTATGCCTCTTTGTATGGAGCAGTAGGCAAGGGAAAGCAAGCAGTCTAGGATGAGGTCCTGAATCCCATAAGCACAGTGGTGCAGAATGCTACTACCCAGTTCTATATAACATTGTACTTGGATGTCACTTTCATATGAGATGAATACAATATCATGATGCTTTCCTCTTTTAGTTAGTGTCATTATCATTGTCTGTCTAATACACAAGAATGTGTTTATGAGTTCAAGTCTCAATCTTGAAACCTAATTCACTTGTGTAACAGTCTTGTCTTCTTTGTCTATGTCATCATGAGTTTTATCTCTACCTTCCAACCTCCATAGCTTTTGCCATGCTCTAGATCTTGTGTTTCTCAACAAAAGGCTCCCTCCAGTGACTTCGTCAACCTGTATGGTGCAATCACTAAAACAACAAAGCATTAAACATACCTGCACCAAATAGAGATAGGGCCCTCTTGGCCTAAAGAAATAGCACTTTTCACTGCAAATGAACTAGCCCTCTTGGCCTAAAGAGATAGATTATTAAAACCTAAAAACAACTGGCCCTCTTGGCCTAATGGAATCAAACAAAACAGCTCATAGAGATCCCTCCTTGGAAAAAGTCAAATATACGCAAATACACTCCATTCCAAAAGGGAAAAAATAGGGCTCTCAGCCCTAAACTAAATGCATCAAATTATGGCCCATACCTCCTACATTTATAGCAAGAGGTGTACGCATACCATGTCTTGTGATCAACCTATGGGCCCAAGATAACAACAGTAGATGGGTCTTGGCCACTCTTCTCATTACCCATATCAACCATCACCTGCCATATAACGCATGGTCTGATAACATCCCCCACAAGCGACCAGGTCCTGTCTCATTATCAATAACAACATCTGGACTAGAACCACTGTTGAAAAAGAGCTCCTCTTCATAAGAAAAATTAGCTAAGGAATCCGCAAACTAATTCCAATAACGTGGAATCAGTTGAAGAGATATGCTCTCAAATTCATCAAGTAGGGTTATAGCAATTCGATGATACATATGAAGAAGAGGATTCCGGACTGTATATGTCCCATTGAGTTGATTTAAGATCAGCTGCTGGGAATCCCCTTTTATTAACAACTGCCTAATACCACCTTTCTTAGCAATATTCAATCCCATAATCAAGGCTTTATACTTGGCCATGTTGTTAGTAAATCCTATCTCGAGGTAAGTAGCTAATTTCATTGTGACTCTACGTCGGGGATCTCGGATAACTACTCCAACACTGTAACGTGTCCCCCTATCCACTTGCAGGACACGTCTTAGCAGCCCATCGGGAAGAGAGTCTAGAAAGCGCCGCCCGGCACTCCCAAGGAATGTCACGGGGTTTGCGATCTAGGTCTTTCCGAGTCTGCCATGAAGGGGAAGCATTCCGGCCGTTCCCACTTAGGACCGACTTGAATCACGGTTTTCCTAATGGTCAAGTTCCTAGAAAGTAACTAGCGTTGAGCCCCAGATGAACTACTTGTGCAAAAACATCAGTGTCAAAGTGGATTTATACTGCAATTGGTTCAAGGAGAATGGAAAACGAGAGGGATGCGAAGCTCGACCTCTCTGCCCGTAAGGCATAGTCCCATTCTGTTCCCCTAAAGTAGCATAAATCGGAACTCTAGTTCTAAAGATTCTAGGTCATCGTTTACCTTGCTGTCAATTCCTTTGAGAAAAGTTCCCGGCCAATCGAGACCACCCTTTTGTAGGACGGACCCAAGGTCACATCCACCGCACTTTCCTCGGGTTGCTTTAGTTATCTAATTACCTACCACATTTAGTTTGATAAGCAAAAATAGTTTCTTTAATTAACCAATTAATCACTAGTTCCTTCACGTAACTTAGGCACTGACATAGAAAACAATGTCAAGCAAGTTCCTTTTCAACATTTGATCTTTATTTATCAGTCTTTGGAATACATCATATATTCCGCCCGAAGGCTATTCCAACAATCCTCAGGGATCGCTATTCCAAGTTCCGTCCATTGACTAGTATGCGGGCCTCGTGATCCCATCTCGAGTCACGTCGGCCTCTTGTGCAGGATTCGGAGGCAAGGCATTTACGACCAGAGCCCCCACTAGCACCCAGGCGTCCTCCTACTCCAAGTAGCACCCATGGAGAGACCTCTCTCGGCGGGTTTGGTCCACGTACACGGCGCGGCTAACAACCCCCTTGGATAGGGTCAGGCACACAGTCGAAGGTAACTGATGCTACCTCTCCTTCTAGGCTTTCAACCTGAAGTATTAGTTATTTTTCAGCATTAGTTCCTTGAGCAAAGAAGTACAAACAGTGATCCTAAGTATACAATCACGAGCATTCCAGTGGTCGTTTGTACGGCCAACAGCTAAGGTGTGAATCCTTTTCTCCAAATACATCCAGCATTCCATCCGAGATCAATCGCGACTTGGCAAGATCCCAAGGGTTTCGTAAGCTGAGTTGCTTGTTTACCCTTTATCCTTGGGTTAGGGTTTATACCCTGTTAACCCAAATTGTCACCACTTTAGGTTTCCATATATTATGGTCAATAAATCCTGGACAACCCTGTTGTCCTCACTTGATTGGTCAATTGCCTGCTAGGCAATTCATAATTACCCTAACTTGGCAAATGAGCCCCAAGGAAGGGTGATGTAGCAGGATGACTACTTATCATCTAGAAAATTAGACTTGTACTTAGAACTCCCCAACATTGTTCTAAGAAGTGGCAATACTATTTTGTGATTTAGACACAAAACCATGCGACATTGCAACTTGTTGCACGAGATAGGTGTCGTACCTAACTTGTGGGATTATTTCTCCCATCACACGGTATTCCTTGGTCAAGTATACCTTTGGTCAAGATGTAGGGTTTGGGAGTCCTCTTGACCCAATCCAATCCCTAACCCTACTAGGCCGATAACGCTTTGGCCCTAGGGTTCCTAAAATTCATACCGAAGTCTAGTATTTGGTCAATTGATCCTTAGGGTGAGAACCCTAGATCATTCTTGCATGGGCGTTTAGTTAACCCTAACATTCCATGAATGTGGGTAGGACCTTTGAGTTCAGAAATATTAGATCGGCATCCTAAGTGCGATACTAGGTAGAATTTTAACATAGCTTAACCATATCTAGCACATTGAGGTGTTCATCGTACTAACTATTTACGCCTTTATGAATCCCATGTGAGTTACACAATTACAAGTGATTTACCTAATTGATCTAATTGTCTTATGACAAGAGGTGATCTTTCCTTAGAGATGCAAATACTTTCCCTAAAAGATGTAAATGACTGCAAGATGTAAGAGATGTATCATTCCATGCGAGTATGCAACTTCAAACCATAGACCTTCTGCTTTTATGCAACTTATAGTGATCTTTCTTTTCCTTGCCCTATGCGATATTGATTGACATTCAGAGCTTGTTCTTTAAAACCCTACATTTTATGCATCGAATTCAAGCTTTAGTAATTTAATGAAAATGCATCCTTTCCCAATTTCAAACTTTGATAAAAGAGTTTCTATGCATGGATGCATCATTCTTCTTTCGTGACGAGATGCCAATGAATACATAGTTGATTTAATCCTTCTTCCACCACTTATTGCAACCTAAATTGTAACTAACATTGCATGCGAATTGCATAATATCAAGTTCATAAATCTTTTCCTTTGGGAGATGCACAATTTTGTCTTTTAACTTATGCATCATATGTTTAGAATTGCAGCTACCCTTGACCATGGAAGTGCAAGCAATTTCAAATACATGTCATGCAACTAACTTGTAGATCGAATGAGTAAATAAATTTCCCAATGTATTTAAACTCGCCTACGAGAATTAAACATCCTAGTGCATTCTTTTCATGCGGGATTAATTATCGGAACCTGGGCATTAAGAATCCGGGCGTTGTCCACTCGCGTACTCGGGTTGGAATCTCCCACGTGTGCTCCTCTCTTCTTTTGCTTGGGAGCCATTCGTATAGCAGATTTCGATTCAGAGAACTTCCTCTTGGCTCTCTTATGCGTTACGAAGCCACTTCTGATTGATATCTCCTCCTCCGCGCAGGACACAAGCGTTGCAGGACACGGTTTTAAAAACCCGGGGAAGCACGAGAGAACAAGGCCTAGTGAAGCTTTAATTAGAAGCTTCCAATAGAAGCTTCTAAGCTTCTGTCATAGGGATGACTTGGAGAGAGAGTGTTGATTGGGGAGATGATGACGATGACAATGGGATAGATGAAGACGATGATGATGATGCTGATGATGGTGGTGATGAAGGCAACGGTAGCGGCCAGGCAGCGTGGCAGCGTGGCGGCGTGATGGCAGCGTGGTGGCAACAGCAACAGGTAGCACAACACGATCCTCTCTCCTCTCCCCCTCAAGCTTGGGGAGGGGGGTTCTTATAAGCTCTAACGGGGGGTAGCCACATACGTGGCAGACTGCATGCCTCCTCCCCATGCCCCTCCACCACTTAGCTCATACTCCCTCTCCCCGCCATGCAACGGCTGAAGGGGAGGGAGTTTATCCATTAAAAAATTTGCAAAAATTATCCCTTTTTTTTTGTGAAGGGGTGTTTCTGCATGGAACTTCGGCTTTTGAGCCACGACTTCCTATATGCGACACGGAGCTGGTGTTTATTGATGCAACGCGGAGGAAGCACTTAGCCCAAGGTTTTTCCATTACGGGAGATTATTTGGGTTGCTATTTGCACGGGTTGTGCGGGGTCTAGGATCGTTTAATATTTCATTGCGGAAATATTACATTCTCTCCCCCTTAGAGGAATCGAAATGCCCTCATCTCAAGAAGATCTGGAGGTATTGTTGGTTGAGAGTTCTTTCATCCATCCAAGTGGCATCCTGTTCGGGATAATCTTTCCACTAGACGAGGTATTCTCTCAAAGTCTTGGATCTCAAATGCCTCTCCCTAACATGTAAGATCCTGTCAAGCCGTAGCTCAAGGACTCCTTGGCTAGGCATTACAACTTGTTTATCATCAAGCACGTGACTAGGGTTAGGCACATACTTTTTCAATAGACTGATATGGAATACATTATGAACTTTTAGGTTTTCAGGGAGTTGAAGTCTGTAAGCATTGGGCCCTAGGCACTTGAGAATCTTGTAGGGTCCACAATACCTTGGACTTATCTTTTTTCATTCACTCAAGGATAGGGAACTCTTCTTTGGACGTACGCAAATGAAGACCATATCACCTTCAACGAAGGATCTGTCTTGACATTTCAGGTCCACGTAAGCCTTCTGTCTGTCCTTGGCAGCTTGGATATCTTGTCTTATTGATTTTATTTGGTCATCCATGTCTTCTAGCATCTGCTTTGAAGCTTCAACCCTCAAGGTTGGATCCGAGAAGCTTAAAGGACTATGACAATCGTGCCCATACAATGCTTGAAAAGGGGTCATCTGAATGCTTTGTTGGTAAGAAGCATTGTAGGCAAACTCAACCAGTGGCAAATATTGAATCCACTTTTTGGGTTCGCGGCAACAGTGTGCCCTAAGCATATCTTCAATGACTTGGTTGACTCGTTTTGTTTGACCATCAATTTGGGGATGATAAGCTGTACTGAAACAGAGTTGAGTCCCAATGGCTTCGAAGATAGTCCTCCAGAAGTGTGATGTGAAGAGAGAGTCATGATCACTAATGATTCTTCTGGGTAACCCATGTAGTTTGAATATTTCCTTGATGAATAACCTTGCGATGTCTGAAGCTTTATAGTTTGTCTTAACAGGAATAAGATGTGCAACCTTGGTGAGCATATCCACCACAACCATAATGGAGTTGTATCCTCCCTGAACTTGGGGCAGGCCAACAACAAAGTCCATACTAATGAATTTCCATTTCATTTGGGGAATGTCAAGTGGTTGCAATTTCCCTAGCATTTTGACATGTTTGGCCTTAATGTGTTGACAAGACAAAAATTCCATGAAATATTTGAGAATATCACCTTTGAGCCTATCCCAGTAATAGATCTTTCTGCCCACATTAAGGGTCTTGGCATAGCCAGGATGTCCTGAGAAAGGGAAGTCATGGGCTTCCCAAAGTATCTTCTGCTTGATTGATTGGCTTGCCGGTATACATAATCTTGTCGTATAGGAGACAAGTCCACTATTGATAGAGAATTCTTGATACTTTGTTTGTAGCTTCGGGTCTTGATCCTTGATGGGGATCTCCCTTAGCAATTTTTTATAAGTTGGGCCATGGCATGCCTCTTCTCTAGCTAGCTCAAGAATTGGGTTGTTTGGCGTGGATACCTTTATGGCTAGAGATCTTGCTGTTGATGGATCTTGCAAAATCAGAGAATTCAGAAATGCCTTGCGACTGAGTGCATCGGCAACTACATTCTCCTTTCTAGGCCGGTATTTGATTTCAAAATCATATTCTTCCAGCACTTCAATCCATCGACGTTGCCTCATATTGAGCTCATTTTGGTTGAAAATCCATTTAAGATTTTTGTGGTCCGTCAGGGTAAATTTATTACCCAGCAAGTAGTGTCTCCAAAGTTTGAGAGCATGGATGACAGCCAATAGCTCCAGATCATGGGTAGCATAGTTCCTTTCATGGCTCTTCAGTTTCCTTGAAGAGTATGCTACGGGATGACCTTCTTGCATGAGCACACATCCTAAGGTAAGTGCACTAGCATCAGTTATCACTTCAAACTTCTTACTAAGATCAGAAAGTTTTAGGATGGGTGCTGATAGCAAGCTTTGCTTTAGTTTGTCAAAGTTGGACTGTTCAGCAGGTGACTACACAATTGATACTTGCTTATTTAGTAGATCAGTTAGAGGCGCTGCAATCAACCCTGTACCATCCTATCAATCCAAGAAAACTACGTATTTCTTTGATAGAAGTTGGTGTTGGCCACTCCAAAACGTCTCTGACCTTGGTCGAATCTACTGAAATTCCTTCCGTTGATACAATGAATCCCAGGTATTCAATCTATCGATTGAAAAATGCACACTTCTTCTTCTTGGCATAAAGCTTGTGTGCTCTCATTGTTTCAAGAACAATGCAAAGCTGGGGTTCATGATCTTCTTCCTATTTGGAGTAAACTAGGGTATCGTCAAAGAAGATGAGTACAAAGAAGATGAGTACAAAGTCATCAAGATCTTCTTCCTGTTTGGAGTAAACTAGGGTATCGTCAAAGAAGACGAGTACAAAGTCATCAAGATAGGGCCTAAAGATATCCTGCATTAACCTGTTGAAGGTAGCAAGAGCATTTGTCAGCCCAAACGACATGACCAGGAATTCAAAGTGTCCATACCTTGTACTGAATGCCGTCTTTGGGATATCTTCTTCCTTGATCCTTATCTGATAATATCCAGACATGAGATCTATCTTAGAGAAGATCTTCGCACCTTGAAGACGGTCAATAAGTTCATCTATTCTTGGAATGGTGTATTTTTTTTTAATGGTTGATTGATTCAACCCTCTATAGTCAATGCATAGCCGAAGTGTTCCATATTTCTTCTTTTGGAACAGCACTAGAGCTCCCCATAGTGAACTACTAGGACGGATGTAACCTTAGTCTAACAGTTGCTTGAGTTGCTCCTTTAGCTCAATCGCTTCCGGGATGGACATCCTATATGGTCTCTTTTCTATTGGTGCAGCTCCTGGTGCTAGCTTAATTTCGTGATTGACTTCCCTTTGAGGAGGAAGTTCTATCAGTTCTTCAAGAAATACGTCTGCGTATTCCTTTAACCATGAAGGTTCTTCCCTAGACTCCTGATTCTGATCTAGCTTGTTTAGTTTAATCAGATAGACAGGTAGCCCCTTTCTAACTCATTTTATTATCCTAGATGCTTTTGCGAGCTGAATTTTTGGCTTACCAGCCTCTCCTTGAGTTGTGACTAGTTCCCCTTCAGAATTTTGAAAGGAAACTTGGCCCTTTCCATAATGAATGTGGGCATCATTGGGTATTAGCCAATCCATTCCGAGCAAACACTCGTGGACACCTAGGTTCATTACCCTAAATCTGGCCGAAGTCGACTTTCCACCCAGTAGGAATTTCACCTTAGCAGTTTGCCTGGTACAAGAAACCTCACGACCATTTGCTAATTCCACAAGTAAGGTAGGTGCATATTTCGTGGCTATTCCTAATCTTTTTGCACAAACTAGTGAAATGAAGGAATGCGTACTACCACAATCACAAGCTTTTACCTTGATAATTCGATGGAGTTTGAATCACCGAGAATTGGCGATTCGGGCCTTTCTTGTGAAGAGCGGCATGAACCGTTACCCTCTCAATGTCAGCTTCCAGGGTTGGATCTTCTTCATCACCCAACTCCTTGTTGGCAACACTTGAGGTTCTCCCTCTGGCCATGACGATGGCTCCTTGTCCATGGGCGTCTCCTTGGAATGGCCCTTGAGGTTGTCCTCTGCTAAGCTTGGGACACTGCCTTTTCAAGTGACCAGGCTCGTTGCAATGGAAGCAACGGAGATTGCAGCCATTACCTTGTGCAGAAACGAAGTTGTTAGTAGCGTTCGCCCTAGCTTTCTTCCTTTGTTCCTAGTTTTGGCCCTGCGCTCTCTTGGTTTGAGACCTATATACTCCCTTGTTCTGATCCCTGTAAGACCAAGTCCTATTATTTCTTAGCTTGGACTGCACCTCCTATATTATCGATGCAGCTTGAATGAGCGCGTCCTGAAGGTCTATTGGGTGCATTGATTCCAGGTGGGTATTTATGGGTAGGTTTTAATCCGGCACAAAACTTTGACACCTGTTATGTCATATCCATTTGTGGCACGTACTTTAAAAGAGAGACGAAATTTGAATAATACGCATCAAGGGATAGTCCAAGCTGCTTTAATTCATAGAATTTGTTCATCTTCTGACTGCGGTAGGCAGGTGGTAGATATCTCCCTTGCACAACTTTTTTAAGCTTCTCCCAAGTAACTGACCCTTCCGAGATTCCCTGGACTCTGCACCATTGCTTCCACCAAAGTCTTGCTTCGCCGGTAAGCTTCAGTTTAGCGAGCATAGCTTGATTAGCGGGTGTAGTACCTGTTACTTCGAAATAATCCTCCATGGATTTGATCTAGATCTTGGAATCAGTTTGGACCGTCCTTCCCTTACCATTGAATTCAAGTGGCTTGATTTGTTTGAGAAGGAACTTCTTCTCTTGAGTTACGGTCATATTTAGTGCAGGGGTCGGACTAGGAATCTGCACTTGAGGTTGTGCCTGGGCAATAAGATTCTTTACGTTAAAAACTTACTACATATTTTTCACATTACATTAATATGCCCAGTTTAGCTTTTAGCCAAGTGACCTAATCACTTAACTCCTTTACCAACACTTACAGCCAAGACAGATAGTGATAAAAAAAATCTTATTCATTTATGTGGGCATAGCCCTTTCGAGTACATTTATTTTGGGAAGATAGAACAAGTTGATTGGCACATCAGTTTGGGGAAAACAGGATTGTGTTACATTTGGCTACGGGAATTGAGTAATAGTATGGAGTAGGGTCATGAATTTTCAGGAATCAATAGGTCATAGGAAGCTTGGGGTATCCCTTCCTTTGATACCCATTCTTCTCATAACGTCCCAACACCTTGATTCTGTCGACATGGATTACTTGAGTCACTTTCTTGTACACATACTTGTTCTGCTTGACCTTTCGACCGCCGACATGTAGGGTTGCATTTGGGTGAGCCTCAACAAAGATGAACAGCTTCACGATCTTTAAGTCCTCCATCCACTTGATTCTCTTCAAGTTGGTTCGAAGGTACGCAAGTCAGTGGGCAGCTATGTAATAAATTCCTGATTCACCCATCAACATCATATTGGGGAATATGGAAATTTCCCATAAGTTTGGGATACGTGGTCAAATCTTTTGATTTGTCATAACTTGAACAATATAACTCCAAATCGAGCGCTCTATAGCTCAATAGATTTCATTTTTCAAGTGCTTTCCAATGATAGGTCACATCATATGGTTTTGAGAAACTTATGGACATGTTATCTGGGTGCCACCTTTTTAGTATTCAAAAAATGGGAATTGGGAGATTCCCAAACTTGCTAATATTGTGTTCATCCATCTTCATTCCACGTATAGGGGTGAAGGATTGCAGATACGATATAGAATATAAATCATGCCTAGCCTCCGTCGGTAATCTGAAGCACACTTTGCAGTCATAAACATAACCTGGAACACCAAGAATTTGTTCCATGCTTCGCGACTCTGCAGGCCATCATCGATAAGTAAGTAAGGAAATGTTCTTAACGGTAACATTGCTCTACTTCCCCTCATTAAGTTTTCTTGTAAATATTAGATTCTGTTGGTTTGCTTTGATACCAATTGTAACGTGTCCCCCTGTCCACTTGCAGGACACATCTTAACAGCCCATCAGGAAGAGAGTCTAGAAAGCGCCACCCATCACTCCCAAGGAATGTCACAGGGTTTGCGATCTAGGTCTTCCCGAGTCTGCCACCACGAAGTGGAAGCATTCTGGCCGTTCCCACTTAGGACCGACTTGAATCAGGGTTTTCCTAATGGTCAAGTTCCTAGAAAGTAACTAGCGTCGAGCCCAGACAAACTACTTGTGCAGAAACATCAGCGTCGAAGCGGATTTATACTGCACTTCGTTCAAGGAGAATGGAAAATGAGAGGGATGCGAAGCTAGACCTCTCTGCCCGTAAGACATAGTCCCATTCCGTTCCCCCAAAACAACATAAATCGGGACTCTAGCTCTAAAGATTCTAGGTCATCGTTTACCTTGCTATTAATTCCTTTGAGAAAAGTTCCCGGCCAACTCGGACCACCCTTTCGTAGGACGGACCCAGGGTCACATCCACCGCACTTTCCTTGGGTTGCTTTACTTATCTAATTACCTACCAAATTTAGTTTGACAAGCAAAAAC
The DNA here is from genome assembly GCF_053477565.2 of Lygodium microphyllum. Classification (NCBI taxonomy): domain Eukaryota; kingdom Viridiplantae; phylum Streptophyta; class Polypodiopsida; order Schizaeales; family Lygodiaceae; genus Lygodium; species Lygodium microphyllum. Next base: position 109,868,836 of record NC_141153.1, read on the forward strand.
AGCTTCTTTAATTAACCAATTAATCACTAGTTCCTTCACGTAACTTAGGCACTGACATAGAAAAACAATGTCAAGCAAGTTCCTTTTCAACATTTGATCTTTATTTATCAGACTTTGGAATACATCATATATTCCGCCCGAAGGCTATTCCAACAATCCTCAGGGATCGCTATTCCAAGTTCCGTCCATTGACTAGTATGCGGGCCTCAAGATCCATCTCAAGTCACGTCAGCTCTTGTGTAGGATTTGGAGGCAAGGGATTTACGGCCAGAGCCCCCACTCGCACCCAGGCGTCCTCCTGCTCCAAGCAGTACCCATGGAGAGACCTCTCACAGCGGGTTCAGTCCACGTACCCGGCGCGGCTAACAACCCCCTTTGATAGGGTCAGGTACACAGTCGGAGGTAACTGATGCTGCCTCTCCTTCTAGGCTTTCAACTTGAAGCATTAGTTATTTTTGGGCATTAGTTTCTTGAGCAAAGAAGTACAAACAGTGCTCCTAAGTGTACAATCATGAGCATTCCAGTGGTCGTTTGTACGGCCAACTGCTAAGGTGTGAATCCTTTTCTCCGAATACATCCAGCATTCCATCCGGGATCAATCGCGACTTGGCAAGATCCCAAGGGTTTCGTAAGATGAGTTGCCTGTTTACCCTTTATCCTTGGGTTAGGGTTTATACCCTGTTAACCCAAATTGTCACCACTTTAGGTTTTCATATATTATGGTCAATAAATCCTGGACAACCCCATTGTCCTCACTTGATTGGTCAATTGCATGCTAGGCATTTCATAATTACCCTAACTTGGCAAATGAGCCCCAAGGAAGGGTGATGTAGCAGGATGACTACTCATCCTCTAGAAAATTAGACTTGTACTTAGAACTCGCCAACATTGTTCTAAGGAGTGGCAATACTATTTTGTGATTTAGACACAAAACCATGCGACTGTTGAGATATCGAGCTCCACTCGTGATACGCCAGGGTGACCGTTGTGCATTTATGTCACTGACGTGTCAGTTGCAGATGCGGTTGGTACACCGCCCATGAATAATAGCTACATGATAGCTATCCTTATCTACTCTAGTTCGTGGCTCAGTTAGTATGCCACCTTAGTTAGTTGAGTTTGGTTTGAGACCCATATATAGGGTTCTTCTATTTCTTTGTACAAGAGTTCTTTTGGCTTACACAACTAAGAAGAGAAAAACTGTTTTCAGCCTCCACCCTTGTGTGTATTCCCCCATTGTGCAAGCAAGAAAGCTACAAGTGAGACTCCTTCCTTCTCTCCCACAATCTTGACATGGTATCAGAGCCTTGTTCGTGGTAAGGAGCTCAAGAAAGCAAGCCAAGCTCGCGGTGTTCTGGTAAGAGGAGCAGTGTTGCCTTCATTTTCTGTTTTGGGAGCAGATCTCTGCAGGTAGCACAGCCGGAAATTGCAGGAGTGCATTGTCTCAGGTTGAGACGCCCTTCGCGGTGAAGCAAGAGGGCAATATATGCTACGGGAAAGGGCTTTAGCCCCTGGCGACCTTATTTTTTTGATTTGAGGCCATTTCAGGGCCTGTTTTGGAGGCGGAAGTTTTCTGCACGCACTCAGGAAAAGGCCCAGTTTTATGCTGTGCAGCCACTGTTCTACAGGTCGGTGAAAAGTTTCTGTAGAAATTGCATCGTATGCTTGTGCACAGAGACATTGGGAGTTACAGAATCATCCTTGGTTCCTGTTTATGCAAAATCGTCACTAGGAAGTGACTGTGTGGTCAAATACCACTTTCGCCAGTTTTGCAGATTTGCCCTTGTGAGGGTGAAGCTGAGTTTTTGCAGTGACACAATTTTTCGCAGTGTTCTGTAATGGCGTCTGATTCTCTCTCACAGATTGTCACTGAAAAGCTTGACAAGAACAACTTCCAAGCATGGAAGTTTAGAATGACGAATTTCCTTATGGGAAAAGGATATTGGGAATTTGTTGCAGGAAATGAAGAAGAACCAGTTCTTCCTGATGTTCCCAATCAACAGCAAATGCAGGCATTCAAGGCATGGCATGAGAGAGCCAGGAAAGTTATGTACTGGCTGTCTATCAGCATTTCAGACTCTATGATTGTGCATATTCAGGATGCAAGTACGCCAAAGGAGGCATGGGATACTCTGTCAAAGATGTATAGCACAAATACGCAAGCCAGGAAAATGCAGCTCAAGCAAGAGTTGCACAATGTGCAAAGAGAAAATATGAGCATCAATGACTACCACATGAAGGTGAAGAAGATTGCATATGCACTTGCTTCCATTGGGTCGCCAGTGGAAGATGATGATTTAGTTTCTGTGACCTTGAATGGTCTAGGAAAGGATTATGCGCAGTTTCGGACATCCATTTCCATCCGTGAAAGATTTCCTGATTTTGAGGAGTTGATTGCTCTTCTAATTTCTGAGGAGCAGAGAAATGGTGGTGCATCTTCTTCAGGAGGAACTTCAAAAGAAACTGTCTTCTACTCAAATGCTGGAAGAGGTAGAGGCAGAGGTAGAGGAGGCCGATTTGGAGGCCGTGGTAGAAATCAGAATATGCAGCAAACTCAAGAAAACCAGTCCTATGGAGGAGGACGTGGTAACTCTAGAGGCAGGGGGAGCCAAAGAGGTCGTGGTGGATGGCAAAGAGGCCAAAATGCAAACAGTAATGTTGAATGCTACTATTGTGGCAAAATGGGTCATATGGCTAAAGACTGCTATAAAAAGCAGAATGACATCATGAATGGAAAACTGCAACAAGGAAATTATGCATCTTCTAGTAGACAGGGTGATGACAGAAATGAGCATTTGTTTATGGTGCAGCACATGAACAATTCTGTGAGAAGTGTAGAAGAAAGCAACGATGTGTGGTATGTTGACTCAGGTGCATCAAACCACATGACAGGTCATGCAGAATGGATGGAGGATGTAAGGAAAATGGAAAAACCAGGATTTGTGGAGACTGGTGATGATACTGCACATCCTATTGTGCAGATTGGAAAAATTCCTTTGTCTATGCAGGATGGGAAAAAGAAATACCTGTCCGATGTATTTCATGTCCCGAATATCACCAAGAATCTGGTTTCTGTTGGTCAAATGGTTGAGCAGGGCTTGCAGGTCAGATTTAATCCTCATGGATGCTTTGTTGAGGATATGAAAAATAAAGGTCGCTTGATAGCAAAAGGAAAGAAGAAGGGCAGAATGTTTACGTTGGATGCAGACATGTCTGAATTGAGTGCAGCAATGTTTGCACATGGGACCGGTGTAGTTGCAGATATTGATATCTGGCATAAACGCATTGGTCATGTTAATGTACAGCGACTTAAATCAATGCAGGCCCAAAATATTGTTGCAGGATTGCCCAAATTCAAGGTTGCAGAAATGCATAAGGTATGTGAAGCCTGTCAGTTTGGAAAACAGGCAAGGAAACCATTTCCTAGACATATTCAAGAGAGTAAGAAGCCATTGGAATTAATCCACTCTGATGTGTGGACTACTAAAGCTGCATCTCTTGGAGGCTGTCATTATTTTGTCAGTTTTATTGATGATTATAGCAGAAAAGTTTGGGTGTACTTTATGAAAAAGAAAAGTGAAGTTTTTGGGCATTTCAAAACTCTTAAAGCTATGGTTGAAAAAGAAACAGGCCTGCAAGTAAAATGCCTAAGGTCAGATGGAGGGGGAGAGTACCTCTCAAATGAGTTTGCAAGGTTCCTGCAGGAGCATGGCATAAAGCAGCAATATTCATGCAGTCATACCCCACAACAAAATGGAATTGCAGAAAGGAAAAATAGGCATATTGGAGAGGTATCTCGTGCCATGCTCAATGAAAAAGACTTGCCAGATTTTTATTGGGCTGAAGCAGTTGCTACAGCAGTCTACATAATGAACAGGACTCCCACTGCAGCAATACATGGAATGACTCCAGAGGAGAGGTATACTGGTAGGAAACCACATATTTCTCATTTGAAAATTTTTGGTTGCATTGCCTATGTACATGTGCCAGATGAGTTGAGATCCAAGTTGGATCCAAAAGCTGAGAAGTGCATCTTTATTGGTTACTCTCTGCAACAAAAAGGGTATAGATGCTATAACCCTTCTACTCGTAAGTTTACAGTGAGCAGAGATGTTGTTTTTGATGAGATGAGTAGCTGGTATAAACCAGTAAATGTGATTGATGATGTAGATGCACAAAATGGTAATGCTGCACAGAATTCACAGCAGCAGTCACAAAATATTAGTGGACCTGGAGCGTCCTCTAGCAGTGGTTCACATTCTTCGCCATGGACAGGCAGATTGAGATCAGGAGAATCTTCTCAAAGTAATGCAGATAGTGGTATGCAGGTATCACAAAAAGGAAAAGAGAAGGTTGATCAGCCCATGTTTGATGTGAATGCAGGTCACTCTTATGTGGATGGTGAATCCAGTGGCTCAGAACAGAGCATTGATGATGAGTTGGGTATTCCTTCTATTGTTACACCTGGAGTAAGGAAGACCAGGGATGTTTTGAGAGCACCTGGGAGTGAACCTACTTTGCGCAGGTCTACGAGAGCTAGGTATCCTGTGGATAGGCTGAAATATGATGGATTTACAGCCATTCACTATGCATATATGGTTAAAGTGATACAGGAACCAGAACCCACTTCTTTTGAGGAAGCCATGGGAAAAGAAAAATGGGAGAAAGCCATGGATGAAGAAATGGATGCCTTGGAAGCAAATGCTACATGGGAATTGGTACCTTTGCCTAAAGGTAAAAATGCAATTGGTTGTAAGTGGGTTTATAAGGTGAAGCACAATGCAGATGGTTCTGTGAACAGATACAAGGCAAGATTAGTAGTCAAGGGGTATGCACAAACATATGGCATTGACTATGAAGAAACATTCAGTCCGGTTGCAAGGATGGCAACTGTAAGAGCAATCATTGCTATGGCTGCATCAAAGGGATGGTCTTTACATCAGATGGATGTAAAGAATGCCTTCTTGCATGGTGATTTGCAAGAAGAGGTCTATATGGAGCAGCCACCAGGTTATGTGCATGCTGTTCATCCTGAGTTTGTTTGCAGGTTGAAGAAAGCCTTGTATGGCTTGAAGCAAGCACCTAGAGCATGGTCTGACAAGATAGGACAGTATCTTGTCACTATTGGCTTTCAGATTTCCAAGGCAGATTTCTCACTTTATGTGAGAAAAACAGAGAAAGGTATTATGCTACTTGTCATTTATGTTGATGATTTGATTATGACAGGTGACAGTGATGAAGATATCCTTCATGTGAAAATGCTATTGAAGCAGAAGTTTGAGATGAAGGATTTGGGAGAGCTGCGTTATTTCTTGGGCATTGAGGTGATTAGATCACCAAGTGGATACAGCTCTTGCAGAGGCAGTATGGATTGGACATGCTGTCCAAATATGGGATGACAGGCTATAAGCCTATTTCAGTTCCTTTGGAGCAGAATGTGAAGCTGAGCACAGATGCAGGTGAGCTTCTGGAAGACCCTACTATGTACAGACGCATAGTAGGAAGTTTGATTTATATGATTATTACCAGGCCAGATTTGAGCTATGCTGTTGGATTGGTAAGTCAGTTTATGCAGGCTCCAAAGAAACCGCATTTGGATGCGGCTAGACGCATACTCAGGTATGTGAAGTCCACATTGCAATATGGACTATTTTATGAGACTGGGGTTCAGATACAGCTGCATGGATACACTGATGCTGATTGGGCTGGTAGTATTTTTGATAGACGATCTACCAGTGGATATGTGTTCTCTTTTGGGAGTGCTGCAGTCACTTGGAGCAGCAAGAAACAGCCTACAGTTGCCTTGTCAAGCACAGAGGCTGAGTACAGGGGTGCAGCAATGGCTGCATGTGAGGTAGCTTGGTTGCATAAGCTACTTTATGATATGCATCAGTCTACAGATGGGCCAGTTGTCATTTATTGTGACAACATGAGTAGTATACACTTGGCAAATAACCCAGTCTATCATGCTAGAACAAAGCACATTGAGGTGCATTATCATTATGTGCGAGAGAGGGTTTTACTAGGTCTTATTGATCTAGTTTATGTCAGCACAGAGGATCAGGTAGCTGACATATTCACGAAGGCATTGGGCGCAGAGAAGCTGCGCAAGTTCAGAGACCTGCTTGGTGTGCAGGAATTGGGATTGAGATCGAGGGGGAGTGTTGAGATATCGAGCTCCACTCGTGATACGCCAGGGTGACCGTTGTGCATTTATGTCACCGACGTGTCAGTTGCAGATGCGGTTGGTACACCGCCCATGAATAATAGCTACATGATAGCTATCCTTATCTACTCTAGTTCGTGGCTCAGTTAGTATGCCACCTTAGTTAGTTGAGTTTGGTTTGAGACCCATATATAGGGTTCTTCTATTTCTTTGTACAAGAGTTCTTTTGGCTTACACAACTAAGAAGAGAAAAACTGTTTTCAGCCTCCACCCTTGTGTGTATTCCCCCATTGTGCAAGCAAGAAAGCTACAAGTGAGACTCCTTCCTTCTCTCCCACAATCTTGACAACGACGTTGCAACTTTTTGCACGAGATAGGTGTCGCACCTAACTTTTGGGATTATTTCTCCCATCACACAGTATTCCTTGGTCAAGAATACCTTTGGTCAAGATGTAGGGTTTGGGAGTCCTCTTGACCCAATCCAACCCCTAACCCTACTAGGCCAATAAGGCTTTGGCCCTAGGGTTCCTAAAATTCATACGGAAGTCTAGTATTTGGTCAATTGATCCTTAGGGTGAGAACCCTAGATCATTCTTGCATGGACGTTTAGTTAACCCTAACATTCCATGAATGTGGGTAGGACCTTTGAGATCGGAAATATTAGATTGACATCCTAAGTGCGATACTAGGTAGAATTTTAACATAGCTTAACCCTATCTAGCACATTGAGGTGTTCATCATACTAACTATTTATGCCTTTATGAATCCCATGTGAGTTACACAATTACAAGCGATTTACTTAATTGATCTAATTGTCTTGCGACAAGAGGTGATATTTCCTTAGAGATGCAAATACTTTCCCTAAAAGATATTGTAAATGACTGCAAGATGTAAGAGATGTATCATTCCATGCGAGTATGCAACTTCAAACCATAGACCTTCTGCTTTAATGCAACTTATAGTGATCTTTCTTTTCCTTGCCCTATGCGATATTGATTGACATTCAGAGCTTGTTCTTCAAAACCCTACGTTTTATGCATCGAATTCAAGCTTTAGTATTTTAATGAAAATGCATCATTTCCCAATTTCGAACTTTGATAAAAGAGTTTCTATGCATAGATGCATCATTCTTCTTTCGTGACAAGATGCCAATGAATACATGGTTGATTTAATTCTTCTTCCACCGCTTATCGCAACCTAAATTGTAACTAACATTGCATGCTAATTGCATAATATCAAGTTCATAAATCTTTTCCTTTGGGAGATGCACAATTTCGTCTTTTAACTTATGCATCATACGTTTAGAATTGCAGCTACCCTTGACCATGGAAGTGCAAGCAATTTCAAATACACGTCATACAACTAACTTGTAAATCGAATGAGTAAATAAATTTCCCAATGTATTTAAACTCACCTACGAGAATTAAACATGCCTAGTGCATCCTTTTCATGCGGGATTAATTATCGAAACGTGGGCATTAAGAATCGGGGCGTTGTCCACTCGCGTACTCGGGTTGGAAGCTCCCACTTGTGCTCCTCTCGTCTTTTGCTTAGGAGCCATTGGTCCAGCAGATTTCAATTCAGCGAACTTCCTCTTGGCTCTCTTACGTGTTATGAAGTCACTTCTGACTCATATCTCCTCCTCCATGCAGGACACAAGCCTTGCAGGACACGGTTTTCAAAACCCGGGGAAGCACGTGAAAACAAGGCCTAGAGAAGATTTAGTTAGAAGCTTCCAATAGAAGCTTCTAAGCTTACGTCACAAGGATGACATGGAGAGAGAGTGTTGATTGGGGAGATGATGACGATGATAATGGGGTAGATGAAGACGATGATGACGATGCTAATGATGGTGGTGGTGAAGGCAACGGCAGCAGCCAGGTGGCATGGCAGCATGGCGGCATGATGGCAACGTGGCGGCGGCAACAACGGGCAGCACACCACGATCCTCTCTCCTCCCCCCTCAAGCTTGGGGAGGGGGGGTTCTTATAGGCTCTAAGGGGGGAGGGGGGGTAGCCACACACGTGGCAAGCTGCATGCCTCCTCCCCATGCCCCTCCACCACTTAGCTCATACTCCCTCTCCCCACCATGCAACGGCTGAAGGGGAGGGAGTTTATCCATTAAAAAATTTACAAAAATTATCCCTTTTTTTTTGTGAAGGGGTGTTTCCACATGGAACTTCCACTTTTGAGCCATAGCTTCCTATACGCGACACGGAGCTAGTGTTTATTGATGCACGCAGAGGGAGCACTTAGCCCAAGGTTTTTCCATTGCGGGAGATTACTTTAGGTTGCTATTTGCGTGGGGTGTGCGGGGTCTAGGGTCGTTTAATATTTCATTGCGAAAATATTACAAACACTTTCTTTTCTACTAGGGCCCTTGGACGCTCCATCAAAGTATAATGTATACGTCCATAATGGGTTTACACAGCCTGCCATCAAGAACTCCCCTATTCGTAATTGTGATAGTCAAAGTTCAACATATTTAGAGGATGAACTGACGGCTCCATCACACCTTCTTCATTAAACTCTACAAGGATGCTTGTGAAGATTTGTAAACAGTGATGGCAAAAAACTTTAATTTCCCACACAAAGGTACCGTCTTCTTACTCAATCACTTTATATCCCTTACTCCACCAGATAAGTCTCCCCTGATGATATCTTTGCTCAAGATATGGGTGCTTCGAATAAGGAATTAACCACCCCATCAACCAATTTAAGCTCTCCTCCAGGTCTCCAATTAGCCCCAGCATGGACCTACAATGCATTTAGCGCATTAGCATACTTAGAAATAATAAGGTTTAATCTTATTAAGATTAAACTTATTCTTAAATTCCACTCCTTGTAGATCAACTAAAAGAATTGTGGACTTATTTTTATCTATCCGAACTATCTTGTAAGGACCATCCCATTGAGGTTCCAACTTTCCTGGAAATAGCTCCCTACGCGCATCATAATATAGAACTAACTGCCCCTTTTTAAAAGTATATTTTTTCGCTTTCAGATCATGCAACCATTTCATCCGACGTTTAGCTACCTCCTGGTGCAACAAACTCTGCAATTTGAGCTCGTCCAAGTGGGCTATAGTCGTAAACTACTCAAATAGGGCATCTTCATTAGCCAAAGAATGATTGATTGCGAATCTAATGGTTGGCAACTCAATTTCTAAGGGCAATACACAATCCTCCTCGTAAACTAATTTGAATGGGGTGTGGCCAGTGGCTCGTTTAAACGTCGTATTATACACCCAAACCGCCACATATAATTTTGTATCCCAGTTTCACTTCTTTTTGGAGACTATCTTGGATAGGATACCCACAAGCTGCTTATTGGTACTTTCGACTTGTCCATTTGCTTACGGATTATAGGGAGTTGTCTTGTTATGCTTCATTTTCCAAGCTTCAGTCAGACTTTTAATCACTTTATTTAAAAAGTGAGTTCCACGGTCCAATACTATTTCTTTTGGTGGCAGACCAAAACGGCAGATGATTTGCTCAAGTAGGAAACTTGCAGTCTCTTTTGCATTGTCTTGCCTCGTCGCCCGTGCTTCTGACCACTTTGTAAAGTAATCAGTTGCTACTATAATGTACTTCTTCTGAGTAGTAGATGAAAGGGTAATAGGACCCACAAAGTCAATGCCCCACTTCTCAAATGGAAGGATAGCCATGATAGGCGTAAGTGGGCGCTTCCTATTCTCTTGATTATCATGTCTTTGGCATGTATCATATCTCTTGACATAGTCAAATGAATCCTGGAAGATGGACGGCCACCAATATCCAGCTCTTAAAGCTTTCTGTGAACCGCCCAGCGAAGTGCCCTCCACACGCGGAGTCATGGCACTCTTCCAAAATAAAGGAAACCTCGTCAGCCTCACACATCGACAATAGATATCATCAACACCCTGCCGATATAATGTGCCTGCGATCAAGGAAAATTTCAATGTCTATTGTTTAATCTTCCTCTTCTCCGATTTTGATAAAGTAGCTCCAGTCTCTCTCATAGAAAGATAGTGCATTATAGCAGCATACTAGGAGGGAATAGATGCCGTATCAATCTTGAACAAAGTTTCCATGTCACTTCCTTCAACCACAACCTCTTTTGGTTCTCCGAAATCCACAAGACAGTCTACAATGCCCTGAAGCTTCGGCGGCTTGCTCTTAATCTCATAGTCAAATTCCTACAAAGTGATTAACCACTTTGCTAAACGGTCAGGCAGCTATAACTTATTCAACAACAATCGAAGCCCTTCCGCCTTCATATAAAAAACCACCCTCTCATAAAGAATGTGTGCCTGAACTTTTTGGTTGCAAATACCATCGCAAGGCACGACTTCTCCATATAAGTGTAGTTAATTTCCGATATGCCCAACTTTTGATTGGCAAAAGCTATCGGATGATACCACTTTTCCTCCGAAATTTGGGCAAACAGCAGCTGATACTATACATGGTTGCTACTGAAAATATATAGAACATTTTGCCCCTTTTTGGTGCTTTTAAAATAGGTGCTTTGGCAAGCTCCTGCTTCACATCCTCAAAAGATACTTTGCAAGCATCACTCCATGAAAACTGACAATTAAAGGACAATAGGTTGGTCAATGGCAACATTCTTTTTGCCAAGGCATTGATAAACCTACGTTAATACCCTATTGATGACAGAAAGCTATGCACTTCCTTTGAAGTACATGGCGGACTCATGGCGACTATGACCTTGATCTTTTCAGGATCAATCGCAATCCCTACGGAACTGACCACATGGCCTAACAAGAGCCCATAAGGGACTCCAAAGATGCACTTCTGTGGGTTAAGAGCTATGCAAAATTGTCTGCAACACTCAAAACACTTCCGCAAAATGATCAACTATCTATCCCTTACAGTGGCTGCCCCCAGATCGTCAATGAATACTTTTAGCTCCTTTGGGGGGATGTCACTAAAGGTCTTATCGATTGTTCTTTGCCACGAACCAGGTGCATTACACAACCCAAATGCCATCACATGGTGCGCAAAGGTACCAAAGTCTGTAATAAATGTCATTTTTAGCTTGTCTTGCTCAGCGATCGCCATTTGGTTATACCCTGCAAAGTAGTCCATAAAAGAATAGATTTTCCTACCCACTAGTTGATCCAAAATTTGGTCAATAAAGGGAAACGGGTAGTTATCTTTAACAGTTTGCTTATTCAACTCTCTAAAATCTACACAAAGAAGGATTTGATTATTCTTCTTCTTCCTGACAACTGGTGAGCACCATTTAGTATGTTGAACAGGGAAGATCAAACCTGCTTGATGCAACTTTTGTAGTTCATCGTACAACCTGTCCCTTAATTCAAAAGTCATACGCCTTACTTTCTAACATACAAGGTGGGTACCTTCCTTTACAGGAATAGTATGCACAGCTAGATTGGGAGGAATACCCCAAAGTTCATCATAGCTCCAAGCAAAGATATCGCGGAACTCTTGAATCAGGGACACATAATCCTCTCTTTCTTTCGAACTGAGCATGGACCCTTATTTAATTGGCCGCGAATCATTTAGTGTGCCAAGATCCATCTCAATAACGTTCACGTCTCTTATTCAATCATGAGGCTCTATCGACTCATTCAAGGTTATCTGATAAATATCATCTATAGTGGACCCTTCCTTAGATCCATTGCTCGATGACGTCTCACTACCAGATGGATCATCTATTCTTTCTAGTTCAGTGGAGGATAGTGGAGCTCTCTCACTCTGAGGAGACTCAAGGTAAGCACCCACTATTACACGATGGGCACCTCGACCTAGAATCACTCGACCAGCGAGTATATCAACTTGACAGTCTGTGCGTAGAATCCATGGCCTGCCTAGCAAAACTCAATAGCTAGGACGCCCTGCAAACCTTATCACCCTAAAGTCCAGATAGCATTCCACGCTCGCAAGTGTAACGTGGACCTTAGTAATGCAACCTTCTGGTTGTCTTAGACTATCATCAGCCATCCTAAGAAGTGTGGAGCCGTCTTTTTGGATCTCTAGACCTAGACTCTCCATCAAGTCTGAACTTATGATATTGATAGAGAATCCAGTATCCACGATAGCGTGCTCCACTAATATTCCATCCACATATGCTGGAACCCTAGGGCAATGCTTTTCAGCATGATCAAACCAATCTTCCCCCACTCTAGCTATGCCCAAAGGTTCTACTATATACCCTATACGCAGGATTTTCTTGAATTCCGTGCGTACTCCTGGAGAAAGTTTAATCAATCAGGAGATTCATGTCTAGTTTGACTTCGTAAAGAGAACTTGTTAGGTCAAAGTCATGGTAATTAGCCAAAGTTCTCTTCTCGCGCCAAACCATTCTCTCTTTTGGTCTTTCCATCGGCTTTGGTGCCTCTTTTTTAGCCTTTACCTTCTTTCTTGGCAATCCTTTATCCTCCTTGGGATCGACTTTACTACCAACAAGTCTTAACGGTCCACCTTCCATATCAGGATTCAATACTCACTTTTTCCTAACATCTTGCTTAGGGCTTCCATCGACAGGTTTTACAATTCCTTTGTCACCCTCTTTAACCTTTTAACCTCTTGTTACGACTCGTAGATTAGAAGTTTCAGCATCATTGACATATACAGCCTCAATAAGGCTGACTCCACTGCCATGAGATAAATCCTCTACAACAGCCTTTCCTCTTTGCAGTATTTGCCTTGCTTCATCATCTTGCTGGAGATTATTCCCTTGTGCATGATGGTTAACTGGACCTAGTTGTTTACTCCCTTGTTGGAGAGAACTAATCTTACTCCAACAGGTAGCAGCTAAGTGGCCAAACTTTCCGCAAATATCACATTTGACATTCAAGCAATTCCTAGGGAAATGTTGGCCCCCACACCACTTACAGCTGAATCTTGAGGAGCCACCCTCTTCTGGGCATCAGCTTTCTATCAAATTCTGTTGCTTCTTAAGGAAATCGACATCCACAGCTATTTGTCGATACTGTTCAGAGATCATATCAGTTTAGTGCTTCATCATATCCTTAACTTCACCAAGGACATTAGAAGCACTCGACTGATAGCCGCGATTGTCACTCTATCGTCCCATGGACCTAACCACTTGATTAGGAATTGGCCACTGACCAACTAAGACAACATTAGGATTCATTGTTTGGTTTCCACCACTATTTAGCGAGGCCGCCTGACTAGCCATAGGCATAGTCATGCTAGGACGAGCTGGTAACATAGGCAGATTCGACATAATATTTCCTCTCCCACTTGTATTTAACATGGGATCCCCTTAACTCCCATTGGTCAAATGGCACTAGCTGGGGACCTCATGCATACGACAGACAACCCCACCACACAGCCTCGCGGGCCAGGAGCGTCTAAAACTCACTTTGCACTAAATGCTTATGATGATTTTGCGTTTGTATCCAATATGTAGTCCAACGTTCACCTTTCCTTCTCCTCAGAGGGATATCCCATAACATATAGGCATAATTCCTCGTAATACACACATAGGGAAGCACCTCTCGGTTGATTGCCACGTCTCCACTGCGACTCTCCTACACCTCGGGGACTAGCCCCAATATGCATCACTAACACATATAACATTCGCACAAACTCCACTCTTTCATAATTCAGTGTTCCAGGATATTTTGATTTGCCTCACAAAACTTTCCCCAAAGGAAGCACCCATCTAATCCTATAGCTTAGGTTTCATGTCCTCTCAGTGTTGGTCAAAGTTTATCAATCAATTGTAATACATTCCAGGAGATACCACGTGACATGCTTGATGCAAGGTGTATGATAATTGTGCACAACCATTTTATGATTAAAAACCCAGCCACGTGAGGTGTGAAAAATAGCCCTTTCATGAATTTTTACTAAGCGTTACGTGATACGCTACTTTAGGGACTAGCACCGGAACTTCCGTGCTACTAGTCACCTATATTTAATTATGGAATGATCCCTAAATGCCATGCACAAGAGGGAAATCAAAATTTGTATCTTTTCAGCAATTAGATCATCGCACAAACTTCCTCCCCCCCTCACCGTTTAGGTGTTCCTACGTTACATAGGTGTAAATGGTTGTTTTGTGTCATTTTTGTATGTAAAAAATAATAAACATGTACTATAACACAAAGGACGAGGCCAAACTAAGGCTTGACCTCATGCTTTAACCTCGCCAAACATTCATGCACATAAAACTTATTTTTTCATATTTTTTGAGCGCGAAAATTCTAATTTTCTTTATTTTTTGCTATTTTTTCCTATTTATTATTCATGAAAAATAGGTATTTTCTGATTTATTTGTGTTGGCCTTTTATTTTGACTAAAACTTAACATTTTATCTGATTTTATCCCATTTTCACTCCTTTTTCCCAACTCAAAATCGAAAAAAGCCACTAATTTCCATTAAAAATGACATTTTACGGGTTTTAAAGAATTAATAACGACTCTAAATCATTACGGGTTCTACATTTTTGTCTTTATAGCCCTCAAACATGATGCAAACAAGATTCAAACAAAAATTCATTGCATATGAACATCATTTGGACCATGAAACAACAAAAACAAGCAAATTTCTTCATAAAATTGGAGCATACCGCGTGCCTTGCATGTTGCAGGTTTTTTAATAATTATTCTGGCCAGCCCACAAACCGACCAGCAACCATTCTTCAGTGTTGAACCTCTTTCCTTAGCCTCCTCTTCATCTTGAAGCAATCCAATCACAACCGAACGAGCATTCTTCAGTCCCTCTTCTTCTTGATTTCTTGCACATGAATTGCCTCTATGCAGGAGAGAGAGGGAGGAGAGAGAAAGACTGGTTTTTCATCTCCACAACCAGGCAGCCAATTGACGAGTGGAGACTGGTGATGGAGAGCGAAGGTTGAATGTAGATCAAGCATGTAATTAGTTGGGGGCCCTGTTTGTAAGTGCCATAGCCCCTTCCATCAAATCGTGGATTCATGATGCCAGGAGGCATATTTCACGGTGGATTCCGTGCCACGGTGGATTCCGTGAGGTTTTACAGTGGATTCCGTAAACTTTGATGACCGGGGCTCATACACAAAGTGGACTCTTTGTGCGAGAAGTTGATGGGGACGCCTGTCCTTTTCGGGCGTTTCATTAATTTAGTGTGTACATGGGTGATTCCATAGCGGGTGATTCCGCAAAATGCATATTAAATTAATAAACGTTTATGAGTTTAGAGTGCGCACTTGTAATAAATTAAGGTTAGGATTTATTTCTAACCAGTTGATTTATTTATGTAGCTGAAGACTGTTAGGTATTCACTTTTGTCGATTTAATTGTATTATTTTACTAACGATTGTGAATGCTTCAGTTGATATGTAGAGATAGCAGCAGTGGCGGAGGAAAGCATTGGAGGATAGCGAGTATTCGATTTATGGATTATATTTTGATAGGCGCCACGCCTATATTTTGTCATGCCTATTTATTGAGGCATTGATTATTTATTATTATTTTGTATGCACATGGGCGCACGGTTATGTTATTTCTATTTGGACATTGTATTAGGCGTGCCAGACTCTTTGGGCACCGTCCATTAGCTTTATTCCTATTTTTGTGTTAAAGCAAACTCAAAAGCTAAAAGCTTGCTATTTTGTAAATTGGGCTATTATTTGAGCTTAAAGATGAAATATACATAAAATACATGCTTTGTGGAGCGGTCACACAAGGCATGGGGGGAGATTGCACCCAATTGGTCTGTTGCTCTTGTCATTCATGCTTTTTACCTTGTAATTTGTGCAAAAAGTAGAGTTCTATTGTTCTTAGGGACCTTCCGGCATTCACTACGCGAGCGTACAGCATCCGATTTGCGCACCAATTCATGGCACCTTCATCCGTGTTAGGCGACGAAAAAAACAGCCCCCCCCCATTCTCACAAAAATTTTGGGGGGTTCCCTCAAGGGAGCCCCCAAAGGTCATAACCTTTGGCCTTTCTAAAGGCTATTCTCACTTGACTTTTTGGGCTTGGACTCCCAGGCACTCCCTCTTCCTCGTCTGGTACCCGATTCAGGATCCGAAAAATCTTGGGCGTCCATCTTGAAGTCTTCCACTGCTTGGCATCTCCCAGGGTCTCGTCTATCATGCCAAAAAATTATGAAAATTCTCTGACCACCGTCGAGTGGCTCTTTTAAGTACTTTCCGGGCATTGCCGCTTAAAATCGTACTGATTGCCACCGTCACCTTCAATGAAGTCTATTTTTCACCGGATATTCGTGATTTTTGGCTATTTTTAAGCACTTCTCGGCATCAAAAATCATCTATATATATATATATATATATATATATATATATATATATATATATATATATATATATATATATAGAGAGAGAGAGAGAGAGAGAGAGATTGGTACTAGTACTCTATTCGTGTTGCATAATGTATGTCATATCCTAACTTTGACTAAAAGGCTTATCTCAACTAAATAGTTGGATGATGATAGGTATCACATATCTTTTGGTGATTTTGCATGAAAGACTATACATGGCAACTTGTGTTTTTTTTTTTAAGCATCTCATAAAAAATATGATCAAAGCTTATTCATCATCTAAACTTATCATGTTAAGTAAGCCATACATATGTACATAAAGCATATACACATAAATATCTACTTGCTTATGTGATATTAAATAACATCTTGAATACATTCTTTATGAGAAAAATATATATATGAAAACTATAATATTTTTGAGTTACCATCCATTCGTGCATTGTTATATACGTAAATTTTGGCAATAAAATACCTGTAAAACTTGGTTTATATCATATTTATTAATAAGTTGTGACTTTTGCATGAATTATAGCCAAATTTTTATGTTTTGGACACTATTTATAGACAAATTTACAAAATTTCACTTTTCAAAAATTCACTAGTATTAATCTCATTTTTGCTACACGTACAAAGTTAGTATCATGTATCCCTTACTTATATGTTCTACTCGTGAACAATATTTCATATGTATCTCTTTGTCATTGTCATCTTAAGCATATGTCCATCACAAGAATGAAATTATTAACTCATTTATAGTACTTATCACCTCTTGATTCCTCATGTTTTCATGTGATCATTGTTTATATGGTAAGTGGGCTCGTAACTTGCATAAAAGGTTTAGTACTACACACACGGGTGAGTGGTTGGCTCTTGTGCATTTAGATATTTATGGTTCCATGCCTTGCTAGTCATTACGTAGTGCTAAATATATTTTTATATTCATTGATAATTATTCTCATAAGGTCTAGGCATATCCCATAAAGTAGAGGTAAGAAGTTTTGTGTATGTTTCAATGCTTTCTTACTATGCTTGAGAACTAGTTTGGGCATATGCTAAAATTCCTATGATCTAACAATGGGGGTAAATTTGTCTCTAAGACATTTGAGCATGAGAGAGGTATTAAGCATTATTTGAATGCCCTATATATCCCACCCTAGAATGGTATTGTAGAGTGTATGAATAGGACTATCAAGGAATGAGTATGTAGTATGCTTAGTTAGGCAAGCTTACCATAGCATTTTTAGGTTGAGACAATTACTACTAAAATTTATTTGATTAATAGATCCCTTTGTATTACTCTTGGTGGTAAATTTGCAAAGAAGGTATGTCTAGTAAACCTACCTCATATGCACACTTAAACACCTTTGGATATGAGGCTTTTACCATATTCCCCAAGATATATGCAACAAGTTAGATTGAAATTTTGTCAAATGTATCTTTCTTGGAGATGGTGATGCAAGTTAGATGGGCTATCACCTTTGGATCCATAGACTCAGAAGGTTATCTAGTAGCCATGATGTTGTGTTTCATGAGGATAATATACATATAAAACTAGAGTTTATGGTTGAGGTATGAAGGTTGATCTTTTAGGAGGAGCCTTGTGCTACAATATAACCAGCCCCAATTAGATAGCTTACAGTTGTTGATGATGTAGTGGCTCAAATTTTGCCTATTATGTACGATCATGATGCTAGACAGATAAGACATGCCCAAAAGGCCCCACAACTAGTTGTGAGACACTTTGCTAGATCCTCACATCCTCATGATGGCTTTGAGTCCTCTATACATTATGTCTGGGTGATATATTTTGATGAGTCCCTTACTTTTGAGGAGGCTATGTGCAAAGGTGATAGTCACTCTTGGAATAGGGCCATACAATCTAAGTTTGATTCATCGCAAAAACATCATATATGGGACTTAGTTTCCTTGCCAGATGGTAAATATGCATTGCCATGCAAGTGGATGTATAAGTTGAAGAGTACGCTTAGTCTTCCTAAGCGAGTATACAGGGCCTGTTTGGTTTTGCAAAGGGTTGTAAATAGAAATAGGGGTTGACTTTGAAGAGGTATTCTTCCTTATAGTCAAGATGACTATCATGTGCTTGGTTTTGTCCTTAGTTGCATATTTAAATTTTGGGATTTATCAGATGGATGTGAAAATGACTTTCTTACACGAGGACTTACATGAGAACATTTACATGTAACAACCTAAGGACTTTGCAAAACATGGCAAGGAACACCTAGTATACAAGGTGAGAAAGAGTCTCTATGGACTTAAGCAAGAACCTATGGAATGTTACCACAAGTTTGATGCTTTTATGCATTTGTAGGGTTATTTCCATAGCATTATGGATCCATTTATTTGCACAAAGAAGGCCTCTGATAGTAGCCTTATCATGTGGGTACTATATGTTGATGATATGTTGATTGCTAAGAGTGATTTAGATGCTTTGGAGACTTAAATAAAGGACATAGGGCATGCCTCCCATAAGACTTAGCTCACTAGATACTTTCAAGACTTAGCTCAAGAAGAGATTTAAGATGAAGGACATGGGGCATGCCTCCCACATATTTGGTATACATATTATGTGTAATTGCTCTAAGAGACTTCTCTACTTATCCCAAAAAGAGTACATCCATAGGATACTTGAGCAATTTTATATGCAAGGTGGTAAGCCTATTGGCTACCCATTACCTTCTCATATGAATGTTAGTTAGGTAGATTGTTCCTAGTCAGATGATGAGAAGACTGAGATTGCTAAGATCCCATATGCATCGTAGTGGGCAATGTATGCCATGATCACCCATAGTGGACAGCTTGATGTATGCCATGATCACCACTAGACTTGACATAGCATTTTCAATGGGAGTTCTGGCCTGTTATATGGATATCATGAGATAATTGAGGGCACTACAAATATGTGAATTTATTATGATAGTTAGGATACTAGAGTAGTGGGCTAGATGGACTCTGATTATGTAGGACATGCAAATATAGTAGAAAGTCTACCTTTGATTATGTCTTCACTTTTGCTAGAGGTGTTATTTCTTGGATGTCCAAGGTATAGAGATATAGGACTTGTCTACCATTGAGGCCGAGTATATTACAACCACTAAGTCTTGCAAGGAGGCCGTATGGTCAGGCCCTCTAGTTGTAGAACTTGGTATGACTATGACTCCTACATTGCAAACTCTAGGGATGTCATCCAATTGGTATGTAATCTGGTCTTTCATGTAAGAACCAGGAACATTGAGGTTCGTCATCACTTCAACAAAGTAATGAATAGATGATGGCTTCCCATGCTATCATATTGCATTCAAAATCTAAGAATTCCATCCAATTGGCACATAATCTCATCTTTCATGTGAAGACTAGACACACTAACAATATTCAGAGTAAGTAGAGTGAACATCGATCAATTGAGTAGCATCAAGTGAAAAAGCAATAAGTATGTAATCATCTAAATTATACACCAAGGTATTTATCTTTTTAATATTAATAGTGGACTTAACAATGTTGTGATCATCAGAAGACTTGGCATTATCCTGCACTTTCCCTTTGCCTCTTAGGCTTACCCCTATTAGGTTGTTTGCCTCTTAGACTTACCCCTATTAGGCTGTGAGTCTCCACCACAACAATCATTCCCTTTACCACCATGTTTGCCTCTTAACTATAAGTGCATGAGAAGTACAGGCTACATAGATGTTATTCTTGTTCACTTCTTCTATAGTTGATGGACTCTCTAAATCAAAGCATTTAAATCCATCTTCAAGAGTATCATCACTCATAGTAGTGCAAAATCTATCTCAAGTCTCAAGTAGTGTGACAAACAAGAACAAAGACTTTATGTTATCCTCAAACTAAATGCCCTGCTAGGCAACCTTGCTAATAATGGAATGGAACTCATCCAAATGAGTGGAAATAAGAGTGCTTCATGGGAAGATCCACAAGCTTCTTCAACTAGCATAACTGTGAAGCAGAACTCACCTTTTCTTAAAGATAACATATCTTTTTTCATAAATCATAGGCGCCACCTTCAATCGTCACAATAACATTGAATTATGCCTACTTAAGCAAAGACAATATAATACCGGACTTGCATAGCTCATCAAGCTCTCCTCAATCATACCTATTCCAATCTTCTAACTTTATTTCCTTATTTTTAATGGCTTCATTCGCATCTTCTATACAAGTACTTGCCCAATCTAAGTCTTTCAATACTAGAAGTTATTGCCATCCAATTGTTATATTGTTAAAGATAGCACTATCATTGGATGCAATTGGAATACATGTTATCGTGTCTTCCAACCAAAGAGAGTATAAACTATTGTAACAATAGTAAATCAACCCCAAAATTAAGCCAAAATACATGCAAGAAGAGGAAGATTGAACCAATACACTGCTATCCACAAGAAAGAAGCAATAGAGTGTGCAATACAAGTGCCCACTCTCAAATAATTTTTTCAAAATTGAATTTCTACATGGCTATCCATAAAACTTCAATAAATAAATGTACAATTTTAGGCAAATGAGCAAAAGGCAATGCTCCCATTGCTAGAAATATCTAGGTAGAAATTGAGGTATACAAAGCAATCCGAGTGCAAAATAGAGCATAAACCACCAAGGTACCAAATGTTGTCAGCAACCCAAAGATGCAATCCGAAGCAAATAAGTAGCATGTTTATAAGCGAACTATGCATAAGAGATCTCCAAAAGCAACAAAGATCCATCAGTCTATAACTAGCTCACTACATATGAATATTGAAGCTCAAGTACGTAATTAAGAATGCATCAGAGCTAACAAACCCATCTTGACACGAGGAAGTACCGTGTATGAACCAAAGCTAAATCAATCCACAATCATCCAAATGTCTGCAACAACAAGGACATTGTAAGCATAAACCAATAAGCATGTAAGAGTTTCCCATTGACTCAAGAGTCCAAGCTCTATAATAAAATATCAAAGTTATCCCATGCAAGCAAATCCAAAATATCCAAGAGTAAAGCAAAGCTCATTACATGTGTCTCATAACATTGGCTTCCCAATACATGAAGCAATACATTTGGGAGCAAATTCCAATAATAAGTGACTAAGCCCATAAATGGAAACCACTAAACCAAGTAGCCACTACAAATATATATCCAACAGAGCTCAAATCCAAATCTTAGAGCTTAACATAAGCATATTTAGGTATAATAATCAATGCCAAGTATCAATATATACATGTAGCATCCCCAAAGAATTTTTAGGCATTCATGCATAAGCCTTCACAATGAATGATTTCTACCCGCAAGGTATGACAACAAATAACCCTTCAAATGTCAAGCTAAACAAGCTCTAATTGAAAGCCTTTCTTGAGCACCAATACATCATCTGCCAATTAAAAACTTGTCCCATAAGCATCATTAGAGCATTAAAGAAGCAAATACTTGTTGTCCAAATAGTGAATGACAAGTCTATCATGAACTATAGGTCAATGGCTAACCTCAAACTAGCCAAGCAATACTCAAGATCAAAGCCACAAGTGCCCAAAGGCAAATACCAATGCTTTCCAAGTTTTAACAATTTCTAGAGAGTTTTAGAGTTGTAGTAAGATTGAAGAGGAGTGAGTAGGGATAGCCATGGTAGTTCGTAGAAATCACACTAGCTATCTTGGAGGGTGTTGATGTTATTATCACATTGAGCTCAAAACTCACTTGCTAGAGCTCAAAAGGTCCTAGGAAAGGCTCTAATAACTACTAAAATTTGTAGAGACAATTGAGAAGCAACAATAATTATGTATATCTCATTGAGTAGTTACCATGAAAATTAAGAATAAAGCTCTCTTCCTAGGCTAAAGT
Source organism: Lygodium microphyllum (assembly GCF_053477565.2). NCBI lineage: Eukaryota > Viridiplantae > Streptophyta > Polypodiopsida > Schizaeales > Lygodiaceae > Lygodium > Lygodium microphyllum. The sequence goes on from NC_141153.1 coordinate 109,891,104, forward strand.
GAATGTTGATGAAGCCCCTTGAATGCTTGTTATGATACGAGTCGAAAGATGGAGCAAGAGATGAGAGCACATGGGAAAGCAAGAGGTATGGAGATTCAAGAAATATTGAGTAAGACAATATGTGGGAACTCCAACAGTCACAATGTGTAATCTTCCTTCCCTTTTTCTATGTCATAGAAAGAAGAAAGAATAATGTGTCAGTGGGGGGGAGGGGGTAGCCACCACCTACATTGCACATGTGTGAAGGTACTTTTTTCAAAGTAAATGTAGGTGACTAGGCACATGTAGCCTTTAATACCTATTACACTACCTAGGGCAAAACACTAGCCCCCCTGACCATGTCACAACCTCATGGCACATCAAGTTTGGAACATGTTCAAAAGAGAGGGGAAGAGACAAAAAGAATGGGAGCCATGAATAAAGAGTAGTATAGTCTGTCTTTTATTATTCATTCATTGTATAACACATAAAAGATTATAAGTCTAAGTTGTCAAAAGTGTGGATCTAGAGCATGGCAGGAGCTATGGAGGATGGAAGATGAATATAAAACTCATGATGACATAGACTTAGATAGACTAGCTGTTACACAAGTGAATTAGACTCCAAGATAGATTAGCTTGGACTCATAAACACATTCTTGTGTAAGATGGACAATGACTCAAACTGATAGTTCCATTACCTTGTTATGAGTGTCAACCAAGTACGTGCCTTTATAGCTTTTTGGATACTACCACTCTCCTCACTGTGCATATGGGATTCTAAACATCTCTTCCTAGAGCATACTGTTAAAATACGCGGGATCTAGAGCATGGTAGATGCGGAAGCTATGGAGGTTGAAAGAGGAAAAGAAAACTCATGAAGACATTGATCCTAACAAGGACAAATTGTTACACAAGTGAATTAGGTTCCAAGATTGAGACTTGGACTCATAAACACCATCTTGTGTATTGACAGTGACATGACACTTTACTAGAAAGAAAAGAGTACTATCATTGCATTAGAAAAAGAGTGCAAGTACAATGCTTTATAGGATTTGAGTGGTGGTACTTTCTCCTACTGTGCATATGGGATTCTGGTCTTGAGCCCTCACTGCTCCTCAAAAAGGGACTATAGTAGGTGTGATTGCAAATATTTCAACACCCCTCCTCAATCACAACCAAAAGTACAAAGAGTATAGAGGCTTTAGTGAAAGCAACACCTGCAAAGTGTGGGCACACCATAAGCATGGAAAAACACTAGAGGTTGACACAGAAAAAGGCTAAGTGTGGGTACCACAAATATGATGGACATCCAGAGGCTGTAGCAGCAAGGGCCTCACAAAGTATACAGAGGCTGTAGTACAAGGCTAACTGAGGAGTTTACAAGTTTATGTTTGAGAAATTAGGGCTAGGAAATACAAAACTAAAAAGTATATCTGAATAGAAGGACTGATGAGGTTTGTCCTTCTCCTGGTGGTCTTCTTCTTCTTCTTCTTCCTTTGATCCGTTTTCTTCCTCTTCTTTGACTGCAACTAGATAGGCCTTTTGGGATCTCTTTCTGGTGTGGTAGAACTTCTTGATGTGTCCAGTCATTTTGCAGAAGTCACAGAAGAGCTGATCCTTCTTGCCTTTGTACCTGTTGCCAATATATAATGCATGTTCATCTCTAGAGGTGCTTGGTTCTTCCTTAGTTTTTAGTTTATTTTCCATCTCTAACAGTGATGCCTAGATATCAACAAGTTCAAGATTTGGCATGTTGATTAAAGTTGTTGATACATTATTATATTCAGGAGGCAAACTCTTAAGTAGAACACCGATGCAAACATCTTCCATTTTAATGTTTATTCCTGCAAGTAATTTAGATGCATGGAAAGTGATGTGCTAGACTTCATTTCAAGCCTGAAAAACTCAATCAAGAGACCATACTTTGATGATTTAGACTGTGCACCAAAAAAATTGTCAAGTCTCTTCCATGTATCTTGTGAGGTCTCACAATTATCCACATGGTGGATATAGCTGTCGTTTAGCTCCAATTTGATAATGGCCTAAGCCTTATCATTGTTCTTTTGCCAAGTGACAGCAAGATCTGCATCATGAGGCTTCTTTTCTTTTCCAGTGGTAATGGCCCAAAGGCCCTTCTTCATTAGGATGAGTTTGATGTGGGTCTGCCAGGTGTGAACTCAACTCCTTTGAAGCGAGAAGTTGGAGAGTCTTTGCCCATGTTAGACTTCCGGGAACAGCAGCAAATCAAGTTCAGACTTATCAAATTTGAGCAGTAGAAGAGTTGGTTGAGGTGTGTCAAAAGACACAAGTGCTAAGAGCACTAAATGAGTGTCAATGGACACTATGTTTCTTCCTTGAGTCTTCCAAATCTGCAAAATCCTTCAAGTTCTTTCAAATCTGAATCTTCCCCTTCTTGATTTGATGCTAGGACTATAGATCGGAGTGGCAGTGGGTTGTTCCAATGGCAAAAGAGAGAAAATGATGAGATTTTTTAGCTTTAGTGAAGTTTGGTTATGGCTTCCTGGATTAGGGTTTTGACCCAGCCCTGGTTTTTTCTGATTGTGGGAGATATAGTGGATCATTTTCAAAACTTTTTTTTATCAAAATGAAGCTTGAATGATGGGCTATCAATGCCCTATGGTGGTTGTCAACATCGCAACATGTAGTGATGGTAGCAACAGCAGTACGAACAACGGCAGGTACATTCAGGACAGCGACCACAAATTTCATCAATGCTGGACTCTGGAGTGGCCAACGTCAAGGTGTCAGGTGATAGGAATCTTCTTCCCGAGCAAAGGCACAACTCTTTAGAAGGAAGCTTCCAAATATATGAGCTCTATGATGAGATATGAAAGCTCCAAGTGTAGCAGGTTCTGTATGGATATGGAGGCCTGGAACCCCAAAAGGAACACCAAGGAAAAGGGAATTCTCTTGCAATAAAATCTATCTTGTAACATCAACAAGCTTTGATTTCATTCTTTTGATCATCAAAACAAAGAAAATAGCAATTCTTCACGCATAGATTTCTCCCACGGATTTGATAGAATCAACCATAATCTTCAACATATTCATAAAATTATTCAATAGAACAAAGAACACAAGGGAATACACCATCTTTGAATGGAAATCAATCACATAGTATTCATCTTCAATGTCTTCATAGTTCTCTCTCTCAATCTCTCACATACAGTTACACTGTTTTGATAGAATTGACTATCTCTGGCTCTCTCTCTCTCTCTCTCTATCAATAGTATATCATATCCTCACTACAATGCTCTCATAATAACCCTCAATAATCCTTCTTAGGTCATGGATGCACCTCCCAAGAGGTATGTCTGATATGAAGAGTCACCAGAGCCACTGTAGTGTCTTTTCACAACTCACTACTGTCACTGTCACTTAGTCTTCTCTTCAATCTTCAGCAGCTGCTTCTTCCACTTGTTTTAGCTCTTTTGAACTTAGATTCATCCTTTCCAAAGGTTAGAAAACTTTCCCAAAGTCACACATACTTTCTACAAAACACTTACAGAAGGTCTACAAAATAGTTACAGTACAGCACCAGAACAGATACAGTACAGTTACAGAACAGAGACAAAGCAGAGACACAGGCTCTACAGAGGGTCTACAGAAGGTCATCAGAACCTCATAGCTCATACTCAAACAATTCCAAACTATCAAAAACTATTCAATAAGCTTTCAAAAGATCTCAATCTTCATCAATCATCAATCCATGCTTCATACAGAAGACAATCAGAACAAAACAAAAGCTATACAAAAGGTATACAGAACCAATGAGAACCTATCAGAACATCACAGAGCTTCATATCTCCACTAAGAATCATCATGAACTTCCAAAACATAATCAATATCATCCAAAACACTCTCAAATACTTCCATTAACAACCATACATCACTTAAAATCCATCAGAAATCAATCATTCAGTCCTCAAAAACAACAAAAATCAGTCAAAAATTCAGTCTTTTTCCACTCTCAACATATCCCCACTCTTAGAAAGGAAGCGTCCTCGCGACCTAAGGAAAAGAAGAATATAAGTTCATTAAAGAGCTCAATTTTATCTTCCATCCGATCTTCAATAATCTCTCCAAACCACGACCCCAATTTATCACCTGTATCTGATAGAAAAATACTACTAAAGGAAAACTTTCGTTATTTATTAACTCATCTGATTAATCATTTAAAAACCATAACAAAATTGTAAAGGATATAAGAGGTTCTCTTCAGCTTTCCACCATAGGCTTTTCATCCACCAGCAAATCGGTTGAAAAGAGCTCTCGAACAAGTTATTCTCAATCAGCACAAACTCATCACATACAATTAATACAACATATACACAAACACTAACACAACCATCTGAATGACACCTCCAAAAAGAGATATATATCATTAAGAATCATCCAAGATACATTGCATAGGCATCAATGAAGATGATCCCTTTTGAAGGCTTGGTGGTTTCGAAAGCAGTCCATGGAGAAAGATTCATCTACAAATGTCTTCGGAGGATTTTGAAAGAACTGCAAACAGCACATCCTTTCTAGCAAGACAAGGTATCTGTTAGGGAGACATAGGGCATGAAAATACAGGACATCCAACTAGTGGGAGTCAATGTTCACATTGACATTCATACAAAGTTTTGGAATGGCCTTTTGATCATTATGGGAATGCCTATGCATGTATGCTAGATACCAAGCAAAATGAGCTGTCAATCTCATAGAAGGATCTAGAGATTGTGAATATTGGTGAGCAAAATGAAGGTAATTTTGATATGCTTGACTGGCAGTTGTCTAATCTCCTAGAATTATTGGCCAGTTTATCTGAGGTCCTGTAAGAGAATCATTCGAGCTCCATCCTCTTCTTCTTGGAATCTGCTGATCAAATCCTTCATATTCACTAACCAACTGAGGGGGTTGAGAGATAGAAGTGGTAGGAGATGGAAGTGGAATAAGTAAAAGTGGATGAAGAGATGGGTAGGCAAAATCATAAAAGGAGGAATAAGTTAAAGAAGGAGTGGCTGAAAATTTTAGGGAATCAGTTAGGAAGGGTGTTAATTGATAAATAGGAAAGATAGAAGGTATATGGATGGATGGAGAAGGGCATGGTGGAGAAGGGGAAAATACTCTATCTTCAATAAAAGAGAAATATGTAAATATGGGAATTTGAGGAAAAGATTGAGGTTGGAAAAGAAGGGGTAAGATTGCTGTTGAATTGGTTTGATAGAGGGAAAGATAGATATCATAATGGTGAGCCATTTGTTGGTAGTACAGTAGGCTAGGAACAGAGGGACCTACGATAGATCTTCTCTGATAGGCATAAAAAAAGGTTGAATCAAATGGATTATTTTTGGAAAGGTGAGTTAAGAGATCCACCCTCAGTTGGTTAGTGCTCTGTACATAGGTAGAAGCTGCGTTCTGTCGTTGATTCAGGACCACAGAATCAATCATGGAGTGCCAGGAATTATCAGGGCAAGTAGCCACTTTTGAGGAGTAACTCTGGAATATGTCATCTATTCGCAACTCCAAATAGTTGACATACAAGATAGCTTGTAAAATCACATCTCCCACATACCAGGCCATATCCACTTCATCTGGGATCAACAAGTCTCCCCGTAGATACATATATGACAGCAATATGGTATCCGTCGTGACAGAATCTTCAAACACCATACGAACCACTTTTGTCAGTAACTCAGGAGACAAAGCCCCACTCCAACCATCCTCTGGAAAAGGAAGATCCATCATTGAAAGCTTCATGTAAAAGGCCAACTTTTGCAATTGATAGTGGACAAAGAAAGAATGGTCCGAAGGAACATATTCCTGGAAATGTTCAAAGGTAGACCATAGCAAATCCATCCTGGACTGCAATCTTTCCACTTTATCTTGGAATAGAGGACACAAGGTAGCCTGTCTCTAGAGAACTACCAAGTCTTGCTATGAGAGAGAAGGGATCAGGGGAACATTAGGGCTTGGAGGAACAGACCGTGACTTTGCCAGTTGGTCTTGCAACTGTTTAATTTGGGAAGCTTGTGATTCCACTATGTCATTAGCAGTCTGTAAGGCTGAGAGTTTTACATCTAAAAGAGTTTGAAACTCTTGCGCTTCTTTGGACATCCTCTCTTTCTCCTCTGAGATTCTAGTGACCTCTGATTAAGCTTCTGTTAACTGAATCTTCAAAGAAGATATCTCTTCTCTTTGGGTCTCAATCATTTGGGTTTGTTGCTCCATCTGTTTAAACAGATCTGCCAGTGTGTCTTTAGCAGAGGCTAACTCGGATGTTGCCTTATGCAATTGGTCTTTGGACTACATCAATTCTTTATAAAAGGAAGCATACAGCTATTGAACACAGGCTGTTGTGTCACTGACAGTTCAATGGAACTCTGGATGTCTTTACATAGGAATGGAATGGCATCTCCCGACACTAGACTGTTCAGGGAAGGGACTGATATGTCCAAGGAACCCTCTCTATGTGCTCTGAACAGGTTGTTACATGTGAAATAAGCAAGGAGGTCACTGCCAGATGTAATA